>NW_026000110.1:637410-642475 GCF_001458135.2 Marmota marmota marmota | reverse complement strand
GGAGGAGGAGGAGGAGGAGGAGGATCCAGGGTGAAGCGTGTCCATCGAGGGCGACCACCGGCCCACCTCTTGGAGGAAGGGTGGCCTGCAGGCACAGAACAGAGGGACTCCGTGGCTGGAGGGACGTTGCTACCCCAGCAGGACACAGGCCGGATGCTGTGTGGCGAGGGCTGGGAACCCACGTTGTGGGTGACGCATGATTTTCCCGTCACCTCACCCCGGGAGCTACCTGCAGGGTCTGTTTGCAGAGGGGACTCGGTGCTGAATATAAAGTGTCCCCAGCCAACGTCGCAGACACCAGCGAGAAGGAGAGGCCTGTGGGTTGGGAGCCACGCTCTCGGCAGGGACCCAGAACGGCCCAGTATGGTCTCTCCCTCCAGGGTGCGGTGGGGGAAGTCGCGCCCTATTGGATTGAGAGGTGCTGGACTTAGTGCCTGGGCTAGATGGGAGGTGTCCCCTAAAAGCTCATGTGTCAGAAAAGGCAAGAACATTCAGAGGTGAAATGACTGGGATGTGAGAGGTGTGACCTAGACAGTGGATTAATCCACTTGGATGGATTAACCGGGTGGTGACTATGGGCAGGTGGGGTGTGGCCAGAGGAGGTGGGTCACTGGGGTGTGTCTTTGGGGTTTATATTTTGTGGTGAGGGCTGCACCCTCATGAGTGAGCACCTCCCAGAGCCCCATCTCCCAACACCAGCACTTTGGGGTCAGGATTCCACATGGGAATTTGGGGGGACCCACACACATTCGGCCAGTCACACCAGAGCTTGGGGTACTTGCCCTGTGGTGAGCGTATCCACGTCTGGGAGGCACCAGGAGAGGCTCCAAAGCTGCTCATTTGGGGTCCTCTGGACGTTGCCCTAAGAGTCTCTTCCTGATCCTCTTCTTCTCGATCAATATCTTTTATCATAGAACCAGAATAATAAGCTCAGGGCTCCACGGACTTCCATGACTCTTCCTAGAAATTCACGAAACCCAAGGAAAATATTCGTCTAAATTGGAAGCCATTCATCAGGAGCCCATGTGACCAGGGGTCCCTGGTGACTGGCATTGTACGTGGGGACAGTCAAGGAAAAGTGAGGCTGAGTGCTCCCCGTGCACAGCCACCAATTGCAGGACTGCGGCTTGACGGGGACACAGAATGCGAGTCTCATCCCCTGTCCTGGGGAGGCGGGTCCACTCTGCCTCAGTTTCAGCACCGTCGATTCCGGGCGAGTGCAGTGTGCGGAGACGTGTCCAGAGCAGGGTGAGGGAATTCCAGATGCAGGAACGGGTTGTTCCAGTGCCCACTGACCCCCTCGAGCTGTGGTGGAGGGACGTGGGGGACAGTGTCACCTCGCGGGAAACCCCATCCAATCTCCACACTGAAGTCTGCAGGGTTTTCCCAGGCTCCGTCCATAGTGGCCGACTCCCTGGCTCTGGCCCAAGGGGAGCAGAACAAGATGGCGGCAGGGCCTGGAGGAGGAGAGCAGCTCAGGACAGGGCACCAGGGAGCAGAGAGAGCCCTGCTCACCAGGGACAGGACAGAGACCCCAAAGGCACAGCCCAGGGACCCCTCCTCCAGCCACACCCCACCTGCTGCAGTCTCCACCCAGTGACTCCATCCAAGTGGATTAATCCACTGAGTAGGTTACACTGTTATAACCCACTGTTCTTACCACCTCCTCCATCCCACCATAACTCTTGTGATATAACCTATGCCACTTCTGAAAGCAGGAGGAGGGAGCTCCGGCCCTGGTGACCACGTTCTGGTGACTCCAGAGCTCTGCGTGGGTCCCAACAACCCCATATCCTCTCCCCTGGACACTGACTTCTCCGCCATCTTCCCTCCTGCCCACAGACGCCTGAGGAAGGAGCGTGGACCACCGTCTACGCGGCAGTCACCCCGGACCTGGAAGGAGTTGGTGGCCGCTACTTGTACAACGAGAAGGAGACTAGGTCCCTGCAGGTCACCTACGACCAGAAGCTGCAGCAACAGCTGTGGGCCACAAGCTGTCAGCTGACCGGCCTCCCCGACGGGAGCCCCGGCGCCATCTTGAGATAGCTGTGGCCCTGGGGCTCTGCGGCCCGGCTTTGTAGGATCTCCGCCACCCAAAGGGACACTGGAGGTGACCACTCGTTGGTGGTCCTCAGCCTTAACTCCTGGGATGCCCAAGTGCCAAATTGTCACGGGTGCCACGGGTCATTAAATCCTTCCACCTCCGTGTGCAGTTGTGCGTGCTTGGCCCACGGGGACCAAGGACTGGTTTTGAGGACCCAGTGACGACACTCCTTTAAGGGGACCGTGTGCCGCCTGCAACCTGGTGGTGTGGCGGGGACTCTGTGTCCCTTCTCCAAGTCACCAGGTCACACTCCAAGATAATCTCCTGGAATCAGGGGTCTCAGATGTGGAGGGAGGCGACATCCCGTCAGGATGAAGGATGTGTCCCATGGGGCCACCTCACCATCTGGTCAACCTCCTTCGACCGAGGCTCGGGTCACGGGTACCATGGGACCCTGAGACCAGTCCCATGGAGGACATGAGCTGGCCAAGTGGACATTCGGGAGACCTGGGGACAGGGACAGGGTCTGGCTGGTGTCACCAGGGAATTCCACGGGGAAGGGACGAGGACAGGGCTGGGATGGTGTCAGGATGCGATTAGTAGGACAGGAATGGACAGGGTCTGGTTGGGGTCACCTTGGGATTCTGTGGGACAGGTCATGCAGGGGGGGGGGTGCCTGGCTGCCCATTCACCATGCAGGATGCACAGGTGGCCGCCCTTGGTGGACCTGTCTCATCTTAGAGGTCATCTGGGAGCATGTCCACCCCACTCTCCTGGTAGCACCTTCAGGTCTTGGACTGTCCCTCAGTCTGTGCTTCTAGAATAATGATCACCATGTCCAGTGCCCAGCTGAGCCCTAGATGTTTGTCCCTCGGTGTCTGCGCTGACCCACGCCAGCTGGACATTCCTCCTGAACCTACAGGTGCTGCCCGTTGTCCCTCCAGGATCCTGAATCCTGCTCTCCATGTCCTGGGACTAAGCACCTGGTGGGGATTCCATTCCAAAGGATCGCTCACGAAATGACCGGTAGCCCCGAGAAGAAATGTCCCTGTCCTGGTCCCCAGAATGGTGACCCTCTTGGCAACAGGATCTCTGCAGCCATGGTCAAGAATTCCGAGATGAGAAGGTCACTCTGGAGTCCTCCCAAGTGTGCCCCATGTCATCACCAGAATCAACCAGAATCGTCACTGCAGAAGAGGAGGAGGAGCCCCGTGGAGACGGAGGCAGAGACGGCAGTGAGGGGCCACCGGCCCAGGGCCACCTGGAGCCCAGGAGCTGGAGAGGCAGGAGGAACCCCCTGGAGCCAGATGCTTCTAGAAGCCACTTGGTGGCTGGGAACAATCCTCAGTAGAGATTCCCTCCTTTTGGGATGGGAACTAGGTTCCCGCATCCCATCGTGGAAATGCCCGAGAGGCGTCCACTAGGGCCCCCATGGACCTCCCGCGAGGCTGCACCCTCGTTAGAGGTCAGTGGCTGTGGCTCAGATTCCCGTCTGTCCCCTTGAGTGACAGGTCCCATGGAGGTCCCAACCTTGAGTCAGCTCCACTCACATCCAGCGCCCGGGCTCCAACCTGGTGCTGGGGACGTGCGTCTTGCACTAATGGTTCATATTTGCTTTGTCCGCGCTGACCTGGAGGCATGGACGACACTCGGTCTCGATGTCTGCAGGTGACCCGTGGGGAGGCCAGACCTCGCGGAAGTTCATGCATTGCAAAGCTCTGAAGATGGGCAGGGTTGAGTCAGAGGACCCTGCCACCGAGACCTGTCCCAAGCCACAGGGAGCTGCCCTCTGACACGTGGCACCTTGCACAGGAAGCCCACCCCTGGGAATGGTGCTCTCCAAGGTCACCCCAGTCTATCCTCCTCATCCTACCCGCTTGGACGGAAAAGATGCAGAAGTGTTGCGCTCCAAGGTGCTGCGTGAGACAGTGTCACAGTGCCATTAGGTCACGCAGGTGCTCATCCGTCGTGTGTCCTAGAAGAGCAGGGGACATCTGTATGCTGGGGACAGTTGTAGTTTTGAAAGATGGATGATCCGTTCGACGGACAGATGGTAGAGAGATTGATGGAGATGATGGGTAGAGGTAGAAAGATGGTAGATTGACACATGATTGATTGATTGATTGATTGATACTGAAACTGGTGATGGAAAGATGATACCTAGCCAGGTAGATGGACAGACATAGATGGTGGGTACAGAGGTCAGATAGGTTGGTGACAGGGAGTGGGGTAGAAAATAGAAATATATCGGCAAAGATAGTAACGTAAAGACGTATCTATGGGTAGGTACAGATGGATACATGAGATAGGATGATCGATAGATGGTAGGTCGGTGGAAGAGAGAGATCATACGTAGATGGACGTACAGATGATAGATAGATAGATGATTGACAGACAGGTCCAATGGATAGACACATGGCAGAGAGTGAGATAGGAAGGAGAGGAACAGGCAGGGAGAGAGATGGATACCCACCAAGTAGACGTGGGTGGAGACGAAGAGAGATGATAGAGAGATGATGGGTCGAGAGTGGACAGGTGAAAAGTTGGTCAGCTAAACAGGTAGGTCCATAATAGTTCAGACGGGTGTTTGAGAGAAAGGTACTTGGATTGACATGTGTAGGTAGTAGGTCAGATAGGGTGGGAGATACCTACTGGATGATAGAAAAATGGTAGATCCATCAATAGGTGGTTGATTGACTAGATGGATGGACTAGGTAGATATATGGATAGAGATGGATGGAGGAGAGAGAGGTGAATGATACAGATTGATAGATGATTGATTGATTGGTGGATATGTGATAAATTTATGATGGATGGATGGATGGATGGGTGGATGGATGAGTGCGTAGGTGGGTGGATGGATGGATGGATGGATGGACGGGCGGATGGATGGTTGGGTGGATGGATGGATGGTTGGATGGGTGGATGGACGGACGGGCGGATGGATGGGTGGATGGATGGATGGACGGGCAGATGGATGGACAGGTGGATGGATGGGTGGATGGATGGATGGATGGGTGG
>NW_026000110.1:626398-635902 GCF_001458135.2 Marmota marmota marmota | reverse complement strand
AGGGTGCTCAGGGGACCCTCTCCTGCAGGACTCCTCCCCTGGAGGTGACGTTGCAGCCACAGGAGGAGCGCACACCCCAGGAACGCCCTGTCCTCATCCCCGGCCGCCCTGAGGCTGCAGCCGCCAGCACTCAGTGTGACCCTCACCCACTACCACCCACTCGGGTGCTCCCTGCTCCCCGTGGTGCCCGAGGCTCCGTCCCATGGACACAGTGAATTTAAAGAACTCAGGCTCCACTGGGCGTGGTACCTGCCTGTCATCCTAGAAGCTCAGGAGGCCGAGGCAGGAGGCTCGCATGTTCAAAGCCAGCCTCCGCCAAAGCGAGGCCCTGAGCAACTCAGGGAGACCCTGTCTCTAAATAAAATGCAAAACAGGGCTGGGGACGGGGCTCAGGGGTCGAGGGTCCCTGAGTTCAGTCCCTGGGACCCAAAAAAAAAGGGGGGGCTCAGCCTCCGGACTCGGGGAGAGGACAAGAATGGCCTCTGCCCTGGAGCCTCCACAGGGGACCTGGCTGCGATTGCTGGATTTTAGCTCAGTAGGACCCACTGCAGACTTCGTTCCCTTGGTCCCCACAGCCTTGAGGAGCCCAGACAGCTAGACAGGGCCCCGCCTGCGCCCGCGGCCCGGGCGCCAACCAACCGCGAGTCTCCTCTCCTGCCGGAGCACGTCCCAGACGGCTGCCTGAGGTTCTCCTGCAGCGTAATCCGATGTCGCATTTAAATCAATCAAACCCAGAAGCCTAAGTGCCACTTTCATTAACTGCGAGTTAGCAGAGCAGCCCCGTGGCTGCCAGTCCTTTGGAAATGAAGTCAGTGACTTTCACACCGAGACGTCATCGGTCAACTTCAAAGTGCCCCGACGCCCGGGCTCTGCCCCCCGGCCAAGGGCACCAACTCCAAATGCGCCCTCGAGCCCAGTCCCTCCATTAGCAACGGGTGCCCCGGGCTGAATCCCCAGCAGAGGGCCCGGGGCTGCGTCCTCTGGAAATTGTGCCAAGTCACCGCGGCTCTGCACATTTGTCAATGTGAGTGACAACGTCGACAGGGAGGAAGAAAGGTGAGAAACGAAAAAAAAAAAAAGAGACTTTTCCATGAAATTCAGTGAAATGCTGCAATTTAGGTGAAGGTGCCGCAGAGGGGAGAAATGGCACCTGTGGACTTGAAAGTGTGTCACCAACCCCCCTGCGTGAGCGTCACCCTCGTCTCTGCAGGATCTGGTTGGAAAGGGACCCCGGGGTGGGCTGCGGGGAGTTCCTGGCCTCCTTTCTGAGCCTCCACCTCGGGATCCGGGGAGCAGACACTCCCTCCATGTCACGGATGCCGTCTCAAGGTGACCTTTGAAGCTGAGGACGTTTGTAAAACGTCAGGGTCCCTCGGGAGGTGACGCAGGGTGGGAGGTCACAGTGCGGCCTCAGGGCCAAAGGGACCCTGAGGTTGTGGTCATGCTGGGCTCAGAGGCGGAGACTCAGGGTGACAGGGTGACACGGAGACCGTTTGGTGCTGGACCTTGGAGTTTCGGGGGGATCCTCCCCACCTCCTGTTTGTGCATCAAAGATTAAAGGCCACTCGATGGCTCCGTTGTCTGCACCAGGGTCTCAGGACCTGGTCGCTGTGGACGCTTGGGGCTGGTGGGGGCTGGGTGCCGTAGGATGGGGAGCCACTCCCTGAGCTGTGCCCGCCGGCCGCCAGGACATGCCACCAGAGTTCCTGCAGACGGGGACATATGTCCTCCAAGGGACAGGGCACTGTCACAGATTGATAAGTGATGGAGAGAGATGACAGGCAGGAGACGGGCAGACGGATTAGATGGCAGACAGAGAAACAGATAAATGGGTGGTTGAGGGGACAGATGGGTGGACGGATAGATAGACAGGTGGATGGGTGGACAGATGGATGGATGGATTCATGCATCTATCAATAGATATCAAAGGTCTCTTTGTCCCCGGCCACATCAAGACAAAGATCTAGCAGTGCCATGACTGTAAAATGGGCAGTGACCAGCTGCTTTGCACAGACTCTGGGCAGAGTAGACCCCAAGGGACCCTGTCAATCAAACACCGGGTCTTAATTTTATGCTGTAAACATCTCAAGGTGCCTCTGGGCGCGTGAGAGTGGGTGGCTCTGGGTGGGTCCACACAGGACGGTGCACCTGTCCCCAGTGTCCTCCGTGGGCATGACCGTGTGGACGTGTATCCAGCAGGTCTGGGAACGTCAGGTGCCTGGGCGGATGCCTGCGTTGGAGAGCGTGTGGGCATCCCGGGTGCCCACGTGTCCTCCGTGCACACACGCGCTCATGTCTGGTGCTTGGTGAGTGTCCGCCACCCTGCTCAAGAGGGACCCGGGAAATCAGCGCCTGGGTCTGGGTGACCGCAGCCTGCAAGATTTCTTGGTGAGGTCCGTGGGGCCAATCGAGGGACGTGCAGTTGGCAAGGTCACAGGATGTGATTTGGACCCCACCCGCGAAGAATTCTGGTACCCAGATTGACCAATGGCTCACAGGGAGCAGGAGTCAGATGGCGAGGCTGGTCTTGGAGATGGACATGTGCCTCGAGAGGGCTCCAGGGGTCACAGGGGACGGGTCCTTGTAGGTGACAGAGGATGGAAGCTGGTCCTTCAGGACTATATCCTGTCCCCAGCTCCTGTCTCTCTCACTCCCTCTGTCCCTCCATATCTCTGGAATCACGTAACCAGCTCTGATGACACTCGGTCACAGAGAGGGGACGTGATCTTGCCACACTCCCGGAGATCGCAGGAGCCTTGATTCAGCCACCGGGGTCCTCACGTGGGGGCTGAATTCTTCCTGGGCGTGGGTCTTGGTAAAGGCCGACGTTTCAAATACCATTTTTATAAAGTGGACCGACCTGAGCTCACAATTTAAGAATATAAATACATATTTACTCACATCTAGACACCTATTCTACTGATATATTTATGTATTTTACTAATATGCATTTCATATGTGTACCTATGTTTTGCATGCATATTAATATATGTATTATTGTGTTGTAATATATGTATTTTAGTAAATAGACAAAAGCGATATATATTAGTGAATCTAGTATCTGTCAGTATATATGTTTTTGGTCTTAGTGCATATTTTATATACAGGACAGTGTGCATATATGTGTATCTATCACCTATCGATCTGTCCAATCTATCTACCTATCGTCTATCCATCCTGTCTATCTATCATTTATCTATCATCTATCCATCCTGGCTATCTATCTATCATCTGTCTATCCATGTATCTATCTATCTATCTGTCATCTACCACTTCTGTCTACCATCTATCTATCTTCTATCATCTATCCTTCCTGTCTATCAATCTATCTGTCTATCTATCTACCTGTCATCTACCCACCCTGTCTGTCCATCTATCTCTCTGTCATCGACCCATGCTGTCTGTCCAGGGGGCTCTCACACCCTGGGTGGGGCTGCTCCTGGCTCCTGGTGTGTGGGGCCCAGAGAGGCTGCTCCACCTCCTGCAGCGCACAGCACAGCCCACCCCAGAGAGCCCCAGCCCCAGAGGCCCCCAGTGCAGGGGAGACCTGCAGGACAGAGTCTCTGTCCTTCATCTGTCCACCCAGCTGTCACCTGTCTGTCTGTCTATCTATCTATGCCATCCTTCAGATGCCCATTATGGTCCCCCAGTTGGACCAGACCCTTGGGCATATGATCCACTCCCCCTACTCGGACGCTGGGTCGGGACTGGCCTTTGTCCATGCGCAGGCCTGTGCGTATCCAAATGACCTTGAGATGACCTTCCCGTCGGCTTCATGACCCTTATTTTTTGCAAAAACAGCAGCTGACCCTGACGGACGACCTGTTCCCTCTCCCAGCTTTTCTCCCGGGGACAACAGCCCGGGCTCCCAACGGTCACCAGCCGCGTTTACTGTCCCAGCTGAGCGCTGGGTCTAAGCCGCAGACGCCGTGAACCCACTTTGATAGGTTATTTGCAGATTCCTGATCACGGACTTACCTGCTCATTTATATTCACTCTTGAAAAAAGTCTGTGCACGCTCAGTCAGGATCCGTCTTTTCTCTCCAGATATTTTAGATCCTCGATGGGAACCATTTGTGCATGTGGAGTCTGCAGCTGCGGAGGTTGATTCAAGTCCCAGAGGCCGTCGCCAGACGGAGCACCATGATCTTTGGGCTTTTAGAAATGGAAATGTGAGTAAGGAAACTTCTGTACTCTTTAAAGTACCCGGCCTTGGGTATCTAGTGACAGTAATGAAAATGGAATGTGTTCAGGGCCTCCTTTGCTCTGTTGCTTAGGACGTTGCTAAGTTGCTGAGGCTGGCCTCCCATATGGCGGTCCTCCTGCCTCAGCCTCCCAAGCTGCTGGGATTTCCGGATGATGCCAACATGCGCGGCTCTTTTGAATTTTTTGAGGAGCCGCCATACTGTTTTACATGTACCAACTAAAATTCCCACCAGCATCTCCAAAAGGGCTTCTTTCCCCCACATCATCACCTACACCTGCCATTTTGATAGAGGCCAGTCTCACTGGAGACAGGTGGTGTCTCATTGAGGTTTGGCTTTTCCATTTCTCTGATGGTCAGTGATGCTGGGCATTATTTGATAAGCCTGCTGGCCACTTCTAGCTTCTTTCAACAAGTGCCCACTTAGGTCTGCCGCCCACTTTTTAATCAGGATATATATAGAGAGAGTATGGAGCTGTTTCTGATGTTTGTTGGTTTTGTGGAGGATGCACCCGCGACAGAGTCCCAGCAAGAAATGGAGACGGGGTCCCGTGCGATGGAGGGCAGGGGCTCCGTCTCCTTCCATCCTTCTATACTCCAAACCAGCCAGGCGCCTTGAACTGCACGCAGGGGCTCAAAAAGCAGCCTCTATCCAGAAATCCTGCGTCTGCACAGCTCAGCCTCCCGCCGGAGGCTCTGTCTCTGCAGCTTGAGCATCTGCTGCCTGAGCTCCAACACCCACATGCACCACCACGGACCCGTAGGGTGTGGGCGGGAGTCGCTGAGTGGCAGGTTCCCGCCCACAGCTCTGCTCATCTTTAGCGGGTGCCATCCAAGCTCTAAAGTCCCCAAGCGGTCCTCGGGAGACACCAAGCTTTGATTAAAGGGGACCTAGTTGGATGGAGAGGGTCACTGGGTAGTGCTCTTGGGGACTATATCCTGTCCCTGGCTCCGCTCTCTCCCTCTCTGCTCCCTGGTGCCCTGTCCTGAGCCGCTCTCCTCCTCCAGGCCCTGCCGCCATATTGTGACATGACTGGGTTAGGAGAGGTGTAGACTCATAGTGGATTAATCCACTTGGATGGACTCACTGGGTGGTGGCTGCAGCAGGTGGGGTGTGGCTGGAGGAGGGGGTCCCTGGGCTGTGCCTTTGGGGTCTCTGTCCTGTCCCTGGTGAGCAGAGCTCTCTCTGCTCCCTGGTGCCCTGTCCTGAGCTGCTCTCCTCCTCCAGGCCCTGCCGCCATTTTGTTCTGCTCCCCTTGGGCCAGAGCCATGGAGTCCGCCACCAGGGACTGAACCTTGGATACTGTGAGTCCCCAAATGAACCAGGAGGTAAGTCAAGGCAGGTGGGAGGTGGCTGGAGAAGGGAGTCACTGGGCTGTGCCTTTGGGGACAATATCTTCTTGTCCTTGGATTCTCCTTCTTGCTTCCTGGGGCCATGTCCTTATCTGTGACGTGGATCCAGTCACCTCCGGGAAGCCCACCTCTGGGCCTTGCTTCCTTGGGTTCCAAGCCCTCCGTCCATGGGCCCTTGGGAGACATCCCTGTTTGAGCATCTACACTTGGCTCCAGGGTCCAGTGGGCGTCGTGTCTCTGGTGGACTCAAGGGGATCCCCGAAAACATCCAGAGGGGGAGAGATTGGAGCCAGGAGGCGATGCAGAACGAGGAAGGGAATCTGTGGCTCGGGGAAAGCACCTCACCTCCTTCCTGGGTCCCATTGACCATCCTTTGCCTCCGGCCGCCATCTTGCTTCTTGGCTTGGCCACGATGCTTGGAGCTGCCCACCCTGTGGCCATCGCCTGGTGAAAGGGAGTCAGGGGGTCATCAGAACCAAGACCCCCGCCCTGGGCGCTGTGGATTGCAAAATGGAATTGCACATCGAGTGACAACCATGACGTGTCATTGGGGAGCAGGAGGGGGGAGATGAGGGCAGAGCAGTGGTCTTCAATGGGCCAGCAGAGCGTCCAACCTCCGAGGAGCGAGCTGGGAGGAACCGGAGCCCGTCCTCCAAAGGCTGTTGGTCCACGTCTCCTCCCAAGGCGTTCTGACCTTTCTTCTTCACCAAGAACCCAAACATGACACCAGTGATGAGTCATGGCATAGCCAAGTCCCCACCCGAGAGTCCTCCAATGGACTTTGGTCCTGTGCGTTTCTACGAATTATTTTTTTTTAGATACAAAGGAGGAATCCTGGGGCTCAATATGGCGGAGGGTGACTGATCCGGGCGAGCTGCTTGGAGCAGATGGCGCCCAACATGAATCCCGATGGCAAGGGACATCACAAATCTGCTTCCGACAGAAATCCATGACATGGCAGAGAGGAAGTTGGGGACAGAGACTGTTCTGGAAATGGAAATTTTATTATTATTCAAGGATGATGACACCAACAGGTTCGATGGCCACCATCGCACCATGATAATAATAAGATTGTCCTCCCCAGCCCTGGAGGGTGGAGGCTGGACCAGGGTCCCCGGCTGAGCTCCCTGCACAGCCTCCAGGGAGGCTCCTCCTGCCTCTCCAGCTCCTGGGCTCCAGGTGGCCCTGGGCTGGTGGCCCCTCACCGCAGTCTCTGCCTCTGTCTCCACGGGGCTCCTCCTCTGGGTCTGTGTCCCCTCCTCTGTCTCTTGGGAGGACATGGCCATGGCATGAGGGCCCCCTGCCCCAGGAGGAGCCCATCTCAGGACCCTCCACTAATGACCTCTGCAGAGACCCTGTTCCCACACCAGGTCCCACTCACAGGTCCTGGGGTCCAGCTGTGGACAGGACCTGCCTCTTACCATGGTGTCCACCTCTTTGTGTCCAGGACGGGTCAGTGTGGAACCTGTTGGAGGGATCGTACACATTGGAGGGCTCCAAAAGCCACCTGTGGGTACCAGGGGACGCTGACCGTGCCTTTGTTCAGCATTCGACGGTGGCTGCTGCTTCTCACAAGGGACCTTGCTTAACGACGCACCGGTAGCTTCCGCGGGTGGCTGTTTGCTGGCATCTGGTCAAGTCCTGGGCTCCGCAGATGCTGGGGAGGAGGCTGCCCAGTGTTGGTGGAGCCTCCGTCCTCCGGGCCCCCTAGATGATGAGCAATCCTGCTGCCCATCGCAATGGCCGTCCCTTGGGTGGCTTTGAGTCACAGGGCCACCTGATGCCACCTCACGGAAGAGCTGAGCCACCATCTTCTTACGAAGCATGACATTGTGCAGGAGTCAGGAGAACAGAGGGGACAGCCACTGGGAACTTTGAAGCAGAGTAGTACCCAGCAGAGAGGGGACAGGAGGCTCTGGACCTTACCTGACGACACTGCCCCCCCCCCCAGCTCAGCTCATTCTCTGGGGGACAGAGCCAGGGAGGGAGCAGGGTCGCCCCGTGATGGGTAATCGCATGGGAAAGTCAGGAATCCCGCAGGTGACAGAAGCAGTTCACCCTGGAGGTGACCGCCTCTGTGTCCCACGGGTCAGCACCCGGGCTGCTGCCAGGGCTCCTTCCCCCCTCCAGCTGCTGTCCCCAACTCTAGAGACTTTCAGTGTGAAGTCACGAGCCTTTGCTCGGAGCCGAGCTGCTGGTGACAGGTGTTGATCTCTGTCGCTGCAGTAAGTGACGTTTCGACTGCAGAATGGCTGGCGACCTGTGCCAGGCTGGGGTGACTCAATGTCAGTCTACCCAGAGTTGGGAAGTGAATCATCACCATCACCATCGTCATCACCATCACCACCATTGTCACAATCACTGTCACCATTATCACCATCAACACCACCGTCACCATCAACATCACCATCACCATCACCACCATCACCTCCATCACCATCATCACCTCCATTACCAGCATTACCTCCGTCACCTCCATCACCATCACCACCATCACCACCATCACCACCATTACCTCCATCACCATCACCACCATCACCTCCATCATCACCATCACCACCATCACCTCCATCATCACCATCATCACTATCACTTCCATCGCCTCCATCACCACCATCATCACCATCACCACCATCACCTCCATCATCACCATCACCACTATCACTTCCATCACCTCCATCACCTCCATCACCATCACCTGTGTCACCATCACCTCCATCATCATCATCATCACCATCACCTCCATCACCACCATCATCACCACCATCATCACCTCCATCACCACCATCACCATCACCATCATCACCTCCATCACCACCATCACCATCACCATCATCACCTCCATCACCACCATCACCATCACCATCATCACCTCCATCACCACCATCACCATCACCATCATCACCTCCATCACCACCATCACCATCACCATCATCACCTCCATCACCACCATCACCATCACCATCATCACCTCCATCACCACCATCACCATCACCATCATCACCTCCATCACCACCATCACCATCACCATCATCACCTCCATCACCACCATCACCATCACCATCATCACCTCCATCACCACCATCACCATCACCATCATCACCTCCATCACCACCATCACCATCACCATCATCACCTCCATCACCACCATCACCATCACCATCATCACCTCCATCACCACCATCACCATCACCATCATCACCTCCATCACCACCATCACCATCACCATCATCACCTCCATCACCACCATCACCATCACCATCATCACCTCCATCACCACCATCACCATCACCATCATCACCTCCATCACCACCATCACCATCACCATCATCACCTCCATCACCACCATCACCATCACCATCATCACCTCCATCACCACCATCACCATCACCATCATCACCTCCATCACCACCATCACCATCACCATCATCACCTCCATCACCACCATCACCATCACCATCATCACCTCCATCACCACCATCACCATCACCATCATCACCTCCATCACCACCATCACCATCACCATCATCACCTCCATCACCACCATCACCATCACCATCATCACCTCCATCACCACCATCACCATCACCATCATCACCTCCATCACCACCATCACCATCACCATCATCACCTCCATCACCACCATCACCATCACCATCATCACCTCCATCACCACCATCACCATCACCATCATCACCTCCATCACCACCATCACCATCACCATCATCACCTCCATCACCACCATCACCATCACCATCATCACCTCCATCACCACCATCACCATCACCATCATCACCTCCATCACCACCATCACCATCACCATCATCACCTCCATCACCACCATCACCATCACCATCATCACCTCCATCACCACCATCACCATCACCATCATCACCTCCATCACCACCATCACCATCACCATCATCACCTCCATCACCACCATCACC
>NW_026000110.1:620174-624884 GCF_001458135.2 Marmota marmota marmota | reverse complement strand
CATCCATCCACCATCACCTCCATCACCACCATCACCTCCATTACCACCATCACCTCCATCATCACCACCATCACCTCCATCACCACCATCACCATCACCATCATCACCTCCATCACCACCATCACCACCATCACCTCCATCACCACCATCACCTCCATCACCACCATCTTCATCACCATTGTCACCACCATCACCACCATCACCTCCATCACTACCATCACCACCATCACCTCCATCACTACCATCACCATCATCACCACCATTACCATCACCACCATCACCATCAGATCAGTCCATTTCATGAGATGCTCACCATGCTCTGTACCAGGGGAAAGGAAGGGGTCAAAGGTCCTCAGACGGGTAGTCAGATGCCACCGACGTCATGTGACATGACAGGAAAGACCTTGACTAAGGGAAGTGAGCCCGTCCTCCTGATGCACAGGAGGGGGAGAAACAAACAGGGCAAGAAACCGAACTGCACGCCAACTCTTCCTTCCGCTTCTCCGTTGCACCTTGAGATGATTTTTTCCTGAGCACTTTCTTGACAGATTCGTCCTCCACACCCCAAAAAAACCTAGATTGTTATTCTTGGGTTTTTATAATGAGTTATTGGGACACGAGGACACTGCCAGGTCCTTAGCCCAGGTCTTTGAGTTTTGTTCTGAAAACAAACTTATTCCAAACCCTCAGGCGGACGTATGGCCGTGAGTGTCTGAGACTCGTGGCAGAACCCACCTTCTGAGGACCCTCTGGAGACCTAGATGCCACACGTCCCTCGAAGTCCTTCAGGGAGAGCAGAGAGGGCTCACGGCTTCATGAGTCTCCACGTTTCCTTTCCTTTCCCCCAATGACACGTCTACACCCTCAACTTGTGCGCCTGGGAACCACTCCATTATTTTGGAAATGGTCCTCCGGGTGGCCCAGGCTGGACGTCCACCTGGAAGAATGAGGAACATCCTAATTGACCAGTTTCTGGAGCAATATCGTGGGTGGTGGATGAAGCGGTCACATACACATGGGCATGTTCTGCGCTTGCTGTCAGCTGGACACTGGATGCTGGACACTGGACGGGAGAACATGCACTTGACCCCGTGAATCTCCTTTAGGAAACTCGTCCATGCTTCTCTGACTTAGTGGACACTGGGTGGCTCACCAGAATCCAGCCACCGTGACTAATGGACCGGTCAGCCAGGCTGGCCTTTGGAGAGGATTGCTGTGTCTCTCCGTGACTAGTGACCCCAAGCATGGAGTCGAAAGAAAAGTGGTCCCAGTGCTGGGTGTCCCCGTGTCCTGTTGGGTCCCTTCCAGCTCGGGAATTGGCGTTTTCCACATTTTCCCCCCAAAATCTTCTTAACCATATTGTGATGGACACGGGATGTCCCATCCTCCTTCCTAGCTGGGATGCCGTCTCTTAAAATAGAGTTCCATTTTGTCCACAAGGGCGTCACCTGACCGTCTGCTGCTTGAACATCTCCATCTTCTCAAACCCGGACCCACATTGCACATGGCGGTTGCAGACCCTGAGCATCTCTCCGGATACATCGGGTCGGATTTTTTTTTTTTAGAAATTTAAGTAAATTTTCAAAACAACTAGGAATGGGTGTTTTCTAGAGAGTTGCACTCAATTTTCCTTTTGCTGGAATCAGACCAACCACTGAATCCTGGGAAGGATCCTAAGACCCAAGGGAGGGTCCTGGGGGTCCCCGCTGTGAGCTACATGGTGCAGGAGGGTCACCCCCTCTTCCATTCCCAAGGCCAAGAGGGGTCAGCACCCTTTTCTTCTTCCTGGCGGAGCCAGCCTCCAGCACCCACCCCCCCCCACCCCCCCCGTCTGGGGCACACTCAGTCTCCCCGTGATCGTTTATTTTGGGATAAGAAGATTTTCCCCAAAGCTAAAATAATCCCTTTGCAAAGCATCAAGAGAAACCCGATAGAAGGAATGATTGACAGGGGGCCGCCTGTCAGATTCCGGCAGCTGGAGAGCATCTGTGCGATTGCTGTTGACTTTCCACCCATTTCTTTCCAATCCCTTTAGACGCGGGGAGTGTGTGGATTCGTGTCAGAGCTGAGGTCCCCAGAGTGCAGGAACCTGGTGACCGCTCAAGCCTTAGCTAGAGCCGACCAACCTGCGCAGCCTCAGAAATGCACACAGACAAATATACGCACGACATACACTTGGGCTCTTGTACCTATATATGTTTGCTTTATATATGCAAATATTTGCTTTGCACCTGCACCTGAGTTCTGCCTCTATATTGCATCTAGCATTGCCTGTGGGTGAAACCTATCAATCTACATGTCGGAAACAAGGAAAAATTCCCAAGCGAAATATTAACAGTAATTACATTCCCCAAACGGGGGAATATATATATATAAATGTACATTGAAATTGTCTCGGTAAATATATAAACAAATATCATAAATACGTGTATCAATCTAAATATATGTAAATATGGAGACTGGCACGTTCCTTCAATTACATGGGGACGTGCAGTCTCCGTGGGTGTTCAACGGATGTCCCATTGTGTTCTGGTGGGGAGTCACGCATGAGGATTTTGCCGGTTGACCCTCGGGCCACCTTAGTTCTTGCTCTATCCAGTTCCCAGGGGGAGCCTCTTAGTGGTGGCACCGTCTGAAATGGGATCCTTTAAAAGCCGTGTCTCTCTCCCTTTTCCGAGACCCAGAGGAAAGTCACTTCCTCTGAGGACCTGCTCGTCCTCTTTGTTCACATCCATTTAACCATTTGCATGGATTGGGTCCCCCAGGGTCTCCTGTGCTGAAGACTTTGAACCCCATCCCATGCTGCCATGTCCAGAGTGGGGCGTTGGGGAGGGGATTGGATCCAGAGGTCTCTGGGCTCATCAGTGGATTAATCCATTAGTAACTGAATTGTCCACCAGGAGGTGGGGAAAACGGCACAAGATGGGACCGACTTGGAGGGAGTGGGTCCTTGGTGGCTTATCATTGGGGACTATACCTTGTCCCTGGCTCTATCCTTGCTCTTCCTTATTCCTGACCGCCATGAGCTGAGAACTTTCCTCTGCTATAGTCTCCCCACCATGATGTCCTACTTGACAAAACGTTCAAAACCATGGCGCCAAGTGACCATGGAACCAAACTTCTGAAACTCTGAAACCTAATGAATCTTTCCTCCTGTAAGTTGATTTCCTCAGGGATTTTGTTACAGTGGTGAAAATCTTACGAATACACCATTTATAGGCAAAGAAATCCAGGAAGGTACTTCTAGCTTTCCAATTCTCACAACATACAAAGATGGCAGCCGTTGGTGATTCTGGTCACTGAGAGGGCATCAGATCATGGTGGACGACGTCCCAACTGCTCAAATCCCTCATTTATCGCTCCTTTTCCCTCAAGACAAGTCAGAAACCGTGTTTTGTGCTGACGTTGCTGGATGCTGACTCCTCGGTTTTGAAATTTTAGCCGACTTTGCTTTTCCTTACCCGACTCACCTTCTTTCACGATTTCCCTGACGTCCGTGACTCTGGGGAGTCCCTGTTCCGTGGTTTTCCCGAAGCTCAGTTACAGCAATGGATTCCTCACTGATTTCCCTTCTTCTAGCAACTCCCTATTGGAATCCAGTTTGTGCAGAGGCATGATCTTTCCCTTCTCTGTGCCCCACACACTCTGTCACTGCCTACAAGCCAACGTCCTTGGGGGTGCACGTTCAAGGTCTTCTATCCTCAGATTTCCCCATATGGCTCATCCGCCACGATGAGTGATTGTTTTGTGACCACTCTGGAGTCCGTGTTGTTCCTTAAACAAGACTGTATAAATGACGATTGTCCCATGCTTCCAATATCCCTTATACGTGACAAACTAATTTCTGCCCGCTACTTGCAAAAATACTGAACTCATCCCCTGTCCCACTCACATTCCACCTCACTTCACTGTTATCACCAAACTGTCTGAGTAGGGGGACGTGTTTCGATGCGGGTCACAGGATGTCAAATGGAGCCCTAGTCTTCTGAGTTTCTGATCTCAGGCTCGTCTCCCTTCCTAGGTGCCCAGGGTCCTTCTTCATGGAGCGGGAGTCCTGTTAACCTGCCCATATATACGTGTCCTTGTCCTTCCAGGTTGGGGAAGCTCTTGATATCGCACCATGCATGCGTGTCGAATGGATGTGTGCACAAAGGGATGGATGAAGAGGTGAGGAATGGATGGATGTGTGGGTATCTGGATGGATGAACGGATAGAGAGTTAGACGGGTGGGTGGGTGGCTGCAGGAGTCCATGGGTAGATAGTTGGATGGGCAGGTCGAAGGATGATAAATGGAAGAATGGATGATGGATGGATGGATAGTCAGGTGGGTAGATAGATGGATGGTCAGGTGAGTGAGAAGATGGATGGGTGGATGGGTGGGTGGGTGGATGGTCAGATGGACAGATGATTAAATAAATGGATGAATGCATGGAAGGATGGATGGATGATGGATGGGCAGATGGATGAGTAGATGGATAGATGATTGAATGAATAGATAAATGGATGAACAGATGGAAAATTACCCAGATGAGCAGATGGATGGGTGGATGGATGGATGGATGGATGGGTCGATGGATGGATGGATGGATGGATGGGTGGATGGATAGGTGGATGGATGGATGGATGGGTGGGTGGGCGGATGGATGGGAGATGGATGGATGGAAGGATGGATGGGTGGATGGATGGATGGATGGATGGATGGATGGATGG
>NW_026000110.1:606772-613875 GCF_001458135.2 Marmota marmota marmota | reverse complement strand
AGGTCCTCCTGTGGACGGTGATTCTCTTCTGCCCCCAGCAGAATCCAGAGAAAATGGCATCTTTGTGTCCCCCGCGCGGGAGGCCGATTGTCACCTGGGCTGCATCTGGGGCTTAATTTATGCTCCCGTCTCTCTGCTTCCCGGGCGTCTGCAGCCAATCCGGTCATTTCAGCTGTCACGGCCGCCGGCCCCCCGGGGAGAACGCGGTGGCAGCTGTAATCTCCTTTGGGCACGTTGGGGACGCGGGAGGGAGCGCTGGGTGTTGAGCCTTTTCTTCCTCTGGTGACACAGGTGCCCGGGGTGATCACGGCAAGAGACACGTGACCGGGTTGCCAGGGTCCCCCTGGTCTGCTTTATTTAATCAGGTCTCTCGCCTGGTCAGGTCCAGCCCCGAGCGCTGTCCCCAGCCCTATTTTGCATTTTATTTAGGGACAGGGTCTCCCTGAGCTGCTCATGGCCTCGCTTTGGTTGAGGCTGGCTCTGAACTCGCGATCCTCCTGCCTCAGCCTCCCGAGAGCCGCTGGGATGAGAGGTGTGGGCCACCGTCCCCGGTCACGTCGCCTTGTCATCAACTCCTACCCCCTGGGGTCTGCACACCGCCCCCTCCCCCCCCCAAAAAAAAGTGACACTGCAAATTTTTGCAAGTGCGTCTCTCTCTCTGCACGTGAGTGACAGCTGAGCGCTGTCAAAAGCAACGGGTGTCGGAGGCTGTCACCAGGCACAGCTGGGTGGCCGGCCGTAATGAGATCCTGCAGCCGGGTTTGTCACTCCCGGGTCCCTAAATGAGCTCCTTAATCCCCGTCCCTGTCCTCTGCGGGGCTGGCAGGGGCTGAGCTCTGTTTTGCATGTCACACTGGATCTGGGCCACCGTCAGCGGCTCCCTGGGGACGTGGCTCGGGTCCCAGGCTGCAGGAAGCCCCCGCCGCAGCGCGATGCTCCGTTCACAGGCGGAACCGAGCCAGGCTGCGGCTCCCGGGGAAGCCAGGAGCAGAGCCAGTGGGAAATGTCACCCGAGGGGGGTGTTCCCCAGACGTCCCCAGCGGCTCCGGAGCTGTCTCCGAGCGCCTCCCCGCGAGCCGTGCGACTAGCTCCAAGTGTCATGAGAAATTCATTAGAAAACACGGGGACGGGGGCGGGGGGGGGTCCCAGCACCTTCAGACCCAGACAACGCTGTGATTTGGGGCACAGCTGCCCCCATATACAGTTGTCCCCGAGGATACTGGCTCCGAGACTCCCCGGGGAGGCCAGCCAGGGCAGAGGCCGGAGTCCCCTCGGTGACCTAGAGGGGCTGCTGATCGCAGGTCACGTGCACAAGTCCCCCTTTATGGTTTAAATCACCTCGAAGAGGCCATCTACAAAGGGACCTCGCTGTGTCCACAGTGGTCATCCCGCATTGCTCAGGGAAAAGAGAAAAGTCCCTGCGCGTGTTCAGAGTGGACACAAGGTTCAGGTCTTTTTTATTCCCCTGAGACGGGGACTGAACGCAGAGGGGCTTGACCCCCGAGCCACGTCCCCAGCCTTTTAATTTTTTTTTTTTTTAATTTAGAGACAGGGTCTTGCTGAAAGGCTCAGGGCCTCACAAAGTTCCAGAGGCTGGCCTCCATCCTGCCATCCTCCTGCCTCAGCCTCCTGAGACACTGGGAAACCCATTTTTTTCCTCTTATTCCCCCCTTTTTTGGAGTTGGGGTACCAGGGATTGAACTCAGGGGCCCTCGACCCCTGAGCCCCATCCGCAGCCCTATTTTGCATAGTGACAGGTGAGCATTGCTGTCCCACCACAGGGACATTCTACTGTCCTTCCTACCCCCTCCCCCTCCCCTCCCTTCACTCCCCTCTGACTAATCCAAAGCCCCTCTATTCTCCCCTAGTGCCCCCCCTTATTGTGAATTAACACCCACATATCAGGGAGACCACAGGGCCTTTGATTTGGGGGGATTGGCTTATGTCATTTAGCAGGATAGTCTCCAGCACCACCCATTTTCCAGCAAATGCCATCATTTCGTTCCTCTTCATGGCTGAGTGATATTCCACTGTGTAGACATACCACAGTCTCTTTATTCATTCCTGTATTGGAGGGCACCTGGGTGGGTTCCGCACTTTAGCTATTGTGAGTGGAGCTGCTATAAACGTTGATTTCCTGTCGCCCCACTCAGAATGGCACCACCCAGAAGGCCAGTAGCTCACACCAGGCGTGGAACCACCCTGTGACCCAGAACTGATCCTGAAAAACTCAAGTCCTCTTGCTGCAGTGACCCCTGCACACACCCAGGTTCACAGCAGCACAGTTCACAGTAGCCAGACTACGGAACCAGCTCAGGGGTCCCTCAGTGGACATCCATTTCTGTCAAGAAATGTGGTCTCTCTGCACTCTGGAGTACTACTCGGCCGTGAAAAAGAATGAAACGATGGCGTTTGCAGGAAAACAGATGGAACTAGAGACCACGAGGCTAATAGAAATAAGTCCATCTCAGAAGGTCCAGGGCGGGCAGCTCGGAACAGGCAGGAAACCCAAGCAGCCATCAGGCTCCGGCCTGTGCTCTCGGGTAGAACCCTGGGGACAACAGGGATGGCGTCTGGCCCGCGGCCCGGATTCCACCTTCTCCAGAACCAGCTACAAATCCTGCGTCAACGAGGAAATGCGCTCTGGGGCCGGCAGCTCGCGGGAAATCCGGGGCTGCGCTGCGGGGGGCGATCCGTCCGGTTAGCAGAGCAGTGCATGAGGATGTCGCCCGAGGAGGACCTGGCAAAGCCGGCGCAGAGTGGCAGGTGCTTCCAAGCCCCAAAGGAGCCCCGGTCCTAGAGCCCGGAACACCACCCTGAGCGCAACGCATGCACCCCGCGAGGCCCAAGCTGCGCAGCAAGGGGCCTGTCCTCCCCGGAGCTAGGGAGGCTGAGGCAGGAGGATGGCGAGTTCAAAGCCAGCCTCAGCCAAAGGGAGGCCCTGAGCAACTCGGGGAGACCCTGTCTCTATTGCTGCATGTTCTAGTTTCCAGGGATTTTTTTTTCCTCCGTCACTAACTGTTCTCTAAAGAGTTTTTACCAACTTAATTTTGGGAGTTTGGGGGACACAGGGATGCTCTACAACTGGGTCAAACCCCGATCGTCTTTTAATTTTATTTTGAGGCCGAGTCTTGCTACGTTGCTTCGGGTTTCAGTGAGTTGCTGAGGCTGGCCTTCACCTCAGGATCCTCCTGCCTCGGCCTCCCGAGTTGTGGAATCACGGGTGTGCAAGGCTCCCAGATTGAATTCGGGGGATACCCACTTTCAAGGCCAAACCAGAATGGGGAAGAAGGTCGAAAATACCAGAAGAAACCGAAAGCAGAACAGGGCACCGATTTGGGGAACCGTCTACACCTCCGTCCCACAAATGGAAACTCCCAAGGAGCATTGATGCGTGTGAGTTTTCAAATCCACTGTGACTTCTTCTACTTGATAAAGACATAAAAACACCCCGTGCCCCCTGCAAAATCTGGAGGAACTCGTGACAGTGGCCTCCCTCTGGTGGGTGGTCGGAGAAGATGCCCTTTCGCAACACTAGACGTGGTGGGATGGGAAATGGGTAGAATTCAATCCACTTGAAATGATTCGGTTATGAGAGGTGTAGACTAAAAGTGGATTAATCCACTTGGATGGACTCACTGGGTGGTGACTGCAGCAGGTGGGTGTGGCTGGAGGAGGGGGTCCCTGGGCTGTACCTTTGGGGTCTCTGTCCTGTCCCTGGTGAGCAGAGCTCTCTCTGCTCCCTGGTGCCCTGTCCTGAGCTGCTGTCCTCCTCCAGGCCCTGCCGCCATCTTGTTCTGCTCCCCTTGGTCCAGAGCCATGGAGTCAGCCACCAGGGACTGGACCTCGGACTCCAGGAGCCCAGGTAAACTCTTCCTCCGTGTTCTCTTTGGTGGGCAGGAGGTCAAGAAGCGGAAGAAAGTAGACCAGTGGTCACTAGCGGATGGGAAGGGCGAAGCCGGGGTGTTGGAGGGTGGTTGGATAACGGGTAGCACGGTGCACTCTGACCCAAGGAGGGAGCTCCACAGACAGGGGGTGGGCCGTCCTCCACTAGAACCCAGTGCATATTCCACAGGTTTCCGGAAGAGATGGCGTGAGGGCTTCAAATGCAGACGTGACGGGAGGTGGACGTGCTGGATTCAGAACAGAACAGAACGTTAGTAGCATCAGGGAAGGAGAAATGGAATCCCCAGATGACCGGCCAGAATCCAGTGGACACACGCTTCAGAATCCCCTCCCTCCCCTCGAGCGTGCGTTGGACATCTCCGACGGTGGACATTCAATGATGGCGCTGACCCTTCCGCCAACTTCGTGTCCATAAAACGAAGGTGACCCTGGGTGGCCTTGGACGAATCCAAACGAGACCTTGATAAAGAAGAAATGGTGGCGGCATCCAGCAGATTCTGGTTTCAGAGAGGAAAAGAAAGCACCGTGTTCCATGAAGACCCATGGAGGGAACCATTGGTCCAGTACCTGAGGGCAGGCTCCATTGAATGAGATCGACCCCGAGCCAGTGGCCAGCGAGAAGGACAGGACTCCAATCCTGCACCCTCAGTAGACTGAGTTGTCCCAACGCCATGACAACATGAGTGTCCAAGAGGCTCAGCGGGTGGGTGATCATGGCGCCATTTTGAGGAGATCACTGGTGGCCGTGGGTGCTGGGGAGACCATCATGGCACACACGGGCCATCGTACGGTACTGCAAACCCACAGAACATACAACATCGGGAGGTCACTCCGCGGAGAGGTCGACTTTGGGTAAATGGAGATGCCAATGTGGGTCCGTCCATTGTAACAGGGAACCGGGGGAAGATGTTGGTAATGGAGGAGGCTGTGCTATAGCAAGGGTTCGGGGGGTGTGGATAGTCTCAGTACTTTCTACTCCATTTGGAGGTGAACCTAAAATTTTCCTAAAAAAAATAAAGTCTATTAAAAATCGACCAAAAAAAAAAAATGACAATGTTGTTGAGGGCATTTTCTAGTAACGTCTATCAGGTAGAGACCAGAGACGCTGCTACATGTCCCCATGATGCACAGGACAGACCGTCCCAGCACAAAACAACCCCGTCCCCCGAGCTGACGGTGCCAAGGCTGAGAAAATCCTTTCTCCGCGCTAAAGAACGGAGCTGCTGGAGATTTCACGGCTCCGTGTTGTCCTCTTAAACACTCATCCCCCAGAAACCATAAGGGAGGTGCTAACCCAGAAAATAGACGACCCCACCCGGGTTGAAAGATCTCGTCCCCGTCACGGAGGGCGGGAGACGGTGACGTGCCAACAGGTCCAGTGTTGACTTTTATTCTGAGCCGCTCAGAAGGTCGCTGCCACCTTGAGTTTGTCTCATCTGTCTCTTGTGAAGTCATCCTTCTGTCCTGGAGCGAAAGGAGAGCTCGCCGGATCCGCAGCAGCTCCTGCGGAGCCGAGCGTCCAGCCATCCATGATGACCTACGGGCCACAGGGAATCGTCTTAGAGGAGCTCAGAAGAAATCCTCTTAGCAGGAATTTGGGGCATGAGAGAGAAGGGGAGGGCCTCTTGGCTCATCCTGGCGGGAGAGGGGAGTCGGTCCTCTCTCCACTGGGGGAGAAGAATCCGGAACACGTCCATACTGTTCTCTTTTTTTTTTCTACTCTCAAATCTAGCTCCTTCTTAGCAAGAATCAAAAAATAAAATAAAATAAAGGGAGGGTCAAAGTGGACACACCATGGGTGGGGGTATCGTGGCGTGGACCCTTCCTCTCTCTGTTCGTTCCATGGCTGCCCCGAGCTGAGCTGCTACTCTACACCACACCCATCCGCCATGATGTTCTGCCTCACCTCAGGCACAGACCCATGGAGCCCTCCAACCGTGAGCCACTGGAAACCTTTCATCTCTTTAACTCTATTTTTCTCAGGGATTTTGTCACAGAAAATGGGAAGCGCATAGCCCCTCACCCACTGGGGTCCCAAGATACCCGTCGTCACGTGGAGTAGACGCCGTGTCCTGTGGAGAAACAAAGTGGGAACGTCCCGTGGAGATGGAGACCCCGCGCCTGTGGACGGTCCCTGTGTTTACCTGCCTCTCATCCTAGGAAGGGCAGCTCGGGAGAGCAGGGCCCTCTGCAGCCGGGCATCCTAGAGGATGACCTTAATCGAGTTAGACAGGCTCAACTGGGACAGAAGGCGGCCGGACGCTTGAGCAAGCAACTGTGCATCCTGCACCACGGACAGGATCAGGGTGAAACATGCCCCAGTCTCCTCTCGGCTCCGGTCACCCCATCCAGGGTGCGTTTGAAATCTCGGCGGCCCCGAGGCTCACCTGGTTTGACCCCCATCCGTTTCAGGATGAGAGCACATCGCCCAGGAAGGTCAGGTCCCAGATCCCACCCGGGAGCTCAGGTGGTCTGACTCTGTCCGGACGATGTGCCCATCTGTGTCCCAATGTCCTCGATTTACAAGCACACGAGTCCTGTGACATTGGTGCTCCTCATGGCTTAGGTATGAGGTGTCCCCTAAAGGTCCAGGTGTGAAACAAGGCAAGAAGGCTCAGAGGTGAAATGATCAGATTACGATCATCCAGATGTGTTCCACACTCAGTGGATTAATCCACTTGGATGGACTCCCTGGGTGGTGACTGCAGCAGGTGGGGTGTGGCTGGAGGAGGGGGTCCCTGGGCTGTGCCTTTGGGGTCTCTATCCTGTCCCTGGTGAGCAGAGCTCTCTCTGCTCCCTGGTGCCCTGTCCTGAGCTGCTCTCCTCCTCCAGGCCCTGCCACCATTTTGTTCTGCTCCCCTTGGGCCAGAGCCATGGAGTCGGCCAACCATGGACTGGACCTCTAATTCCATCATGGAGACCCACCCTAGTGACCTCATTTAAACCTAATTACCAAAGGACCCGCCTTCAGATATCACCCCATTGTGAATCAGTGCTTCAACATATGAATTTGGGGGTGAATTACAATTCGATCCATAGAAGTTCATCATGGTGGATGAAACCTGTTCAACTCACGAAAGCTAGAAAGGAGGGAGAGGAGGAGCAGGAGGGAGGGGGAGGAGGAGCAGGAGGGAGGGGGAGGAGGAGATGGAGGAGGAGGAGGAGGAGATGGAGGAGGAGGAGATGGAGGAGGAGGA
>NW_026000110.1:588676-602777 GCF_001458135.2 Marmota marmota marmota | reverse complement strand
GAGGAGGAGGAGGAGGAGGAGGAGGAGGAGGAAGAGGAGGAGGACATGGAGGAGGTGATGGAGGCTCAGCATCCTGGTCCACAGGTCAAAGACTTCCATGGAGCCCTGTTGGTAACATATACACCTTTGAATCTGCATGGAACTTGGAAACGAGGCTAAGGTATCTATGTTACCCTGGGGGCAACCTGACGTTGATGGGACCCGAGGACGTTATGTTCCATGACATAAGCCAGGGCCGGGTGTGGTGGCTCATGCCTGTCATCCCAGCGATTTGGGAGGCTGAGACAGGAGGATGAAAGTTGGAGGCCAGCCTTGGCAGTGTAGCAAGATTCCGTCTTGAAAATGCGCGAGCCCCGACTGTCAATCACGCCCTAATACAGCTGGGGAACTGTCGGCCCAGGGACCGCGTGCGATGCTGGGTATAGGTGACGAGGCACAGCCCTGATGTGCTGTGGACCTCCGCAGCCCGCTGCAGGGTCCAGGCAGGGCCCACTGTGACATTCAGCTGGATTCCTTTCCTGGTGACCATGTGATGTGACTGTCCCAGAGAGCCACCAAAAGGTAGCAAATCACGAGTCCACATGGAAGCTCGGGAACGTATGTTCGTGGGCCTTCTGCAAATAGAATGTCAACCTGGAAACGACCCTGAGTCCATCAGGAGAAACACGGGGGACAGACAGACCTGGGTGGTGGGACCCAAGGTCCAGGGGACAGTTCTATCAATGGCCCCCGGTGCTGACCCCACAGCCTCCTTCCCAGAAGCCCTGGACCTGCAGCCCTGCCTGGCCTCCGGGCACAGGCTCCGCCACCTTCCTCACACACCTCCTGTGACCTGCAGGGGACATGCAGGAGGGAAGTCATGTCCCTGAGAGGAGCCAAGTGACCCTGAAGGGGGGACTTTTGGGACCCTGACGCAGACCAAGTCCCGGGACCCAGGGGGACGAGGATCCTTCCTCCAACCCTAAACTCTGCAAGAACAGGTTCCACTGAGAACCAGGCAGCAGGGGCCAGGGGGACCCAGAGTGGCCATGGCCGTGGGGACTGGAGAGTGGGATGTCACCCTGCTGTCCGTCAAAGTCAGGAGGGACCTCGGTGGGGCTCTCTGGGAACTTCTCTGGGACCCCAATAAAACTGGAGGGCAGGAGGGGCACGCTGTGCCTGTCCTCTCTGAGAGGACCCCTCTGCCCCTCTCCATCCCTTTAATAAACTCCTGCCTGTCACTCTGAGTGACAGGTCTGACGTCTTGCTGGCTTCATGGCAAGGACCCGGGTTTGAAGGGGTCTTGGTGCTGCTCACCTTGATACAGGGTGAGCGGGCTCAGGGGCCGCCCCTGCAGGACCCTCAGGGACCCTCCGCGCCGCCCGGGGCCCAGGGAGGGGACTTCTCGGCGCACAGGCGCCCCCTGCAGGCGGGGCGGGGAACAGCGGCTGTCGGAGCCCCCGGGTACCGCGGACGCTCAGGGACGTCCATCACCCCCTTTTGCTCCCCAGCTGCTAAAAATGAATATGATCTAACACACTAGGAAGGAGACCCCTGGGGACAGGAGGGGACAGGGTGCCAGGCGGGAGGGCTGGGGAAGGAAGCCCCCCCAGGGTGCCGGGTCTGTGCCCATGCACCTCGAGGAGCACCCACGAGGGTGTGTGGTTAGATGATCACCTCTGACCATCGAGGACTCGCTGCCAGGACAGGAGGGGACAGTGGTGACCAGGGGGGGAGAGATGTCAGGCTGCTCCTGGCTCCTGGTGTGTGGGGCCCAGAGAGGCTGCTCCACCTCCTGCAGCGCACAGCACAGCCCACCCCAGAGCACCCCCAGCCCCAGAGGCCCCCAGTGCTGAGGAGAGAACCTGCCGTCAATCATGATGTTCCCAAGGGCCAGTCACGATCGTCACCGTGACAGAGGCAGCCAACAACCTGACTCTCCGTGTGATAAAGCTGTGGGTCACGTGGATTGCAGGGTCCAGTGAACTTTGAGTTGTTGTGACCCCAATAAAACCATTTGGAGAAGGAGAATTTATCTTGGGCTCCTGGTGTCCGAGGTCCAGTCCCTGGTGGCCGACTCCATGGCTCTGGCCCAAGGGGAGCAGAACAAGATGGCGGCAGGGCCTGGAGGAGGAGAGCAGCTCAGGACAGGGCACCAGGGAGCAGAGAGAGCTCTGCTCACCAGGGACAGGACAGAGACCCCAAAGGCACAGCCCAGGGACCCCCTCCTCCAGCCACACCCCACCTGCTGCAGTCACCACCCAGGGAGTCCATCCAAGTGGATTAATCCACTTATTGGTCTACACCTCTCGCAACCCACTCATTCCACCTCTGAACCTTCCTGCGTGGCCTCCCACACGAGGTCTTGGGGACCCCTCATATCCACACACCATGACTCATTCAGCAGAAGGGGACCTGGACAGCCGGGCAGCTGTCCCGTGGACCCCTCCCTGCGGTGCACCCTCCCAGCAGGGTCTGGTCCTCCCTGGAGTCCAACATGCCCACTCCCCTGAGCACCCTGAGCACCTGCGTCCCCACCCCACAAGGACCACAGCAGCCTCCCACAGGAGGGACAGCCGCCTTCGCCTGATTGACAGATGTGGAGCACGGTGTCCCCACGGGTGAGACAGCCCCTGGGCTGGGCCCTCAGGCGGGTCTCCATCAGCTGTGGGGGAAGGGGACGGGGTGCTGTCCCCCCACAAAGGGATCGTGCCGGTGGCACTAACCAAGTGGCCCTGCAAACCTGTCCCCGTGCACGACTGCAAACAGGGACCTCGGAACCTTGGGCCACAGGGACCCAGCTGCAGAGCTGAGAGTCAGCCAGGTCAGCTCCGGAGAGCAGGAGGCCAGCTCCGTCCCCCGCTGGAAAGAACCGATGTGTTTGTGCCGAAGCCACTAAGCACCAGCCGGGTCTCCCAAAGGACAATAAAAGGGATCCGTTTGACGTCTGAATGGCCCCGGGGACACTGTCACCGTCACCCGATGACAGGGTGGAATCAGGAGCTGCAGGTGCAGGGTCCGGGAGCCCAGCGTGAATGACCCCCCGGTGGCACCTTGGACAAAGAGGGACACAGGATCTCTTCTTTCTTTCTCTTTTTCCCCTGGACCTATTCAGTGAGTGACCACAGGACATTTTCCCTCCTGTTGAAGAACAGAGTCTCCTTCATGGCATGGCTAATGACAAGCCCTTGGGGCCTTTCGGGGGCATTGAACACTGTCCCCTCCTGGGCTGGACTTGTGGGGCCGCCTGAGGGGTTTCCACAGTGGGCTGCGGGGACATCAGGGTCAGCAGGGGAACCGCTGTCCAGGGTCCCTGGAAACGACCGGAAAAATTCAGGGGCATCCTGGACCTTGTCCCTTGTCCCCTAGATCTGGGGTCAGAACCATCCTGGGCTGGGGACCTGTGGCCTTAGATTCTGCTGGGTCTTTCCTTCTATTTTATTTATTTTATTTTGGGTGATTTGGATCTTTGATGAGGTGGTGAGGTTCTTAATGAGCACAGTGATTTGCATATTCATAGGACATTCATACATATTCATGTCTATCTTATAGCATACGTTTATATGCTGATTTATAGGTAAGATTCATATAACTAACTCACATTAAATATATTATTAAACAATACAAAATATATTATTAAATTATATTATATGATCATTTTATCATAAATAAAACTATGATATATAATTATATAAAATATATAAAATTATAACATAAAACTGTAATATATAATTATAATATATAATTATATAGTGATATATAAAATTACGATATATAAAACTAATATATAATTCTACAATAATATATAAAAGTATCATATATAATTATAGAATGTATTTTAAATTACAATATATCTTATATATAATAACATAAGATATATTATTAAATATATTATTGAATTTGTAATACATATATTATTAATTCATATTAAATATATTATTTAACTATATAAAATAAAATTATGTTGTATAATCATATTATTATAAATAAAACTAGGATATATAATTATACAACAATATATGAAATTATGATATGTAATTATATAATGATATATAAAATTATGATATATAAAACTGTAATATATAATTATATAATAATATACAAAATCATCATATATAATTATACAATAATATATAAAATCATTATATATAATTATAAAATGTATTTTAAGCTATAATATAATTATATAATAATATACTAAGATATATTATTAAATATCTTATTTAAATTCATAATGCATATATTATTAATTCATATTAAATATATTCTTATTAAATACATTATGATATTTATATTATAAATCATAAATATATTTTTGATCTATAGTTTTACATATTTTATAATTATGTATCTTTCTATATTTCATACATGTATTTCATACATGTGATATATTTTATTATTTATACATGCATTTTTTAATTTTTAATTTATATACATAAATGTATACATATGAATTATATAATAAAGTGTATTTAAATGTGAATTAAATACACACTAAAAAATATAAATGTATGTATTATCAATACGTTTTATAAATATATGTATATGTTTTGCTGAGGTGGACCAGGGATTGAACTCAGGGCCACTCAACCCCTGAGCCCCCTCCCCAGCCCTATTTTGCATTTTATTTAGAGACAGGGTCTCACTGAGTTGCTTAGGGCCTCGCTTTGGCTGAGGCTGGCTTTGAACTCGCGATCCTCCTGCCTCAGCCTCCCCAGCTGCTGGGATGACAGGTGTGCACCCATGCACTACGCTAAATTATATTTCCCCATATGTTAATACATATATAAAATTGATATATCACCTTTATTAAAAATTGACCTATAAATCTATGTGGCATTTTCACATAAATTCCTAATGATACAAATTCATGGCCGACTCACACATAGATCTATGATCGACTCATACACAAATCCGTGTTCCATTTACATATCAATCTACAATTATTTCACAAATTTACTACTTATTCATAAAATCCATAATTTCTTTAATAATAAGAATGCGTTTTTTTAAAAAAATAATGCAATGCCAGTGACCCACAAGGTCACACCATGTCTAAAACCCCATCCTATAAGTCACGGGTGGGACTTTGGGCAGAGAGGGACCCAATATATTGATATTGATATTGATATTTGTGCATTATCTTCTACTTTAGATGTGGGAGGAATCTTTTCACATATAAATGAAAAGAAAAAGAAAAATATGAATTTAATTTGGAAGCCACTTAGTCGCTGCTGGTAGAACCTGTGCCCCGAACGTCCCCACACTCAACAGGACAGCAGCCCGATTAGCTGAGATGCATTTTATTCTTCAAAACGAAAGAAAAGACGGAAAACCTCGGTCCGAAGCCTTCACGGGCTGCACGCGGGCCCCTCCCTTGGTGGACAGAGGCACTGGCCAGGGTGCATGTCTGTGTGGAGCAGTTGTGTCCCCCCCCCCGCTGACCTGTCCACCAACACTCTGTGGCCAGCCACAAATGGGTTCCCGTTAGGCTCGGACGGTGACACTCGCAGGATCTATTTGCTGTTTCTGCACAAAGGACGGGGCAGCCTGGGGCTAAGCCCTGAGCCATGGCCGTCTCAGAGACTGCGGTCTACAAGCTGGACGCCTGGAGGGGCTGAGAAGAGGACGTTGGGCAGTCACACAGTGACCTGGGGGAACGGCTGCCATCTCTTCAGGGATCTCCGGGTGTGAAGGACTGTGCCGGTCAGCGCCTGCTGGACCATCAGCGCAGCCCTGAGGTCCCACCAGGGCTGCAGACTCCTGTCAGGGAGCTGGCGGGGGCTTGGCCACCTCTTGGTCTCTCCTGTGGCCGAGGCCTGAGCAACCCCTGGGCCAGGAGGGGACCTCACGGTGCAGCCACAGATCACCTGTGCATGTGGCTCTGAGCCGGGCAGTGCCCCTGGGGACAGTGGAGCTTGGGAGCCACCACAGGGCCAGCAGAGCTCCCTGGGTCTTGTCCACCCCAAGAAGAAGTCTCCATCTCCAATCTCTGCAGAGAAGCCTGAGCTGTCACCAGAGAGGACAGGTCTAGGCGTCCTCCTCATTATTACCATCATCATCATCATCATCATCATCATTATCATTATCATTATAGAACTGTGACAGTCATGGCACTATGATCGCCCGATCACGGTAACACTATTGTTATTGCTATCATTATTTTTTCAAACTGATGTCTAGACAATTTCTTGGCGCATTTCCTTAGAAGAGAGGCCTGGTTTTGCCTAGTTTCTCCTCATTCTCAAAAGAGGTCCTCCTTCTGTATCAGTCAGCTACAAGAGAAGTCATGCCGCATAACAAAGATCCCCAAATCTCAATGCCTTTTGATAATAACCGTTTTATTTTTTCACACTTTCGAGTCTCTGGGCCGAATCACACTGGGATGATCTTGGTGGGGCTCTTCCGGGCTGAAATAAAATGCACGATTTGGGCTGGATTCACACATTCTCATCATTCTGGGACCTGCAGATTTCTCAGGCGTTTTCACATGAATGTCTAAATGCACCATAGGAGTCACTGTAGTTCCACTTTCTGCAAAGTCCTTCCATGTCTTGTGACCGGAAGCAAATCAGATGCTCGTCCACGGTCCGTGTGGAGGTGAGAGATGTGGTTCTGCAAAAGTTGCGAGGGAGACAGAGCTGTGGTCAGCTAACGTATTGTCCAGGGCCACCCTGAAGCCTGAAGATGTTTTTTTGAGCCAGAATCAGGACAGAGGTGGAAGGGCAGAGGGGACAGCAGGATGGCTATCCCCTGTCCACTGCAAAACTCCATATGATCCCAATTCTCGGTCTCTTCCTCTCTGCATCAATCTTTCTATAACTCAAGCTTTTAGACTCTCTGTCCTCGAGGGGACTGTCCATATAAGGAAAGGTCATTGCTCTGTTTGGGAGCAGGAACCAGGAGTCTAATCCTCCCATCCAACAGTGGTCCTTTTGACCCCAGCCTTCCCAGCAAGCCTGATCAACAGCACGACTGTGGTAGGCCCAAGTAGTGGAATAGTATACAGCCACCAACACAAAACAGACCCTGACGAAAAGCCACACGTGGACCCATCTCAGTGCGAGCAGAGGAAGGCAGCCTCAGGAGAGGGCACACTATCTAGTTCCACTTAGAAAACCTCAGAAGCAGGAGTTGAAAAGAAATGGATATCTGTATTTATTTCCTTTGCCAGACTGAATAATATTCCATTGTATGGAAGGACCCTCTTCTGTGCATCCATCCTTCCTGTAATGGACACTGGGGTGGCATCCAGCATTGAGCTACTGGGTATCATCTTGCCACAATTCCAGGCTCCTAAGTCCTCCCCATTTTGCCAAATGCTTTCAGATCTAACGTTCCCAAGAGTCTTCAATGGGCTTCTCTGGGTGGACAGATGATTGACATCTTGAATCCTATCACCAACAACGAGTGTGCAAATCTCTCTTCTAGACCCCACACTTGCAGGATTTTTTTCCCTCCCCGATGTCATTTCTTCCTGTTCTCATGAGCACCGGTTTGTCACCCGTCCAGTGCCATTTAATCACCCACAGTCAGGGCGAACTGGCCTCAATTTAATTTTCTTGCAAAACTATTTGATATTCACATGAAGTGCCTCAGCCGAGCCAGCGACAGGAGAGTGACATTAGGCTTTCACGCTGTGTCAAGAAGAGAAATGTATTCATTGCACGGCTGACCCCCAAAATGTGCGGCGCCCTGCCAAGTCTGGCTCGGAGGATGTCTAGGGTTATAAATTATTTAAATCCCATTGGGTTTCCCCGATGGGTTTTTCCTTAATTGAAAAAAAAATGCAGAGAAGCCTGACCGCAAATATCATGCCCTGGGCCCGTCCTCCTGTGGCGGTCAGGGAAGATGGTTGAGTCTTTGGGGGCAGTGAGGAGGGGCTCAAAGTGCAGCCCAGCACTGATGGTGGCCATCTGTGTCAGGCAGTTTGCCAGCACTGTAACAAACACCTGAGACCATCAACTTAGGAAGAAAAAAGGTTTGTTTTGGCTCATGGTTTTGGAGGTGCGAGTCCCCGGTCTGTTGGTAGCACCGCTTTGGGCCAGTGGTGAAGCCGAGCATCATGGCGGGAGCAGGGGGAAGAACAAAGCCACCGAGGGCCAGAAAGAGAAAGAAGGAGGAAGAGGAAAGAGCCGCAGTCCTTTTATGACCTCCAAAGCCACGCCCCCAATGGCCTCACTTCCTCTCCCTAGGCTCCACCCCTTAAAGGCACCGGCACCTCCCAATAGCAGTAAGCTGGGAACAGACCTTGGACACATGGGCCTTTGGTGGGGAGCACTGAGGACCCGCCTCCGCCTCTTAACCTGGGAAATGGGAGGCTGTAGAGAGCGCGGGAGAAACTGACCAGCAAAAGGAGGCGGTAGAGAGCCCTGGTCTCAGTCTCCAGTGTCCAGGTCAGCTCAGGAATCATGAGGGAGGCCAGAAACTCTACCCACCCACTCACTCACCTGCTGGTCCAAACTGGGGTGCGTGCATGTGGGTGTTGGTGGGCACTTAGATGCACGGGTGCAAGCGGCCCCCATGGAGGAGCATCGTCCTCCAGCCCGTGAGTTTGTGAGCTTAGAAGCCCCTGGAAACCCGGGACTGGGCCCTGGTCTGACGCCGTGATTTGCCTGTTGGGCATACAGCAGGTGCTCAATAGCAGTCTGTCCAGGAACAGAAGGCCCCAGTGTGGGTGGTCAGGGCAGCTGGCCCTCGGGGGGCTTGCTCTCCGGCCTCTGGCCTCCCTCCCTCCCCCTCGGGCCTCCGGTGTGGAAGTCCAGGTGAAGGTCAGTCCTGAAGGGCAAGCTGCCCGGGGCCTCTGGGGATCCTCCCGTCCGCCAGGCTGCCAGCCCGTCTGACACGCAGGACAGCCCGCCGTCCCCCTGGGGACCAGCCATCCTGAGAGGAGGCGACCGCGGCTGGCTCCCCACTGGCCTCATTTCTGGGGCACGTCGCCGCCGAGGGAGCCATCTGGATGCCCAGTGTGTCTGAGAGGGACACGCTGCTAGCAGCAGAGCTGACCCTTTAGTGCAGTCAAGCAAAAGGCGTCACAGGCCAGAGCCACAAGGAAGGACGTGCACTCAGAGAAGAAGAAGAAGAAATGCTTTGCAAAGCCACGTCGATGTCCAGCCCCTGACCCCAGCCCAGGGCAGGAGGTGTGGACACCCACAGCCTCCCATGCACTGTGTCCGGGGACAGGTTCGTTGCCCTTGAACCGTGGACGGTGCATTTATTTTTCTCCTAAGACGATGAGAGGAACCGCAGGCTTCTCTCTGCTGGACAAAACCGCCGTGACCCTCTGCTGCCCCTCAATCCAGAGACGTCCCTCGAGTTGGAATCTAGGAACACCCTGGATGGTGGAGATGTCCCCGTTTGTATGGAGATGGACAGTCTGGGTTTGGAGTCCTGTGAGATGCTGACTCTGCATGGCCATCCGCAGCTGACTGACAGGTCCTCTGTCCACGCAGAGTTCTGGGTTCGAAAGACGCACAGGAGAGTGGCCCCTCGGCTGAAGCCATCGCCGCGTGGACTCAGTCATTGAATTTATGGTTAAATGACCTCAGACACAGGAAGCATGAGTTCAAAAGGCTTCAAAGGTCCATACCCAAGTGACCAGGGGGTGGCTCAGTGGGTAAGCATCTCTAGGTTCCAAAAAAAAAAAAAAATACGGAAAGAAATTGAGAGAATGAAGAAAAAATATATAAAACTCCCCTCTCTTCCCTACAGACCCGCTCGGAAAATAAACTACTGACCCTCAGACGGCTCTTGGCCAGTTTGCTCCTGAAGGGGTTTGTGCCCGGTGGACATCGACACCAAGACAACACAGACCTGTGCAATGCTCCTAAATCAGAATCATCCACCTAAAATAAATCCTATCTGCCAGGCACGGGGACACCCGGCTGTCATCGAAGTGACTCTGGAGGCTGAGGCAGGAGAGAGGTATTTGTTCTATAATCCATATGTTTTGATGTGTGCAAGATATATATGTGACAAGGAAAGACAGACTTGAATATGTAAAGAGTTCTTAGGAATCAATAACAAGCAAAGGAGTTTTTCAAACAGGCAAGGGTTGGAACAGACGTTGCATCCAAGAGATGGAGGCAAATCATGGAGATGAGTCGTCAAATGACGCCAAACACCCCACGTCATGGGAAGGTGAAGCTAAAGCGTCATGGGCCACTGAATGAAGTCCCACCCCTGTGGTGATGTTTGGTCAGTGACCGAGAGGTTGTGTGCATGGTGGTTCCTGGTGAGTGTATTGCCCCGTGGCTCCAGGGCAGACTCTGTCCTGCAGGTATCCTTTGCACTGTGGGCATCTGGGCACTGTCCTCTCCTGACCTCCCTTCCTTCCTCGGCTGTCCCCATCTGGGACCTTTCCATATCCTGCAAAAGGAGTCCACTCTGCCCTGGGGTGTTCCCCACCCCGGTCTCTCCCAGGCCTGGCCCTCACCCTGGAGCAGGGACAGAAGGCCACTTCAGTCCCATCTCTCCCCCAAGCAGACGAGGCCAGCACCACGGAGCTGCTTGAATTTGGGGTGGGGAGAGGGACACACCCCAAAGCATCTGTCCATCCTGTGGGCACCCCAAAGAGAGAAGCGAATCTGACGGTCAGCCTGGGTCAGGCTCAGAAAGGGAGCTGAAGTCCTCAGGGGACCCCATGCAGCCTCTCAGCGTGGAGGACTCCCCGTTTCAGGGATTAGAAGGGGCAGTCCAGCTGGGGTGGACATGGTGCTGCCCAGAGACTCCCCAGGGCCCACCTCCTTCCAGAGCCCAGATTCCCAGAGCGATTATTGCAGGCTTCGGACTCTGAAGGGTCCCCTCCAAGCCCATGAGTCTTGTCCACCTCCCCAAGCTCTTCCACCCCAAAAAATAAATAAATAAATCTGTGCATGTCCAGTAAAAATGCAATTTTTATAACCCGTGTCCAGTTTTTTTCTGCCCAGTTCCCAGTCGGAGCAGGTTAATCGGAATCGCTGACTTGATCGCATTGAGACACGCGATGATCCAGAGGCTTGTGGGCGTGGCAATGGGGGGGCGTGTGTCTAGGAATGATTGGCATGTGGGACAGCCAACTGGAGAGGACGCCCTCCCCACGCGGGGGCAGCACCGTCCAATAGGATGGAGGCTTCCTTGGAATAAAAGCGGCTGCAGGTGCGAGCCTGGTTCTTCTCCAAGGGGCTCCCGCGGCTGCTCCTCTGGCCCCTTCCCTCTTCCCAGGTGGACTGTCCAGTGATTCTGCAGGGAGTTTCCAGAAGCCTTGGGTCTGACCTCGGGTAGCACCGCGGATGCCTCTTGCTGTGGGGCCCAGCCTCTTGGACTGTGGGGCCTCTTGGACCATCTTTGCCCCTGACCTCAGCCTGTGACAGCCCTGTGACTCACAATAGCCCAACTGTGCAGCCAGCCTCGGTGCCCGCCACCGATGGAGGGGTAAACAAAATGTGGTCTGTATACACAACAGAGTATTACTCAGCCATGAAGAAGGTTGCAATGATGGCATTTGCAGGAAAAAATGGAGGGACCGTCCTATTTACGGAAATAAATGAAACCGAGAAAGCACAGGGTTGGATACTTGCTCTCTGGAGGACAAAAGGGACAACACAGCCTGCCCTGGTGACATGGAACTTAGCTGGTGTCCCACAAGGTCCAGGATGAAAGTCCCCTGTTGGGACTCCAAACCTCTGCTCCCCTTGGGCCAGAGCCACGGAGTCGGCCACCAGGGACTGGACCGCGGACACCGTGAGCCCAGGTCAACTTCTCGTCTTCTAAGCTGCTGATTTCCGTTGCTCCCAAACCAGAACCTGACCTGACTTTGTTTGTTGATGGACACTTGCTGGATGCTGTCAGGGATGTGATGTCCAGGTCAAGAAGGTGGCAAAGGTGACCTTTCCGGGACGTAAAAGCGTTATTTTTCCTAAAAAGAGAGAGAGTGTGCTACCGTGGATGAGACACTGTCCCATTCCCGTCACACAGATGTCCCCCGTGCACCCTTCCTGTTGTCAACCGCAGGTTGGTTTTGGCTCCGGGGGACTTGGACGAGCACCCTCCATCCCACAGTTCGGATCCTGAGTGTCCCCCGAAGGCTTGTGTGTTGAAGGCTTGGTCTGCAGGAAGTAGAACCTTTAAGAGGTTGCACATAGTGGGAGGGAGTTGGATCATTGGGGTTGGGACTGGGAACCTCAGTCTCCTCCTCACCCTCTTTACTTCCTGGCTCGGGAGGTGAGTGACTTCACTCTGCCACGCCCTCCTGCCAGGATGTGCTGCTCATCCAAGATCCAAAGCAATGGGGCCACTCAGTTTCCCACACTGTGAACCAACACGAACCTTTTATCTTTATAACGTGACTATCTTAGGTGTTTGTTACAGTCACAGAAAGCGGACATGCTTGTACTTTAATTCACTGGTGCAGATTTTCCTGCCATTATATAAAATGGTGCAGACCTCAAATGCCATTCATCTGTCACCATGCCCTCCCACCATGATGTGCCACCTCAGACCCAAAGCCATAAGGCCAACCAAGCATGGGCTGGAACCTCCAAAACGGAGAGCCAAAATCAACCTTTCGTCTCTATAAGCGGATTGTCTCTGGTATGTGTTATAGTCACAGCAAGCTCTTATGAAATAGAAAATATTTGAGATTTCACTGCTAATTACCGCAATTTGAATATCACACATTTTAAACAAAAAAAAAATGACCATGTCACAGGCATCAATATCAGCATCAATTAAAAAAAAATCACCCATCACCCTTCACCATGGTCATTCCACCCGAGCAGAACAGTCACAGGCATGTCACCACAGAGGTGACAACTGGTATGAGCAAGAATGCTCACCATGACTTATTTATTATGTTTCCAACTCGAGGACTTCTGAAGCGCCCTTCAGCGGGAGAGGGGATGAATAAATCAAGCCTTAGTCACACACAGGACGCAGAACAGCAGTGGCTGAGAGACTCAAGGACACTCGGTGACTCGAATGAGTCACAAACACAATGTGAGGCAAAAGGAGAAAACCCCAGGCCTGTGGTGCCTGCTCACTGTCGGATTCCATTAATCCCTTCAATTTATTTATATAAAACAGCAAAGTGAGCAACGTGGTCAGCTGGGCTGAGCATCACTGTCGGGTAGGGAGGTCACAGGGTCCAGTTGCAGAGAGGACCCACGTACCCTGAGTGCTCAGAGGGTCCCCAAGGTGCCACATGTTGAGATTTCATCTTCTTGGAAGAACTGATCGGCTTTCTGCTTGCCATGGCCAGAGGACCCCATGGGAACAATTATTCAGGGCTCACAGTGTCCAAGGTCCAGTCCCTGGTGGCCAACTCCATGGCTCTGGCCCAAGGGGAGCAGAACAAGATGGCGGCAGGGCCTGGAGGAGGAGAGCAGCTCAGGACAGGGCACCAGGGAGCAGAGAGAGCTCTGCTCACCAGGGACAGGACAGAGACCCCAAAGGCACAGCCCAGGGACCCCCTCCTCCAGCCACACCCCACCTGCTGCAGTCACCACCCAGTGAGTCCATCCAAGTGGATTAATCCACTTTTAGTCTACACCTCTGCTCACGTTCCCAACATGGTGACATGCAGCAGGGTCTCTCGAGAGCCCAGGAGTCACCAGAATTGGAGGGAAACAGACTTCTTTTCTTTATAAAGCATCCAGTCTCAGATATTCTGTGATAGTAACAGAAAATGGGCAAGTATGGAGGTCCTGTGGTGAGGGCCAGGTTCTCCACAGGAAGAGAGCCAGCGGGACAGCCCTGGGTGCCCTGCAAGGGGACGTGCACATCAGGGGCTGGACAGTCCCACAATGGCCATCGGCAGAGTCAACACATGGAGGGACCAGCATCTTCTCAGTCCAAGAGCCCGGAGCCTCAGAACCAGAGGGACTAAAGGACGCAGCCCTGGCCCAAGATGGCGCAGCTGGGGACGCCCTGGAGAGTCGCCCGGGAGAGTCCACTGTGGAGGACAGGAGGAGGGGGGTCATGTCCTGGGCAAGGACAGCACCCATGGGTGCACCTGAGTAAGAGGAGGCGAGTGTGCATCTCCTCCTCCTCCTCCATCTCCTCCTCCTCCTCCTCCTCCATCTCCTCCTCCATCTCCTCCTCCACCTCCATCTCCTCCTCCTCCTCCTCCTCCATCTCCTCCTCC
>NW_026000110.1:583025-585276 GCF_001458135.2 Marmota marmota marmota | reverse complement strand
CTCCTCCTCCATCTCCTCCTCCTCCTCCTTCTCCTCCTGGACCCCAGTTTAGACCCTGCGACCCCCCATTCAGCCTGGGTCCCTCCATCCATGTCCAGTCTCAGGTGCCCATCATCTCTCAGCCCAGTCCAGTGGACCCCCTGGATGGCCCATCACAGTTGTGCTTTCAGAACGAGTCACAGACGACCTCACGGCTGTCCCCACCACATGAAGCAAGAACAGTGGCCACCAAGTCCGAGAAGCCCAGAGGTCATTTCCGCCCAATCACCCAAGACCCGTGGGATTTTCCCGGGAAAGGGCCGCATCCCTCCTGTCCTCACGGTGGCTCCACCATGACATCTCGCTGCTGTGACACGTGAACCCCCAAGCGTCCCCTGGCTGGGTTTGCTCTCAGCCCCGTTGTCACCCTGTGTCTTCTCGGCTGCCTTCGGGGTGGACAGGGGGGACCAAGGGAAGGGACCTTGAACTTGGTCCATGCTACTAGCTTCCGTAGGGCGTCTTCATGGCTCCCTCCCAAAACTGGTGGGAAACTGGCTCCCGGTACCAACCACGTCCCTGGGTCTACATGTGTGACCCCCTTCCACGAGCTGCTGTCCCCGGGGGACCAGCCGAGCCGTGTCCTTCCTGGGCAGGCGACTTCACACCTGGGTGGACCCAGGTCCCTCCTGACACCGCGGGCAGCCGCCTGTCTGCTGCCATTAAGGGGTGACCCTCGGATGGGGCTGGCTTTGGGAGCCTTTCAGGGGTGGAGAAGGGAAGTGTCACCAGGCTCCAGGATGAGGCTCAGTCTCATGGTGACACGTAGGTCCCCGGACAAATGGGATGAGCCTCCAACTGTGACGTTCCCAGGAGGGGAAAAGAACTCAGCCAAGCTCTCTGCGCCCCTGGGAGCCGCTCTGGGGGTTCCCGCAGCCAGCCTGGAGGGTGGCACTCGATGCACGGTGTCACCTGTGAGCCCAGGGGTGCAAGACACGGGTGTAGACTAATCAGTGGATTAATCCACTGGAACGCACCATTGCTCAGTGCATTATGGCACAACAGCTGTGCATGCCTCTTGGGCTCATTGGGACCAAATCCTGCACGCGTGAGATCTGCCCTTCTCCCCTTCGGTCCCCAGGGCCACCCATGTGACTCTCCTCCTCCCTCTCCGTCTCCTGACTGAGCTGCTCTCCTCCTCCAGGCCCTTCCACCATGATGTCCTGCCTCCCCTTGGGCCAGAGCCATGGCATCGGCCAACCACTGACTGAACCCCTGAACCCTCAGTCTGTGTGTCCCCACCTCCAGGATCACAGATCACTGGTGACATAAGGACACACAGATGACCAGCCGGTTCCATTCCTGGCCTGTAGCTTCTCCTGGACTGGAAGCTTAGACCCTCCCTCGTGGATCTAAGTGGCCCCGGGCTCCCCGTTGAGCTGGGACGAGCGAAACCTTAGTCAACCCATTTTCAGTGACTACCACAAAATACCCGAGGCCAGGCGTGTCTGCAAAGCAAAGAAGGTTGATTGGACTCACAGTTCTGAGGTTCAAAGTCACGGCCCCGGCATTCACTAGGCTGTTGTGACCACATCACGGCAGATGGAGTCACCAAGGGCAGGGGCCACCTCAGACCTGCTTCTGGAGACCCCCAGGGAGAGGGGCGTCCTGCTGACTTAAATGTCCATCTCATTTGAAAAAAAAAAAATAGTCTCAGAGCCACGAGCAGAGCTGGCTGGTGCCTGAGCTTTCAGAGGACAAATCACCCTTAGGCCACCGTCTGGGGTCAGCACCCTCCATGGGCAACCGTGCAGGCCGGCTCCTCCTCGGTCCTCCGCTCTGGGCCTCGCACCTCTCCAGGGGTCCCCGGCTGGAGTCTGGGGAGGACATTTTTACCTTCGCTGAGATCAACTCTGACGGCTCTGGGGGGAGGTCCCAGTCGGTTCCCAGGCGCCCAAACTCTGCAGAATGCCCAGCGCCTGCCCAGCTGTCCTCTAGAGAGCCAGCGGCATCAGGTGGCGAAGCCAGGGATCCGCCCTGCGCAGCCGCTGCGCCTTCTTCAAAGTGTCCCGAGGCTGGGGACTTCGCCTTACGGGGTGCCACTGTCCCCAGAGGCCAGGTGCATGGTTTGTGCGCAGCAAACCCACCTTGGAGGTCCCCAAGGAGAAGGGACAATCCAGAGGAGGCCGGGGCTCGGGGCAGCCCGGGGCGGAGGGTTCCCTCCCCGAGGTGGATGCGCTCGGCCTCACAGCTCGGCCTCTGCGACCCGGGTGCC
>NW_026000110.1:573901-577643 GCF_001458135.2 Marmota marmota marmota | reverse complement strand
GCTTCTGCACCCTGCGAGGTCACCGCGCCTGTCCTCGGCCCCGGGAACTGCGGGTGGTGTGCGGTCGCCAGAGCTGGCCTCGTCTCCCGGACGCAATGGAGCTGGGGGGACAGAGCACACGTTGTCCTGCAGGTCTCCTGGGCACTGGGGGCCTCTGGGGCTGGGGGCTCTCTGGGGTGGGCTGTGCTGTGCGCTGCAGGAGGTGGAGCAGCCTCTCTGGGCCCCACACACCAGGAGCCAGGAGTGACCCCACCTGGGCCGTGATGGCCACCTGGACAGACAGGACTGTCACGGGGCAAACCGAGGTCTGACATTCTCGGCGGTTTTCCCAGGAATATCCAGGCTCCGCTCCCACGGGGCTTCCTGTCACTTGGTGATAGCCATCAGGCGCCATCGGCCCCCGCGCAGAGGACGGGGAAAATACCACTCGGTGGCGAGAGGTGCCTGGCACCACGTCCCCTGAGGCTCCCGCTGGGCACGGTCCAGAGCTCTGTCCAAGGCCAGGACGATCTGCAGGCCGCAGACATCCGAGGTTTGGCCTGAAAGATGCTTTTAAAATGTCTTATTTTCCCCATCGCCTCGGGAGGCTGAGGCAGGAGGATGGCAGGTGGGAGGCCAGCCTCAGCGGCTGAGTGAAGCTCTAAGTGACGTAGGGAGACCCCGACTCTAAATAGGAAATTAAAGGTCTGGGGCACCCCTGGGTTCAATGCCTGGTTCCCCCCAAAAAAAATCCACAGGGGGGGGTTGACCTGCTATATGGAGGATCTATGGAGGCTGGATCCCGGCCTCCTCTGGGGGACGTCCAGGGTTGCTGGACCCTTATCAAAATTAGACGCTGAGGGGGCCCCGAGGATTGGGACACAGGCGTCCCTGGGCCACCCGGGATCCCAGAAGCCCATCAGCTGGACCAGACCAGGAATACGGGAAGCTTGTGAGGGGTTCAGGTTGTGTCCCTCTGGGGACAGGGACCTCTCACAGCCCCTGGCCCCGAGGTATCTCAGTCGAGGCACAGAAACCCTTAGGAAGGTCTTCACTCCGTGTCACTCGAGGTCCTCTGGAGGACGTGAATGGGCATCTGCGGCCATCAGGGTGTGGCCGCGGGTCATCCCTCTGTCCCCTCCTGCTTCCTCAGGGTCACCGCCCCCTGGGTCCCACGGAGGCGTAAAGATGCCCGGGGTCCCTGCTGCTCTATGTCCTGTCCCTGCGGGCCCCTGGGTCACCGCCCTGCCCCGGAACAATCCCCAGCGCTGTCCTCTGGACCGTCTGTCGGGCTCATGGGGCCTCAGCCGGGGAGGCCAGGCACTGGGGAGGCTGGGGCTCCTTCCTTCCTGGACAGCCAGCACAGATGAGGTCAGGGCAACGGGAAGGTCAGCAGCTGCCCCAGAGACGGCCTCCGACCAGGCCTGTAACCTGTGCCTCTAACACAGGCCTCTAACACGGGCCTCCGACCCAGAATTCTGATCCATGACTCTGACCCAAGCCTCTGATCAGGCCTCGTCCAACCAGGCCTCTGACACAGACCTCTGACCCAGGCCTCTGACCAGGCCTCTAATCCAGGCCCCTGACCAGGCCTCTGACCCAGGCTCCTGACCCAGGCCTCTAATCCAGGCCTCTGACCCAGGCCTCTAACCCAGGCCTCTAATCCAGGCCTCTGACCCAGGCCTCTAATTCAGGCCCTGACCCAGGCCCCTAATCCAGGCCTCTGACTAAGCCTCTAACCCACGCAGGCGGAAGGAGGACTTGGTGCTTCACCGTATGGTGGTTCAGCGGACGTTGGGTGGCGATCACGGTCACTGTGACGGACGGCCTGAGGTCTTCAGCTTACAAAGACAGAAGGTCGACTTGTCTGGTGGTTCCTGGGGTTGGATCCAGGTTGCCGAGTCGTGCGACACTGAGGTATACATTAAGAACATAATTAGGGCACCACACGAACGTCCGCTGATAGGAAAAAAGCGCAAGTCCTAGGTTTCTGATTCCCAAACGGGGCCTTTTTATTTGAAATAGTCCCAGAATGGAAGACTTGAGATTCCGTGGGCTCGGGGGTCCATTCCGACACCCCCAGGAGGGCCATGCTGGGGACCCAGCTGTCCCCATGTGGGGGACATTCTTTAGGGGACATTATTCACACCAGAGCGATGACACTGCACATTGATAAATGACCAAAGTGGGAAATGTCATGTTATGTGAATTTTCCCCACAACTGATTTTTTTCCCCCATTTTTGGTAGCAGGGATTGATCCAGGGGCACCTGGCCACGGAGCCGCGTCCCCAACCCTTTTTATTTATATTTTTTATTTGGGGACAGGGTCTCCCTACGTTGCCCAGGGCCTCAGTAAGTTGCTGAGGCTGGCCTCCAACTTGTGATCCTCCTGCCTCAGCCTCCCGAGTCTCTGGGATGACGCGGCTGCGGAGGAGGCCGGGAGGCGGGGCAGGTGGGAACATCACGGACACCCACACAGCCACGCCGCTCGGCCATGACGGGACGTGGACATCAATTAGACACGGACCTTGCCATCACACCAAGGTGCCCTCACGTGACAGAATGACCTGTCACAGCCACAGACGGTCACAGAGCCGGGGACGCCGAGGCGCCCACTCACATACTCATGTCGACCTTGACGCAGAGACCGAAATGCGCCTTGGCGCAGGCTGGCCCTTCCCCAAAGAGTGACCCACAGGGACAGGCGCGGGCGGCCTCTCCGTGCAGGACCCGTGGCCTCTGCAGTCTGGGGCCCTCAATGACACTGTCCCCAAGCTGGCTCTGCCATGCAGTGTCCTTGATGTCATGCACACTGTGTGACAGCCAGGCGGTCACTCCCAGCTGTGGCCTGGTGCCCGCCTCCTGCGGTCTCCGAGGCCCAAATGACCAGGGGCATTTCCCGAGAGCCAGGTTGCAGGGGGCCTGGGGGGTTCCAAGTGCAGCCTCGGGGGCCACCTGGGGGGGGGGCATGGGGACACACGTCCACCTTCTGCCCATCAGCACCGGTCCACACCCTGGACACGGAAGCCTGTCACTCAAGGGCGCCCTGGACCTGCAGACGGGAAATGTCCACGCCGAGCTGTGCGCACCAGGTCTGCAGAGTGGCCTCCACCCCATGGGGTCCCCTGGGTGCAGACCAAGCAGCGCCCGCCCCGTTCTCCAGATGTCGCCTGAGACCCGGGAGGGGCGAGGCCGGGCGGGCGCGGGGACCTGAGCCGCCTGCGGGTTGACTCAGGGCGGGGAGGCACGGCGGTCCCCTCCCCAGGCGACAGCTGTGACCACGGGGAACCCCCAGCGCTCGGTCGGCGCCCAGCAAACCGCGGGCCGCGCGCGCCCCCTGCCGGCCGCCGCCGCACCTGCGCCCCGCCCGGCCTCTGAGGGACAGGGCCGCAGCCCAGGGCCACCCGCTGCAGACCGCAGGCGCCACCCCACGCCTGCGACTCGCTGTCCCAGTGTCCCCAGGGCCACCAGCTCCGCATCCTTCCCTCCTCCGCCTCCTGGACCCCAGCTGCCAGGCCCGGAGACCCCTCCACATCCCTGTGTGCCCGAGCCCCGTCCTCTGTCCCCACCCTACAGTCACCACCTCTAGGTCCCCTCCCCACTCCCGGGTCTCCCACTCCACTCCTATAACCCCTCCCTCACTCCCACGCCCCTCCCCCACTCCCACGCCCCTCCCCTTCCACGCCCCTCCCCCACACCCACGCCCCTCCCCCGTGCCTCTCCCCCACTCCCACGCCCCTCCCCCATTTCTATGCCCCTCCC
>NW_026000110.1:564271-566640 GCF_001458135.2 Marmota marmota marmota | reverse complement strand
GCCCCGCCCCACGTCCCAGGCTCCGCCCCACGCCCATCTCCGGTTTCTGGGAGCCCGGTTTCTGCGGGTTAAAGGTGCGCACCAGCCTGCGGGGGAGGCCCTGGACCGACGGCAGGACAATCTGCTGTCCAGGGAGCTGGACCCCGCCCGGGATCGGGTCTGGACAGCCTTGCTGCCTCTGGCCGGCCAGCACGAGCTCCCATGGCATGTGTCCCGAGGTCCTGTCTGTCCAGTCTGGGGCTCGGCCTGACCTTCCCTCCTGCAGGGCTGGCAGATGCCCCAGAGGCACCAGGTGGCTCCCCGTGGGGACGCACCGCCCGGCTCGGTGGCCAGAGGGGACGACCTAAGGTGCCCACAGGGGCTGAGCAAGGCAGGCGACAGGTGGCTGCAGCCTGTGGGACAGAGACCTGGGAGAGAGGAGTGGGGGGCTCCAGGGGGGGACGGAGCGTCCAGCCAAGGGCGCAGGGGCCCAAGAAACGGTCCTAGAGGGACGGAGCAGCACGGAAGTCACCGTCTAAGTCGCACCGGCCTGCAGAACTGTGGGCAAGGGTCGTTCTGTGGACCCCAGAGCGTTGTCACCCACCCCCAAACCCAAAGGACATCCCGAGCCCCTCCCTGTCCCCCGCCTGGTCCCTGGCAGCCAGCAACGCCCTGCGGACTTCCTGAGCTGGACGCTGTGTCCTGCAGCCCCGGCCTGGCCCACGGATCCGGCATCCCGGGGCCAGCGCCCTGCGCTCCGAGCCTCCTCCCGCTCCGCTTCCTAAAAATGCAACTTCTCGGCGACTCTTTGCTCAGCAACCGACTATTTCAGGGACGACTTCTGCCCAAACCGTGTTTGCTGACGGGTCCCAGATGTGGGCAGAGGACGCGGTCCCCTGGGGCCCAGTGCTCGAGGACCCCGGAGGCAGCATTCGCAGCCCTTCGGAGATGGACCGTGGGGGACCTCGGCCTCTCCTAGGGGCTTTGGAAAGCCCCCAGGTCAGTGCAGAGCAGGGTCCCCCCTCTGGGCGCCCTGCAGGGCCGGCCACCCACACCTAGAGGCAGGAGACCCCTCAGGCTGGCCAGCCTCCTGTGACCCGAGAAGCAGTTCTGACCCCAGAGGCAGTGGCTAATGCCCACCCACTAGGGGGCAGCAGGGGCCACGGACCCAACGCCCTCCCCAGGACCAGCTTCCTCCTGGGCTGCCTGCAATGTCTGAGCACCACTGTACACGGGAAAACCCCAGGTTACGGACGTTGCTGACCAGGGTCTGTGGATTCTGGAAAAGCTGGGAATTGGGAGGCCTGGCATTTCTGACCTTGGACTTTGTGGATTAAGTGATTTAAGTACAGGAAGCTGGACTGCAAGGAGGCTGCAGACTCTCCTGCGTCCCTCCTCGGGGACTCTGTGCCCCGCAAGGATCGGCAGGGCCTGCTCCGTTTATGTCTCCAAGACAAACCGACATTGGCCACCTGTCGACCAGCTCAGGAGGCCGAGGCAGGAGGATCGCGAGTTCAGAGCCAGCCTCAGCCAAAGCGAGGCCCTAAGCAGCTCAGGGAGACCTTGTCCCTAAGTAAAATGCAAAATAGGGCTGGGGACGGGGCTCAGGGGTCGAGTGTCCCTGAGTTCAATCCCTGGTACCCCAAATAAATAAATAAACAATCATCAACTTCTCCCTCTGACCAGCAGTAGTGACAGAGGACAGACGGGTGCAGATGGTGGACACGAGGTCCAGGGGACAGTTCTATCAATGGCCCCCGGTGCTGACCCCACAGCCTCCTTCCCAGAAGCCCTGGACCTGCAGCCCTGCCTGGCCTCCGGGCACAGGCTCCGCCACCTTCCTCACACACCCCCTGTGACCTGCAGGGGACATGCAGGCGGGAAGTCATGTCTCTGAGAGGAGCTACGTGACCCTGAAGGGGGGACTTCTGGGACCCTGACGCAGAATAGGTCCCGGGACCCAGGGGGACGAGGATCCTTCCTCCAACCCTAAAGTCTGCAAGAACAGGTTCCACTAAGAACCAGGCAGCAGGGGCCAGGGGGACCCAGAGTGGCCATGGCCGTGGGGACTGGAGAGTGGGATGTCACCCTGCTGTCCGTCAAAGTCAGGAGGGGACCTGGGAGGGGCTCTCTGGAGACTTCCCTGGGACCCCAATAAAACTGGAGGGCAGGAGGGGCACGCAGTCCCTGTCCTCTCTGAGAGGACCCCTCTGTCCCTTGAGAGTGTCCCCTGCCCCTTTCCACCCCTTCAATAAGCTCCTGCCTGTCACCCTGAGTGACAGCTCTGACGTCCAACAGGTTTGCAGCAATCGTGCTGGGGGGGGGGTCCCCACTCTGGGGTAGCTGTGAGCACGTCTGTCCCTCGATGGACACAGGTCAAGGAGCAACCC
>NW_026000110.1:557866-561339 GCF_001458135.2 Marmota marmota marmota | reverse complement strand
ACGCCCCCTGCCACTGTCGCCCCCCAGTGACCGTCTCCTTGGGAAGAGCCCACAGGCTGGACGCCCGATGGCCGCGCCCTGCACGAGTGGACGTGGGCTGTCCACAAGACTTGGTTTTCCTCTTTGTCCTCGGCTGACCCTTAGGACGCGGCAGGAGAGCGTGACCCTCGGGGACGGCGGTTGGCGCTGCCTAGGTCCCGGGCGCAGAGGAGGTGGGACGGACGCTGCTCGGGACAGTCACCGAAACGTGGGGCTTGGGGACTTCCGATGACACGGGATGAGGGGACCTGGAGGGTCCGTGCGCCAGGTCACGTGGGCCCCCCCGGGGCGTCCCCAGGACCGTGTCCCGCGACACCTACCTTCACGGAAGCCAACCTGCCCTTCCGTCTGCAGCGGGAGGTGGGCCCTCGCCGTCTGGACCACCTCGGGGACCTCGAGCACGGTGACGTGGCACCCGGGGTACACACAGGCGCACTCCTGGGCCAGAGCCCCGGCCCCACCTGGAAGTGACCACAGGCGTCAGGGGGACAGCGTCCAGGGCCGCGGATCACCCAGTGTGGCCACCCCAGGTCCAGGCTGGACACGGTGCTCCCCACCCACGAGCCCCCGGGTGCGGGTGGCCCTCTCGGCTGGGACGCCAGGCCTCGACCTTCGGCACAGCCTTTGACTTAACTGTGTCCCCTGGGCCAGCGCTGCTGCCCAGCCAGGGACAGACGGCGGCCGCTGTGCTCTGACACCGGTGGCCACCGGGGACGGTGTCCCGTGCAGCAGCTACTGTCCCTGACCCATGGACACACAGACAAAGATGGGCCCAGGGAGCTGAGGACCATGGAGCGTGCCCAGCGTCACGCACTGAGCAACAGGCACAGCCGCTTGGGGACCCTCTCTTGGCGCAGAGCCAGGTGTCCCAGCGGTGGCTCTGATGCCCGGGGACGGTGAGGACGGGATGCTCGGGCCTCGGTTCCCGTGTCTCTCGGGGACCTTCCTCAGCCTGTGGAACGGGCCCTGCGTGTGGCCCTTGGATCTGGGCTGGACCGGGCCATCTGTCACTGTCACAGAGTGCCTGAGGCAGGGCGCGTGTAAAGAATAGGGAAAAAAGGTTTTGTTTTGTTTTAATGCTGAGCCAGGGTCTCGCTGAGTGATGAGCTTTGAACCCGCGATCCTCCTGCCCCGGCCTCCTGCCCTCCGGGAGGACAGGCTCGGGCCCAGGCCAGGGGAGGGGTGGCTCTCGAGCCCTGGTTCTGGTGGTCAGCGGCTACAGCTGGTGGCGCTCTTCCTGGTGGTGTCCAGCGAGGGACGTGGAAAGGGCGTGTTCTGACCTCTGTCCTCCTCGTAGAGCCTCCAGGATGCCACCCAGGGGCCTCACCCTGATGGCCGTGCCCAGCCCCGACCCCCCTCCGAGACCCGCCACAGCATGGGCCTGGGCTCCGTCTGCGTCACGGCTCACGGGAGGACTTGACTGGGGACCTAGGACACCTGCCCCAAGGGAGGGTCCCCTCTAGCCTCTTGGAGGGAACATGGTGCATGGGATGTAAAAACCAAGATGGCGCACGGGGTGTGGAGGCCACAATGGTGCACAGGGTGTGGAGGCCACTCGGGGTGTGGAGGCCAAGATGGTGCGTGGGATGTAAAAACCAAGATGGCGCACGGGGTGTGGAGGCCAGGATGGTGCACAGCTGTGGAGGCCGGGATGGTGCACGGGGTGGTCCCCAGGATGGTGCACAGGCTGCGCACTGTCCCCAGTGGGTCTTCCGTTCAGTCTGACTGGCGCTCTCAGAGCGAGGGCCCGAGGCTCCGACAGGCAGGGAAGGGAGGGACTGTCCATCTGGGGCGTGGTCTTCCTGCCCATGGCCGTCCCCAGGGGACGAGAGTGTCCTGCGTGGAGCCTCCCCTGAGCCCCGAGGAGCTCGCCGTGTTCTATGTCCCCGTTCCCTGAAGGCCCGAGGCTCCCTGCTCCGAACGCGGAGGTCCAGGGAGAACTCCGGCTCCCTGCGGCCACGGATGGGCAGCCGGCGGCCAGCGGGTTTGCGGTGCGGGTTCCCCAGATGAGGGAGCCTGGCAGGCCCTGGGGCTAGTCTGCTTCCCCACTGTCCCCGCAGGCCATGGTCAGAGGCTGGGTCCCCAGCCTGGAGCTGTCGGGAGGTGGCCGCACCTAGTGGGGACCTGAGGTCACTGGACCAGTGTGCTGCAGGGTCACTGGGACCCCAGGCTCGTCCTCTTCTCTTTCTCCTCTGCCACAGGCACCCGCCATCATGTGCGGCTGCCCCAAGGCCCCGGCCTCCAAGACGGGGACCCAGAGTTGACTTTTCTCTTGACCAGTCGGATGTCTCCGGCCTGCGTTGCAGTGGCCAGAAGCTGAGTGTCACAGGGCCACACGGGAGGCACTGGGTGGCCCACCGTCCACCGCTGACCCTGGTGGGCAGGCGGGGACTGGCTAGTTGGGAGAGTCTGAGTGACAGTCTGGTGGAGAACGTCCCTAGTTGTTTAGTCCGTGACCCTGGGCGGCGGAGGGAGTGGACACTGGCTTGGAGGGTGACGACCTATAAGAGGAGGCTGGGTGTGTGCCCAGGAGGGACTGGCCTTCACAGGACGGTCAGGTCAGTGTTACGGTGCAGACATCGGGTTCCCCTAAAGCTCATGGGAGACCATGCAAGATGGTCCAGAGGGGAGACAGCTGGGTTGTGAGAGGTGTAGACTCATAGTGGATTAATCCACTTGGATGGAGTCACTGGGTGGTGACTGCAGCAGGTGGGGTGTGGCTGGAGGAGGGGGTCCCTGGGCTGTGCCTTTGGGGTCTCTGTCCTGTCCCTGGTGAGCAGAGCTCTCTCTGCTCCCTGGTGCCCTGTCCTGAGCTGCTCTCCTCCTCCAGGCCCTGCCGCCATCTTGTTCTGCTCCCCTTGGGCCAGAGCCATGGAGTCGGCCACCAGGGACTGGACCTCGGACACCAGGAGCCCCAGAGAGACTCTTCTGCCTCTGATTGTTCTTGTTGGGTCTTTTGGGCACAGTGACACCCAAGCTACCTGAAGGAGCTTCACTCCCTACTTGTAGGAACTGACCAGTCCTGGGGTTGGCAGCCCCTCAGGTCACTGGGACCCCAGTCTCTTCCTCTTCCTCTGCAAGACCCCAGGCTTCAGAGCGTCCCCTGAAATCCGTGGTGAATAGTCTCCCCGGACACAGCAGGAAGGACAGCACCCGCGTCCGAGGACACTCACCCCCGAGGTCGCAGATGCGATGGAACGGGGACAGGTCGAAGGCGGTCAGCACCCGCCGCCCATCGACGCTCCAGATCTCCTGCAGGCCTCGCGTGAACTGTAGCCGCTCGGCCGGGGACCTGGGTGCGGGACGGCGCTGGTCAGGCTCAGACAGAGGGTCCGCACCTACACCTCGCAGGGTGACGCGGCACCCGGACCCCAGGACTGGACGCGGGCAGCCCTAGTGCGGCCACCAGGTGCCAGCTCCGGGAAGCTGGAGGG
>NW_026000110.1:548302-551154 GCF_001458135.2 Marmota marmota marmota | reverse complement strand
GTAGGTGGTGCTGCCCAGGTACCGGAGCATGGCGCGCTGGCCCGTGGGGCTGCGGCTGGTGAGGTAGGCGCGGGCCAGCTCCGAGTTCGCGTACCGGGCTGGACAGGCGGGGAGGGCGGGGACCCGTCAGTGGACGTCACGGCGGCGTGGCGTCCCCAGCGCTGGGCACGCGACCTCCACACGACGCCCCGGGGGCAGCCCTGCGGGTGGGGCGGCCGGGAGGAGCGGGCGCGGATGGGCAGCGGGCAGCGGGCAGCCCTGCGGGGCTCCTCACTCCTGTGCACTCGGCCAGGGCGGACTGTGCGCAGGGTCCCCGCGGGGAGGGCGCAGAGCGCGCAGAGTCCCCCTGGGTGAGGACGCAGTGCGCGCAGGGACCCCGTGGGGAGGGCGCAGTGCGCGCAGAGTCCCCGTGGGTGAGGACGCAGTGCGCGCAGGGACCAAGCGCCACCCGCTCTGCGCCCTTCCCATAACGTAGGCCCGAGGGGCGAGTCCCGGCTCCAAGAAGGGGCGGCTGCCCTGTCCCCCGGGGTTCTCTCAGGGACCCCCCCAGTGACCCTTGGAACAGGGCACGGGCTCTCCCTAAGTCCAGGGGGTGGGGCGGCCGGGGGTCGCCCGACCCTGAGCAGTCCGGGGACACGTGGTGGATGCCGCAGGTCAGAGGTACACACCTCGGGGTCAGCGCCCAGAGGACCACAGGGACCTGGTTCTGCATTCGCAGTGCCCCTCAGCGGAGGGACACGGGCCTGCCCCTTCCCGGTTCCCGTCACTGTGACCAAGAACCATAGAAAACCAACTGAAAAAACACGAAACTGTACTTTGTGGCTCTTGGTCACTTGTGGTGACCATCGGGTCTGTGGCCAGGCAGGGCATCATGGCAGGAGGACGTGGTGGACCACAGCGGCTCTGCTCTAGGCGGCCAGGAATCAGGCAGAGAGAGACCGAGGAAGAGACTGGGGTCCCAGTGTTTCCCTGGAGGCCACGCCCCCCGTGACCTCACCTCCCGCTAGGCTCCACCTCTTAAAGGCCCACCGCCTCCCAAGGGCAAACCGAGAAGAGCCGCAAGCCCTTCAGCGCCCCTGGTGGGCGGGGAGCAGCTGTCCACGGCGACCCGCTGGCAAACGTGGCCGCTGGCCCTCTCGCCCTCCCCCACGACGGCAGCTCACCCGTCCCCCCGCGGGTGTCCACGTCCAGCAGCCGCAGGGGCACACAGGCTTCCAGCAGCAGCTCTGTCCCCCAGGGGCTGGCGCCCAGGCCTTCGGAGATGGCCGCCACGTCCAGGGGCCCCGGGGCCTCGGCCAGCAGGTCGAAGAGGCCCAGCTCGCAGGCGGCGAAGAGAACCTGCGGAAAGGCCAGGGTGTCCTGGTGACCGGGGGCGTCCTGGTGACCGGCCAGGGGTCACCCACAGCGCTGGGTCCCCGAGGCCCCGATTCTGATTGCCTTGGTGACGGGGACTATTGCCACTGGACTCTGCTCTGAGAGGAGGTGGCACGGGTCGGGGTCCTGGGTGACCTTCTGGGCCATCCGGTGACGTCATCCTGAGGGCAGGAGCCGGCCCAGGAGGCCCCCGGAATCGGGATGAGACGTCCAAGAGTGGACGCAGGGGGTGGCCAGGGCTGGGCAGGCAGTGGACACGGCCCGGGGTGCCTTGCGGAGGAGGGAGAAGTCTGACTCCTTTGTTACTGTGTTTTATTTCTGTGACTCGGGCGGGACGCACTGTGACACCATGACAGACTCCCCGAATCCAAGCGGGCAGCTGGACCTGGGTGTCGCTCGAGCCGCTCGGGAGGCCGGGGCAGGAGGAGGGCAAGTTGGAGGCCAGCCTCCGGAAGTCAGACCCTGAACTAATGAATACAGAGGGCTGCGGGCGCGCTCAGTGGAGGGCGTCCCTGGGTTCCAGCCCAGTGACCCCAGCCAAGGTGGCCGCTTCTCAGATTCAACGTAGAATTGTCATATGACAGAGCATGACTCCAAAAGAATGAGAAGCAGGGGTCCAAGGCTGTCTGCGTAGGAGAGTGGCCACCTGGGTCCCAGAGCCCAGAGGGAGGAGCAGCCCAAGTGGCCACCAAGGGATGAAAACAAACACAATGTGGCCATCTGCACGGTGGAATAGTGTTCAGCCACGAAAAAGGAAGGAAGCCCCCGTTCAGGCTACGACATTTCAACCTTGGAAACAGGTCAAACGAAAAAAGAGACGTCCCCAAGACTAGGAGGGTACAGTGCCACCTCTGTGGAGCATCTGAGCAGGTGGGTCCCTAGGACACAGGTGCCTGTCCGTAGGGTGAGAGGCGCTGCGCCACATGGACCCACCGCGTCCCACGACTCGGGTCAACCCTCTCTCCCTCCTGCGCTGGCCGACCCTCTGCCCGTGACACCGAGGTCATGTCCTCCTTCCCTCCTTTTGGGGGGTGGGGACGGAGCCCAGGGGTGCTTAGCCACCTCCCAGGTCTCTCTGGTCTTACTTAGAGGCTGGGCCTTGCTGAGTTGCTGAGGCTGGCCTCCACCTTGCGGTCCTTGTGCCTCAGCCTCCAGGGCCGCTGGGTCACGGCGTGCAGCCTGTGCCCAGCAGAGGGCAGCATGACGACGACACTATTGTGAACCTGCCCACTGTGTTTTCATGACGATGACAGTAATGGACCCACAGCCCTGACAGCTTCCCCGTCCCTGGAGTCCCCTCCGGGTGGCCCTCACTGGTGGCCTGCTGTGTCCCCGGGTCTCCTGCTGTCCTCTGGGGGCGGCACCAGCTGCTGGCTTTGCGAGGCTGCCCTGGCCTCCTCCTGTTCCGGAGGCTGGAGGCCGTCCTGTGGACGCCCGAGACCTGGGGGCGTCCTGTGGGGGGCAGCTGTAGTGACCGC
>NW_026000110.1:541191-543393 GCF_001458135.2 Marmota marmota marmota | reverse complement strand
TGCTCACGCACAGCCACCGCGCACGCAGGCCTCCAAAGGCACGCACAGGACACGCGAGCACGCACAGGACACGCGAGCACGCACAGGTGGCGGCACGGCGCGCACGCTCGGGCATGCGCACGCACGGGGCACGGCACGCAGTACCTCTCCTCGGCGCGCTGCCGCTCCTCCGCCTCCTTCTCGCGGCGCTTCTGCGCCTCGCGCTGCCGCTCCAGCTCCTGCAGCTTCTGCCGCTCCAGCTGCCGCTTCTTGATGGAGGCGTCGCTCAGGTGCTTGGTGGAGTCGAAGGACACCTTGAGGCAGGACACGGGCCGTGGCGGTCTCCGCAGGCACCTGCGGCCCTGGGGACCAGCCGAGCGACCTGGGCCCTGGCCCCGGGGCCACCCGCGGGAGCCCCGCCCACCCGGCCACCGCGGGAGCCGCCCACCTTGATGCTGCAGGCCACGGCCTTGCCGTCGTCGCCCTTGAACATGAGCTTCATGCCGCGCAACGCGCTCATGGCCTGGATGAAGCCCACGTACTCGCGGTACTGCACGTAGGCCTCGAAGTTGAGGTGGCCCCCGAAGCTGAAGGTGTGGAAGTTCCGGCCCGTCATCTCCTCCCGGTAGGGGTCCAGCATGGGGATGTCCACGTTGCGGATCTCCCCGAACTTCTCGAACACCTGCACCAGCACCTCCTCGCTGGGCTTCTCCGAGCCCGACTCCTTCTGCGCGAACCACTTGCAGGGCAGCCCCTCCAGGTGGATGGTGTCCGGCCGCTCCCCGGGCAGCGTCTCGTTCATGTCCTTGGCGTCGCGGAAAAAGGAGTCCCAGTCGTGGCGCGTGGGGAAGTCGATCTTGAACTCGGCGGCGCGCACCTTGAGGATGTCCGAGAAGCCGCTGAGCTTGATGGTCTTGCCGTCCAGGCAGGCCAGGAAGGACCGCACCAGGCTGCGGTTCTCCACCTCGCCCTCGAAGCGGATGAAGTCCATGGTGCTCTTGGAGATGCGCAGCGTCGAGAACTGGTGGTGCTGCACCATGCCCTTGAGCCGCTCCATCACCTCCCAGTTGGAGATGGACTTGCCCGGCTGCTTCAGCTGCGGCAGGGCCACGCTGATGGTCATCTTGGTGATGGGCTTCAGGTACAGGCCGTAGGAGGGGCACAGCTCCACGGCCTCAGACGTGTCATGCACGATGGTAGCCGCGGCCATAGCCGGGACCTTGGGCCTGAAACACAGAGCGCAGGTCAGGGCCAGGCCGGGGCCAAGGGGACCCAGCGCCCAATTCAGAACTGGAGCCCAGGGAGCAGAGACCGCGGCCCTCCCTGGTCAGGGGCCTTCCTCTGCGGAGAACGACTTGCGTATTTACTTAGTCCCCGAGAGTGGGACCCGAAGGGGAAGACACTGGCCGACAGAGGTCCTCCAGGGAAAGCGAGGGCCCACGGCCTCCAGGACTGGACACCTGCCCCAGCACCCCAGCTCCCCAGGATGAACATGACCAGTCCCCCAGTCCCGGGCGCAGCAGGTAGGGGCAAGCCGGACAGGCCGACTCCACAGGAAGCTGCAGAGGACACCAGGGGAAGGAAGGGGCAGAGAGCCCTGGGCTCCCGCCACTGGGAAGGAGGTGGCCCTGTTGTGGCCCTGTATGTGGTTTGATGACAGAGAAGTCACAGGAAAACACCCGGAACACCGACCCTGAGGGCTCACCGTGGGCCGGCCAGCACCAGAGACCACAGGGCCTCTCCCGAGCCCCGACCGGGACCTGGAACCTGGCCGGCGCCTCCCAACCACCCTGCCCCGCTCTGCCGGTCAGCTGCAACTGCTGCAGGTGGACGGCCACCCACCACCTTCACCTGCCAGCTCCCCACCAGGCCCTGAGGCACGGACACGGCCTGCCCTCCACCGCCTGCGGCCAAGATGCAGGGTCCCAGGGCAGGGGACACCACCTGCGCCAGGAGGAGGGCCTGTGTGGGTGTCTGGACAGAAGCCTGCGACCCTCCCGCAGGACTGCAGGGCGGCACCAGGCGACTAACCCGGAGCCAGGGCAGCTCTGCCACCTGCCAGTACCCCGCCCCCGGCCTCCCTGTGACGACCACTCTTCTGTCGAGCCGCCCGCGACCTCGGTGGTCCCTAGAGCCCCTCCCTCCCAGGGCCCCAGCCCCGCAGGGGACCCAGTACAGCTGGACACCGCAGACCTCCGCACCCCGTGGCCCCCACGTCCCCAG
>NW_026000110.1:529839-535126 GCF_001458135.2 Marmota marmota marmota | reverse complement strand
CACTTATCCACCTATGCACTTATCCACCCATGCACTTATCCACCCATCCACTTATCCACCCAACCACTTATCCATCCATCCACCCATCCACTTATCCACCCATCCACTTATCCACCCATGCACTAATCCACCCATCCACTTATCCACCTATGCACTTATCCACCCATGCACTTATCCACCCATCCACTTATCCACCCAACCACTTATCCATCCATCCATCCATCCACTTATCCACCCAACCACTTATCCATCCATCCATCCATCCACTTATGCATCCATCCACTTATCCATCCATCCACTTATCCATCCATCCACCCATCCACTTATCCATCCATCCATCCATCCATCCATCCAGTTATCCATCCATCCATCCACTTATCCATCCATCCATCCATGCACTTATCCATCCATCCATCCATCCAGTTATCCATCCATCCATCCACTTATCCATCCATCTATCCATGCACTTATCCATCCATCCATCCATTCCTCCACTTATCCATCCATCCATCCACACACTTATCCATGCACTTATCCATCCATCCATCCATCCATGCACTTATCCATCCATCCATCCATGCACTTATCCATCCATCCATCCATCCATCCATGCACTTATCCATCCATCCATCCATGTACTTATCCATCCACCCACCCACCCATCCACCATTCATCTGGCCAACCACCTGTCCACCCTCCCACCCACCAAGTCCACTTGTCCATCACTTGCCCGTCTATCCATCCGTGCAGAAGGCAGGAGGATGGACCGGGAGCCTCGTCTCCATCCTGACCACCTCTATAATGCTTTCCCGTGACCCTCCAAGCGACCCCAGGGCCCTGCAGGTGAAGGCGGATCACAAGATGAGGGTCACCATGCACACTTTGTCCCCTATGTGCGCAGATGCCCTGACTGCCGTGTATCCCGCATCCTAGCAACTGGACGCTGCAGGCCTTCATGTGCCCGTCGCACACCACGGACACCCAACCGCACCCGGGGGAGCCGACGGCTGCACACCCACCAAGTGTGTGGACCCTGGAGTCACCTCCCTCTGTCCCTGCTCCCCTCCACTCCTGGGGCTGTCCCTCCGTCACCCCCAAGAGGTCCCCAGACCCGCCTCTCCCTGGAGCCCCCACCTCATGAGCAAAACTGAAGGGGACACTGAAAACCGCAGTCACCAAGATGAATATCGGAGAGCACCATTTTGAAATGAAAATCAATGCAAAAAAAAAAAAAAAAATGGCGGACGAGCCACGGATATTGCACCTTAGGTTGGAATCGGTCAGAGTCCAGCTGGTTCCTGGCCAAGCCCAGAGGCCAGGGATGTTGGGCAGGAAAGATGTGTCCCCTAGATCCGGGTTTAGGGCATTTTCCCCCCTTGGCTAATTCTTTCTCTGGATCATTTACATAGTTTAAAAAACACATAGAGAATTGGAGACGTGGGTCGCACAGATGCGTGGAAACTCAGAGCCTATTTTTAAGTGAACATTTTAAATCTGGGCACGAACCAGACGTTGTTTTCCTCTTTTGGACTCGGGCTTCCCCGACTTTACCAGACGCTGGCTCCTACGAAGGGCCCGTGTTTGACAATTTCTCTTTGCCGAGAATGTCAACTCCTAATGCTCAGTTCACTTGGGCACAGTGGCGCAGCATTCCGTCCTGGTGGGGTAACTCGGATGCCCTCCTGATGGCGGACACTGGGACGCTGGGCATGTCCCGGGCACCTCTTTTTGGAAGCAAATTTTAAGGGACACCCCACACACACACACACACCCAGGTCCTTCAAGGAACCTAGATAGTCTCTGGCCAGAGCCGGCACGGTCAGATCCCAACGCAACCCACTTTGCAGCAGATGCGAAAAGAGGGAAACCTTCACACACTGTGCCTCCGTTCCTTTTTTGTGGTTGCATACTAATCCACAGCCTAGCTGAAGCGCGCTCTGTGTCTCCACTCCTCCACGGATGGACATTGGGACAGGTCCCTCCCTTTGCCTACTGGGAGCTCCTGTGAGCAGGGCCACCCCCTCCCTGTTTTTCATGGCATTCACCCAAAGCACAAAAAGGTGGTGCCATCTGCATCTCCAGAATCCCAGGCCCCTGCCTGTTGAGATTCCTCGCTTCTCTGGCCAGCTGCATGCACACACACCCCCCCCCCCGGGTGTGCAGGGCGCCCCTGAGGTGTGCCCAACCCCTGCAGGGGAAGGCACCCGAGAGGGAGGTGGCAGAGATCAGGATCTGAGGTGCGGTGGGCGGAGGGCGTGGCGCGTCCTCTTCCCGTGCGGGTGCATCCGGGGCTCGGCGTAAACAACTCGGTGCAGGGGAGGGAGGGGGAACTGGGTCACTAGGAAACCGACTCCCGGGTGCGGCGGGGCTCCTGCAGGACCCGAGCTGGGGCCACCACAGCGAAGCCCCGGGGTCAGCTTGGCACCCAGAGGCCGCTTGGAACCGGGGCTGTGCGCGGCGGGGTCCTGGCGCGCGCCGAGGTCTGCATCTTGGTGAAATGATTGGCAGCCGGCACCGGGCTCCTGCCTTGGCTCCCGCAGGCTCTGAGCCACCTCGGGGGACTGGTGGCCCCGGGCTCCGTGTCCTGCCACCTCCCTGGGGGTGAATCAGTCCCCTTTCCCCTGTGCCTGGGGACGGAGCCTGGATTCTCAGGATCAGGTCTCGGTGCACGATTGGTGCGGACCCCGCAGCCCCCAGCTCTGGACTGCTGTCCGAGGTCCAGGTGGGGCAGCTCGAGGTCAGCTGAGGCTGCTTCCTGCTCCCAGAGGCTACTTCTCCTGGGTCCTCCATGGTTGACGGGCAGGGGGCTCTCCGGGGCTCTGTCATAAGGACCCTCGCCCCCAGCCCTATTTTGCATTTTATTTAGAGACAGGGTCTCCCCGAGTTGCTTAGCACTTGGCTGTTGCAGAGGCCGGCCTCCAACTTGTAATCCTCCTGCCTCAGCCTCCAGAGTCTCTGGGATTATAGGCGTGTGTCACCGTGCGCAGAAATAAAGGACCTCAATCCCGATGTCCATACTGGGAAGAGAAGGTGACACCCAGCGTCTCAGGTTCATCTTGGGGTTGAGACAGAGGAGGAACTGGGCAGGCGTGGACACGGCGTCTCTAAGTGTCTGGGACACCCTGTGGTCTGGGGGCTCCGTCTAAGTTCTGGCCCTGGGAGGAGGTGGCTCTGGGGAGGTCCGTATGGCTTGAGGGGGATTTGCATGTGCTCAGGAGGCTCCTCCATCAGACCCGGGGTCCCCGAGGGGGGCCATGACTGCAGTGTTCTAGGTCCACTCCAGCGGTCTCAAAGGCCGCTGGGATCCCCTGGGGAACCCACCTAGGTGTCCCACAACAGATGAATGGATGAAGAAAAATGTGGTCTGCATATACAGTGGAATATTACTCAGCCATGAAGAAGAACGAAAGGATGGCATTTGCCGGTAAAATGGATGGAGCGGGAGACTATCATGCTCAGCGACATCAGCCAATCCTGTCCACCTGGCTGACCTGAGGGGCGCTCAGGATGAATCCATTTCCGATGGCATCCCTGAGGGTGTTTGCCAAAGTCCCCAGAGGCTTGAGGAAAGCAGACCGGCCCTCCGCACCGTGTGTGGGCCCACGTCCATCAGCTGCAGGCCCCAGCAGAAGACTGGGCACCGTGCCCGCTCAGAGATGGACTTTCCCCTTGAGCTAGAAACCTTGGGTTCAGCTTGGACTGTCAATAAGGGCCCCAATCTGTCCCATGCCACTCTTACGATTTTTTTTTTTTTTGCTAGTGACTTTGCAGTTGGGAGCCCCTGCTGACCCCGTGCCTAGGACTGTCCAGCACCGTGTACCCTCTAAGGTGCCCCATGACCAACTGAGTCAGCATCGTGCACCCAGCAGCAAGACTGGGTGGTGGTGGGTGGAGGGCCACACCAGGGGCTCAGGAGGGCCCCGGGAATCCACGCCCCCTCCCAGCTGTCCCCAGCGCCCAGGGGGGAATATGCAGAGCGTGATATCACAGCGAGGCACCACCCCCGGGGAATGTCGGATTGAGCCATCTGCAGGGAATGTGGGTGACACGGCCCAGGGGCTGGTGCCTGAGATGCCACCCGTGGGGTCCTGAGATCACCAGGTCCAGGGCACAGTGTGAAGCCCGTGTCCAGGAGCAACGGGTGGCAGGCAGTAGTGACCCCAGGCCATTCACATGTGACATTCTAGCTTCCTACGACGACAAGATGTCGCAATGCGCGCAGCTGCTCAGCCCGAGAGGAAATACGCTCTGCTCACAAATATACATATTTATCTTTCTTTTTTTTTTTACTTAAAAAATAAAAAACGGAAATTGGTCCCAACTGGGACGACAAGTCCAGCTTAGAAAAATAAAATGCTTCCTCCTTTCCCGGGTGCAGAGATCCAAGGCGCGGGTGGAGGCTGCAGGGGGCCCCCATCCTCCGTGGAGGCCGAGGATCTGCGGAGGCAGGCGTGGCGCACGGGCGCGCCGGCGGCTTCTCGGTACGAGCGAGCGAGCGAGTGCAGTGTGACAGGAAATTTCAACACAGGTTTCCTTTTCCACCTCCACTCAAGTCCCCAACTGCGGTCGCCGGGCTCGCTGTCGCTGGGAGGTGGACTTTGCATAATTTGCATTTGGAGAGGGCGGCGCGGGACGCATGGCCGGCGAGTGCACGGCTGCTGCTGCTGCCGAGAGCCAGGGGCGCTTCCCGGGGACCTGGGTGCCGACACGGGCTGACTCAGAGGCACTTGAGGGGGTCTGGCGACGGGCTGGCTTCGGGAGTCCAGCGCTCCGAGGCTGGTTGGGGACGCTGTCTCGGATCCCACTTTCCCGCCCGAGACCCTGCCGCAGGGAGCTGTGACTCTGGCCGCCACAGGTGCAGGTAAGCCGCCTTGTCCTTACTTGTACGCCTCGGCAGGGGACACGAGAGGCTTGTTGGGAGAGAGCGAGGGTCCAGCAGGGAATTGGGACATGCATAGGTCACTGACAGGCTCCCCTCTTGGAGGCACAGATGAGAAGAGAGCCAAACCTCATCAGCGCGCTTTGCAAAGTCGAAGCCCAAGTTCCCCAGTTATTCCGCTTAGAGGGGACCCCCAGAGAGGGTCCTGAGAGAGGTGGCCCCTGGGTCCCCAGCCAGCAGGGCACCAACAGGCCCGTGGTGGGCGCTGGCTCCGAAAACCCGGGTTCCCTGCGAGTTTTAATCAGAGCAAAGAGCGCGCGCACGCGCGCGCGCGCGGCCCAACCGAATCCACTGAGCTTCCGAAATGTGAGTTTCAGGCGACACAAACAAGACACCCCCCCCCCACCC
>NW_026000110.1:512574-520357 GCF_001458135.2 Marmota marmota marmota | reverse complement strand
AAAAAAAAAAAAAAAAAACACCAGGCGTCGCAGGTGGAGGGGCCAGCACTGACCCCCGGTCCAGCTGGGCGGACGCAGGCACTTCCTGGGGTGCCCTCGGGCCCGGGACTCAGCCGACATCCCCTGAGGCGGGTCCCGGCAGCTCCGCGGTGTCCGTGGTGACACTCCAAAGCTCGTCCCTCGACCTAGGTGCGTGTGAGGCGCTGTGTCCTCCTGGGGGCGTGGGGGGTGCCCAGGGACGGGGACGGGTTGAAGGCTGCTTCCAGGCAGGCGAGTCCCGGTGACTTAAGGGGACATGGAGCCCCTGGGACGGGTCCCCCACCCCATCCTGGACCTCTGCCCCTGGCCGCCGTCCTTCTAGAACCTTCTGGCTGGGCTCCCAGACAGGTGGGGTGTGACATGGGGACAGGTCTCAAGTAGCCTTGGGGTGGGAACCTGGGGACCTTGAGCCCACGGGGGTTCTGCTGAAGCACCAGGGGACAGATGGGTCCTCAGACCACCTGTCCACCCATCTGTCCATCCATCCGTCCCTCCATCCATCCACCCATCCGTCCACCCATCCATCCATCCACCCACCCATTTGTCCATCCATCTATCCACCCATCCATCCACCCACCTATCTGTCCATGCATCCATCCACCTATGTGTCCATCCATCAGTCCACCCATCCGTCCCTCCATCTGTCCATCCATCCATCCATCCATCCACCCATCCATCCATCATCTGTCCACCCATCTGTCCATCCATCCATCATCCGTCCACCCATCTGTCCATCTATCCGTCCACTCATCCATCCATTCGTGCATCCATCCATCTGTCCACCTACCATCCATCCATCCATCCACCCATCTGTCCACACACCCATCCGTCCATCCATTGCCCACCCGTCCACCCACCCACCGCCATCTTGTTGACCTCCCTCCCTCTCAGGTGTGTGACCCACCACCCCCTCTCTTCTATCCGTCCCTCTGTCCACCCAGCGTCCACCTACCTACCTATCCGCTATCGTCCGTCAAGGATCCATCACCCGTCCCCCTGCCCGTCCACCCGCTCATCGTCCGTCTCCTGTCTGCCCGTCTGTCCACTCATCTGAACTTCTCCCCCCCCCGGGGTGAACAGCACGTGGATGTCTCTGGTCACCTCTGACCCTGGGTCCCTCCCAACCCCAGCGATCTCAGGGTGTCGGCCGTGCAGGGACAGGAAGTGAAACCGCCGGGGACCTGTCCACACGGAGGAGCCCTGTTCGCGCTGCCCCCGGGTTGGACAGGCTGAGCGACGGCCGATGGTGGACGGGGGTCTAAGTGACATCCGTGAAATGCGGGCTGCTCGGTGGCCTAGTTCTAGGGGGTCATGGGGACAAGACCCCACAGAGGCCAGAGTGTCCCCGTCCCTCTGAACAGTGACAGCTCACAATTGTCATTTAAAAAATCAGCAGCACTCTCACGCAGCGCATGGCAGATGACCCGGCACCAGGGTTCCCGGCTCATGGTGACCGCGTCCTTGTGGGCCAGCTGGGGCAGGGACGGTCCCTCCGAGGAGCCTACCGACTGGGGACCCGCCGTTCGCATGGGACAGCAGACCTGAAACCCTCCGTCGGGGGGCCCCCAGGGGAAGTAGCCAGGGACCCAGAGGGGGACCAAAACAGGAACCGGCTCCCCGTCCCAGTGATGGACACCCACACGGGGTCCCTACCCACGATTCACTGTGGACCAAAATCACTCCACGGAAAGTTCCAGAAACAAGGGACGAGCGCTAAATTGCATGTCGTTGTGAGGAGCGTGAAAAAATCTCCCCCTGGCCCACCCTCTGCTGCCCGAACGGGGATCGTGCCTTTGGGCAGTGTTTCCACCCAGTATGGGCTACCCTCCAGCCGTCAATCAGGAACCGCCCCGGGGACCCGAGGGACTGTCTCTGTCGGTCCCGTGACTTGTTTTATGTTTTAAAATAGCCCCCAAGTCCAAGAGTCGGGATGCTGGCCACTCCGATGGGCCCAGGGGAAGCCGCCAAGCGGTTCCTTTGACGGACGGGAGGGAATCCTGCCTGCGTCCAGGAGAGAAAAATTGAAAAGATCTAAATTCTCTGCAGAAAGTGGCTGAAAATGTGGGAAAACCGTGAGACTTTCAGAGACAGACAGAGAGGAAAAAAGGGAAGAAACCACATTTATCCTCCCAGCCCAGGGTGGGGCCTGGGACTCTCCGGAGGGCCCCCGTGAGACCGAGATGTCCCCCCCGGCACGTGGGACAGCAGACCCCGGGGCACCGTGTAAAGGTCAGGGTCGAAATTCCCCAGGTCCCAGGGCGGAAGTGAGATCCAGGCAGCCCCAGGCTGCAGAGCGTCCTGGGAAACCACCCTGTGGTGGCCGAGAGGTGGCCTCCCCGCGGACCAGGAGGCCTGCTGTGCTGCCTTGGCGCCCTGAGGTCTGGCCCCCAAAAGGGGTGATCCACATTGTCCCCACAGCTGGGGACACTGAAATCCCACGTCCCAGGAAGCCCCTTGGTCCCTGCAAACCGGGCCAGTGTGTGTGGCCACTGCTGAGAGGACACGCTGAGGGTTAGGGGTTTTTTAAACCCGTGCTTCAATTGTACACAAGTGTCATAGTTCCATGCATACAGCAGGCATCAAAAGTGGCCTTCCTGTGTCTCTCCCAGCCCCTAGCAGTCACTGTCCCACTGGCCGGTGGCCTTAATTTGAGCTTCCATCCGGGAAAGAGAACACCCAGCGCCTGTCTCTCGGGGTCTGTCTTGTTTCGCCCAATAGAACACCCTCCAGTTGCATTTATTCAGCACCTGTCCTTGTTCCTGGCTGAGTAGTATTCTTCTTGTTGGTGGCTGGCTAATATTCCACCGCTCCAGGGCATATACGCAAAGGAAATGAAATCGCGGTCCAGTGGCCTGCGGCCTCCCACGCACCAGCAGCGTCCCCCAAACCAAGGCACGGTGTCACCTTGAACTGTTGTCTCCTTCCCGAGTCTGGACCCTCTGCCGAAGACCCGAGGCGGGGGTCGGCTTTCAGGGCTCCTTGGTGGGCTCCTGCGGACGGCTGGTCGCTCTTAGGCGCGTGTCCATTACGACGTCACAGGCCCCGGGCATCGCGGTGTCCCAGGCCACTGCATCGCGGTGTCGCATGCCCCGGGCATTGCGGCGCTTGAATCTGGCCAATTCACACACCTGACCCTTCAGACGGATGCTTCTGACCTTGAGAACGTCCTCTGGGGTCCCCCGACCCGGGGTGGCCTGCAGGAGCTGGATACCTTGTCACCAGCACCCCCCGGGGTTTGCCAGGACTGGGTACCTAGTAACCAGCACCTGGGTCCTTTGCAAGGACTGGGTACCTAGTAACCAGCACCTGGGTCCTTTGCAAGGACTGGGTACCTAGTAACCAGCACCCCTGGTCTGCAGGAGCCGGATACATTGTGACCAGCACCGCTGGGTGGTCTGCAGCAGCTGGACACCTGGGAGCCGGCTGGACGCACCCTGTCACTGTGGATGCCCTGTAGCTCGCTGCTTTGGGGACGCCTGGCACTTTGCAGCCCTGAACGCTCCTCTGAGCATGTGGCTGCAGACCCCCAGGTCCCGGCCACTGTCCTCTCTGCCTGTCGGAGACGGGCCTTGGCAGAGGTGGCGTGAGGGACACGGGCTGTTGGCCTCTCCCTGTGGCCTGTCCCTTGGCTAATGCTCTTTAAAACCCTGTGGCTGGCCTCCCGCGCCCTGTGCCCCGCGCCCTGCTTCTTGGTAAGGAGGACAGGAGGCTAGCCATAGAGCCCCCCAGCCTGGGTGGTTAGATCAGCAGAGGTCTATCGCCCCTGCCCTGGAGGATGGAGGTCCGAGGTCCAGGTGTGGGCAGAAGTGGCTCCTCCTGACCCTCTCCCCTGGGCTGGCTGCTGCCATCTTCTCCCTGGGTCCTCCCGGGGCGTCCCTCTGTGTGCGTCTGTGTCCTCATCTCCTCCTCTACGAGGACCCCAGTCCTGCTGGGCCAGGGCCACCCTGGGGACCTCACTGCTCCTCCATCCCCTCTGCCAAGACCCCTCTCCACACACACAGGCACGTCCCAAGGTCCTGGGGCCAGGGCTGAGCCAAGGGGCCTTGGAGACACCCAGCTCCCTGTGCACTCGGACTCCATCCCACAGGCCTGTCCCTCCCCCCTGGGTCTGGAGGGGACACTTTTCGGGGCTGCAGACACCCGACACCCACACGGAGACCCTAGGGAGCCCCCTTCTCCGAGTTTAAAAGGAGCCCCCTATAAAATGGATCCCAGGGGAGCCTCGCTGTGACCCACGGTCACCCAGGTCCCCGGCGAACCTCCCGCGGCCACATGCTGAGTACACGGAGGGAGGGGACACTCTTTTATTTTAAACGTGTTGAAAATGCATTTTTTTAAAAAAATATGTGAAAGTCCCCTCGGGAGCGGCTCCACCCCAGACCCTGAGAAAGAGGAACCCTCCCGGGTTTCGCAAGGTCCCTGCCCTTCAGCCAAACCCAGGGCCACAGGTGGCCGGCCGTCAGCCCCGGGGACCCGTCAGGGGACAGGCGCTGACATCTGAGCTCATGCAAACTGGCTGCCTCCCCTGGGCCAGGCAGGAGGGTCAGGGGACATTCAGAGAAGCCCCCAAGGCCAGCGCCCCCCGGGATCCCACTGTCCTGCGGCCCTCGTAAGTCAGGGGACCCCGGTGGCTGTGGGCGGGAGGCCCAGGGGACAGGAAGGATCCCGTCCCGTCTGGAGGAGCCAGGTCACCAGCACCTTGGGCACGGGGACCCGGGGACACCTGTGTTTTGCTTTCGGTTTTCTGTTTTGGGGACGAGGGGAGGTCCCTTCTGGTTTCCGTGATTCAAAACAGTCGGCGTCGATGGAGCTGAAAATGTGCTGGCCCCGGGGTCCAGAGGTGGCCCCGTCTGTGGGATTTTGGGGAATCCAAAGGGGACACACGTCCCCCAGAACATTCTCATCACCCCAAAGGAGACCCCAGTCCCCATTAGACAGGGTCTCTGCCTCGGGTCCCAGGAACCACCAATGACCTTCCTGTCCCCGTGCGCTGGCCTGCTCCGGGTAAATCACGTGTGTCCCTGGGTGTCTGGTGTCTTGCTGAGCCGCACATCCTTGAGGCCCATCCAAGTGCTAGCAGGGGACAGCTCCGTTCCTCTTCCTGGGCTCCTCTTCCTGGCTGAGTAATATTCCACAGTGTGACAGACACATCTGTGTGCCTGGGCACCCCGGTGGACACCGCCGCTGTGGACATCCAGGCACAGCTCTGCGCTGACGTCGGTCATCAGTTCTGGGGGGGCGGGGCAGGAGGGATGCTGGATGGCCCGTCTGTCACTGTGAACTCCGCCGTTTCAGGGTGACCTGTCAGGGTTGGGGGAACGGCCAGCCAGGTCCACAGTGGACGCACGTTCGCCTTCCCGCCAGCACACGAGGGTTCCCTTCCCCGGGTCCCTGTGTGTCCTCTGATCTCAGCCACCTCCGTGGGCACGAAGTGGCCTCTCGGGGCCCCTGCAGCAAGTCCATCACCTCCTGCCTTTCTGCCAGGGTCAGTGACCACTGCACTACTCAGTGAGAGGCGAGAAACCATGTCCACTACTGTGCATGTAAGGATCTCCATGGGTATGCATGATCCCCATGGGTAAGCATGTGATGATCCCCACGGGTATGCATGTGATGGTCCCCACGGGTATGCATGTGATGATCCCCATAGGTGTGCATGTAATGATCCCCACGGGTATGCATGTAAGAATCCCCATGGGTATGCATGTAATAATCCCCATATGTATGCATGCAATAATCCCCATAGGTATGCATGTAATAATCCCCATAGATATGCATGCAATAATTTCCATAGGTATGCATGTGATAATCCCCATATGTATGCATGTGATAATTCCCATGGGTATGCATGTAATAATCCCCATATGTATGCATGTAATAATCCCCATGGGTATGCATGCAATAATCCCTATAGGCATGCATGCAATAATCCCATAGGTATACATGTAATAATCCCCATAGGTATGCATGTAGTAATTCCCATGTGTATGCATGCAATAATCCCCATGGGTATGCATAAAATAATCCACATAGGTATGCATGTAATAATCCCCATGGGTATGCATGCAATAATCCCTGTAGTTATGCATGCAATAATCCCCATAGATATGCATGCAATGATTCCCACAGGTATACATGCAATAATCCCCACGGGTATGCATGCAATGATCCCCACAGGTATGCATGCCATGATCCCCACAGGTATGCATGCAATGATCCCCATTGTTATGCATGTAATGATCCCCACAGGTATGCATGCAATAATGTGGGAACAATCACATCCTCCCAATAATCTATAATAATAATCTATAATACAATGGTAGTGACGTCAGGTATGGCTCTGTCACACACAGTCACCTGCTAGCCAGGCTGGTAAGTCATATGTCTATCATACGCACACTTCAGAGTTCAGGTGCAGTTTGCAGGAGACGTGTGAGTAAGATGCACAGCACACTCATTGCCCGTAAAATGCCACATGGTCCAGCCTCACAGGGGACGTGCGTGACGGGCATGACTGGAGTCGTGGATCATAGATCTGTGCCATCCCGTGCCTCACAGACAGCGTCACACATGATCCAGTTCAGACAGACGCAGTGAGTGTGCGGGATTCATGAGCAGGTGACATCCATGATGTCATAGAGCAGAACACAGGCCCGTGTCACCCAGGCCACCTGCTCTGTGGTCTATCAATTAGTGACCCTGGTCCAGCCTCTGCCGCCCAGGGTGGGAGCGACCTTGTCCTCTGGGAGCCTGGCACCCGGGGCAGCCCCAGCACCCGCCGAGGGGACTGACTGTAGGAGAAGCCCAACTGTCTCCAGGTGCAGATGGATGCATCTGGTCCTCAATCTTGTCACACCACCGCCTCCGTGAGATCTGCAGCCCAGACGCTGTATTGGTCAACCCTTCCGTCTGAGGCTGTCACCGCTAAGCCATAAGGGGATGTCACTCTGAACGGCCAAGAGGGCGAGGCCACCCACTGGCGGAGGGATGGAAAGACGGCCGTTCGTCTGTGGAGTGGAATAGTACTCAGCCATGAAAACAGAGGCATTCCACACCGGTTCCATTGGAAAGCAGGATTCGGGGGGGGGGGTGACAGAAAGCTGGATCCCTCGCTGTCAGGGGGCTGAGGGGGACAAAGGAAGAACGGGGTTAACTGTGGCGCGGTTCAGGTTTGGCGTGAAAATCTTGTAGGGTGGGTCGAATGCGCCCCAGTAAAGCTGTTTTTCTTAAGCAAATAAGAACAGGGGGCCCCCCCTGGTGCTCGCCAGGCCACGAACCCTGGGCCTCCTCTTGCAAGATCTTGCAAAGTGGCCCCGAGCGAGCCCCGTCGGGGGGGGGGGGCCGGGGCTGCACCAGCTGCGCCCTGCGCGCTCCGGGGGGCCTCTGGCTGCCGTGGCGACGCGGCCAACCGTTAATCTCGTTTTGCAGAGTTGCCTCCCCTCGGTCGGGGCCTCCGCAGCTGCAAACCGCAGGCGCCTCGGTTTCAGGGAAGCGGAGGCCGTTAGAGCTGATTTCCTGATTAATGGTCCGTGCAACCCGCCGAGCCGCGCGCGCGCGCGCGCCCCTACCCAGGCCCTGACCGCTGCCTTCCTGGGCCGGCCGCCGGGGACCGCTCAGTGCAGAGCCAGCACTGCGGACCGAGGAGGCCGGGGTGCTCGGGGGAGGGTGCAGGGGGCCGCCCACCAGGTGCCAGGTGCACCCAGAACAGCCAACGGCGGTGGAGGCGGGGCGCGCTGGGGCGGCA
>NW_026000110.1:506814-507999 GCF_001458135.2 Marmota marmota marmota | reverse complement strand
CCCGAGTTCATTCTCAGACCCTAGTAGAAGGAAAAAAAAGTGGTTTTTTTTTTTTTTTTTTAGTTTTGAGGCTCGGGATGGGACCCAGGGCCCTGTGCTTGCTAAGGACATCTGTACCTCAGAGCCACCGTCCGAGACCCCGAGATTCTGTGGGACTTAAAATCCATGGGGCCTCGGGGTGGGGCAGGGGAGAGGCCACAGGGACCCTAATTTGCCTTCCCCTGAGCGGCCCCCCATGGCAGCTCCCAGGTGGAGTCAGGTGCCTGGGTGACGGGCAGTCCCTGGGGCAGCCGAGCCACCCCTCTGGACCAGCCCCCACCTCCGTTGTAGCCAGGCAAATGCCGCCGGTCTCCCGGGACCCTGATTCGGCGGGGGGACCTCGATTTGACCCTGTGCAAATGAGGAACCAGCCTGAGAGCCAGGCCGGCCTCTGGGACATCCCTCCCCACCCTGGAGGTGACCCAGATCACCTCTCCCGGGCTTGGAAGTGAGGTCGCTGGGCGATGTGCAGCGTCCTCGGCGACCCAAGGTGCAAGCCAGCGCAGCGTCCCTCACGACACGCTCCCTCAACTTCCAGGGAGAAAGACACAGAGAAGGAGCAAAGGAGTTTCCGGGTGCTCAGAGGCCTGAGTGCCAAGGGGCAGGTGGGGCGCCAGGTCCCTTGTCCCTGGGGAGCAGGCAGGGCCCCTTCCGGCATGTTCTCCGTGACAGTAGAACACACTGGGACACGTCCTCCGTAAATGGATTGTCACTTCTCCTCCTTCTGGTTTGAACTGGTGTAGCATCACCCGGGTCCTGTGGTCATATATGCACCCGGGGTCACCCTGTCCCATTCATTCTCCTGTCCTTCCTACCCCTCCCCCTCCCCTCCCTTCAGTCCCCTCTGCCTAGTCCACCATACCTCTATTTGTCCCCTAGTCACCCTCTTACTGTGAGTTAGCATCTGCGTATCAGGGAGAACAACGTTTGTCCTCGGTCTTTTGGGGGACTTGCTTAGCTCGCTGGGCCTGGTGTCTCCCAACTCCCTCCGTTTACCAGCGAACGCCATCATTTCATTCCTCTTCGTGGCTGAGTAATATTCCACGGCGGACGCGTACCACATTTTCTTTACCCATTCACCGGCTGAAGGGCACCGAGGTGGCTCCCTGGGGACCGAGCTCCCCTGTCCCTGGGCCCCTGTGGCGC
>NW_026000110.1:499265-503250 GCF_001458135.2 Marmota marmota marmota | reverse complement strand
CAGGGCCAGCGGCGGCGAGCCGTGTGCCTGGCCGCCGTGGTGCTGCTGGCCTTCGTCACCTGCTTCGCACCCAACAACTTCGTGCTGCTGGTCCACATGGTCAGCCGGCTCTTCTTCGGCCGCAGCTACTACCACGTGTACAAGCTGACCCTCTGCCTCAGCTGCCTCAACAACTGCCTGGACCCCTTCGTCTACTACTTCGCCTCCCGCGAGTTCCAGCTGCGCCTGCGCCACTACCTGGGCTACGGCCGCCTGCCCAGCGACAGCCTGGACACGACGCGCAGGGACAGCCTCTTCTCCGCCAGGACGCTCTCGGCGCGCTCCATGTCCGCCGGCCCCGGGGACGCGCTCGAGGGCACTGGCCGGCCCGGCCTCAAGAGGCAGGAGAGCGTCTTCTGAGCCTGCGAGTGACCTTTGCAGGAGGTCCAGCGGGGACACGCACCCCCCACGGCCACCCTGGAGGTGTGCAGAGACCACCTGCTCCCTACGGGGGGGGGGAGCCACCAGGGGTCCCCAGGCCGCTGTGCCATGGAGCCTGGACCCCCTGCGTCTTCCTGCTCAGGGAACCAAACCCCAGCGGTAGTTGGGGTTGGTCTGCAGGTGCGCAGGACGCCCGAGGATGCTGGCCCTTGAAGGGTGTTCTTGGTTGGCCAAGGGGCTGCCCAGCCTGTCCCCAGCTGGAGAGGAGCATTCAGCCAGCTCGGCACCCCCTCCCCCGACTCTGCAGGCTGACACCTCCTTGGGGACATTGGGGAGGTGACCCTGGTCTGCAATCCCGGGGTCCCCTCCCTGCACCGGGTCCCTCCAGCTGGCTGCGGGCTGCCATCTGGGCAGGTTTCATGTGTGGTCATACTACCCGCGGCGGTGCCGGCAAAGGGACCAGGTGACCCTGAGGAGCTACGAGGATCCTTGGGGATGACGTCCCCACACACACCCCCACAGGAAGGAGCCGACTCCCGGGGCTTCCGAGAGGCTGCTCAGGGACCCTGTGGTCGAAGTCACCGGCTGCGAAACCCAGACCGGTCAGGACCCAGCAGCGGAGACCACGGTGGCTTCACGGAGCAGCTTGCTCAGGGACTTGGATCCTGCACATTGTCACCGGGAGGTGCCTCCAGGGCTGGAGGCTTCTCAGCCACAGGCGGACACCTGGCTGGACCCCGCATGCCATTTGGGGACCAGGCACCAGTGAATAGCGTCCTCCTCCATTCAGGTCTGCGGGGACCTGGTGTGGGAACAGGGTCTCTGCAGAGGTGGTCAGTGCAGGGTCCTGAGATGGGCTCCTCCTGGGTCAGGGGGCCCTCATGCAATGGCCGTGTCCTCCTAAGGGACAGAGGAGGGGACACAGACCCAGAGGAGGAGCCCTGTGGAGACGGAGGCAGAGACGGCAGTGAGGGGCCACCAGCCCAGGGCCACCTGGAGCCCAGGAGCTGGAGAGGCAGGAGGAGCCCCCTGGAGCCCAGGAGGGAGCTCAGCCGGGGACCCTGGTCCAGCCTCTGTCCCCCAGGGACACATCAGCCCCTTGGACACTGAAGGTTCCCAAAGCCACATCCCTGACAGGCCACCATCTCCATCCTGTGACAGACCCCGCACCTCCCGCTCCTCCCGAGGATGATCCCGTGGGTCCCAGAGCGTGGGCCCACGGCGGTTTTTCCTGGCTGTCCCCGAGCAGAACCTAGAAAGTGACACTGAGTCAGACACGTCGAGGGTGGAAACCCTGAGCCAGCAAAATGGTCCCTGCGCGGGCTGTGGGCGTTTCGGAGGCAAAGAAAAAAAAATCTACGAAAAACCTCAAACCACCAGCTCAGAGCCGAGCCCAGGAGCCTCAGGTCCTGCGTCCTGCAGAGAATTCGAGACCTGGTGACATCAGCAAATCTCTGCAGCTTGCCTCTGTCCCCTGGAGCACACCAGACCTGCAGCCCCCGTGGACAGAGGGACAGGGCAGATCCAGCTTTTCTCCGGACGCTCTGGGCTGCCGACCCCCCTTTGCCCTGCCTAGGAGCCACGTCCAGGTCCCCCGATGTGACTTAGGCTCTGGAGTCTGTGGCTCCTGCCACCTGAGCCATGCTCCGTGACGTGTGTGTCCCACGACCCGAGTTCCAGGGTCGACGTGGCTTTGCATTGAGCATTTTAATCCTATTGACGCGCTGTGTGTGTTTTCTGGAATCTCGTCCCCTCGGTCCCCGGGCCTGAGGCTCGGACACCCCAGAGGATAGAGGGGTGTCCACAACTGCAGAGACTCGGTCCCCGTCACTCTGTCACTTGTGGACAGTGGAATTTTCATTGCTCTCCCGTGCATCCAAGATGGACCAGGACCGCCTCTCGGGCAGGAATGAGGACAGGGGACACCGAGGAGGGCCACCGGTTGAACGAGGGTCGTTAGCTTGTCCTTCAGGGCAGGACGTCAGGACCCCAGGGAAGTCCCCATCGGTGAACTTTGCCCGTGGGTCAGCGGGGTCACCCCCAGGGACAGGCACGGGGCCATCTTTCAAAGGAAGCAGAGGTGCCCAAGAGACCCAAAGGGACATCATGTCCGCCATCCCAGATCCCAAGAGTGGTGACGCTAGGCTGGTGCAGAAGCCAACCCCAGCGCCCCCCGGGGAGTCCTGGGCTGGACTTTGGTTCTGATCTAAAGTCCATGGACCAGTGTGTCCCGGAGGCCGCCAAGACCCTCCGCCATTTTGGATTTTCTCTGGAGAAATGGGAAGATTTCTCTCCCGGGGACGAGGACAAAGATCCAAGCCACCGGGCTCTCCTCCTCCTCCGCACCCCTGGGCTCGGGGGTCGGGCACTTGGAGTGGCCGGGATGCCCCAGCCCCAGGTCAGCAGCAGGGGACGGCCAAGAGGGCACCTCCAGGATCTGCTCTGGGAGGCTGTGGACACCGTGGTGAGGGCACTTCATGAGGTGGGGCACGTGGCTTCAGGTCCCCCCGCCCTGACCCTCAGGCAGATCTGACCTCCCAGAGTGCCCGCCCGTGGCCCTGCGGTCACTAAGATTCCCACCCCGTGCCCCACAACAGGAATCCTCCCGAAGCCTTAGCAAAAGCAGATGCGCTGACCCTCATCCCCAGCCTCCCCTCCCTGGCTGCTGGGACCCACCTGTCTGTCCCCCACCTATTGTTCCCTTCAGGGGGCTGGAAAGGACAGAATCCCCTTCCACTGGACGGCAGGACTGTCTTGTGCATTTCAGCCACAACAGGGGGTCCGGAATGTCCTCTGCACAAATGACCTATAGTTGAGAGGATGGAAGGGTAGCTGTCCTGTGTGTCCTGATGACAGAGTGCACATGTGCGTGCCTGGATGGAGGCACCGCTCGGGACCCCGTAAATACGCACGGTGAGCCCACGGCAGGACTCAGGGCCCCTCCGGGTGGGTTTTCAGGAAGGTGGACTTCAGGACTGGCTGGCTCAAGGAAACAGAGCCACAGGAAGGACGACTGGACGGGAACTCAGGTGGGTCTCCTCCCTCAAAGCCAGGAGGGTGCACTGCTCTGGTGGCCTCCCCCGAGATACGTCCACCCTAAAGCCACAATTATGTTCCAGCTGTATATCTTTTTACATGTTGAATATTAAACACCATGGTTGGTTTTTTTTTTTTTTCCCTCTTTATATATTCGGCTCCTTTCTGGCTTCTCTCAGGGGTTTGCAGTCTCGTACGGTTTTGCGCATTTTGCTAGATCTACTCCTGGGTTCGCTGCGCTTCATTAATTTGGGTTGGAAATCCTTCCCGCCACCCGCGGCCTGCACTGCGCAGGCCCCGCCTCCGCCGAGCATGATTGGCATTCGCTCTCCTCGGGCGCCACCTGCCGGCCGCTAGCGGGTACTGTGCCCAGGCTGGTCGGAGGCTCCCCACGCGCCCCGCAGGGACCCTTCATCCCCCACAGCCTGCCTCCCCTAACCCCATAACCCCTAATCCCCCCGACGCCCATGCCGGACCCCCATCTCCCACCCACCGCCCCCAGCGCTCCTCCGAACCCTACCCAGGGCCC
>NW_026000110.1:491220-496980 GCF_001458135.2 Marmota marmota marmota | reverse complement strand
GTGTATAAGAGACAGGTCCCAGTGACTGCCTGGGGGTGACCTAGTGACCAGGGGGCCCTAGTGACCAGAGGTGAGGGTCCCAGTGACTGCCTGGGGGTGACCTAGTGACCAGGGGGCCCTAGTGGCCAGAGGTGACTGGATGGGGGTGACCTAGTGACCAGGCGACCCTAGTGACCAGAGGGAGGGTCCCAGTGACTGTGTGGGGGTGACCTAGTGACCATGGGGCCCTAGTGACCAGAGGTGAGGGTCCCAGTGACTGGGTGGGGGTGACCTAGTGACCAGAAATGGGGGGATTCTTGTGACAGGGGTCGGGGCCCTATTGGGGACCCTAGTGATCAGGGTGGGGGTCTTCGTGACAGAGGTGGGGTTTTCCCTAACTGATGGGGATGGGGACGAGTGACAAGGTGGGGCACATCCTAGTGACGCGGCCCTGGTGAACACAGCCCCCAGTAATAGGGACCAGGTGTCCTAGTGCCCAGGGGCTCTGTCCTGCTGAGGGGCCAGAGGCTGGGGGAGGTCCTGGTGGGGGAGGCCGGTCCCCTGGGGAGGTGGTCTTAGTGACTGCAGGGACCTGGTGACTGGGGTGACTGGAAGGCTTAGGGGCGACCCTAGTGACCCTGGGCAGGGCTTTAGTGACCATAGGGAAGAGGAAAAGGATCTTTTGTGGAGCATAAGGAGGGGGATCTGGGGATGGAGGGTCCCCAGGCCCCAGGGAAGGGGACCACATGGTCTTGGGGTTGGGGTCCAGGGTCTAGTGGCCTACTGGCCTGTGGGTGGGGTCAGTGGTTGCCCGGCCTGGGTGTCCTGGGGCAGTTGTGAGGGGGTCCAGAGCAGAAGTGGGTATTGGGAAGCTTGGTTTATGGGGAGAGGTGCTGGGGGCAGCGGCCAGTGCTGAGGGAGAAGGCCCTGGCCGAGGTTTTGGAGGAGGCAGGTGGGTAGACTGGGGGGGTGCTGTCCAGAGGTCCACCACGGGGACAGAGGGGGATGGGCCCGGCAGGTCCAGGAGAAATGGGTGGGAGGGACAGGGCAGAAGGTGGGGAGGGCCACGTGCAGCCCCATGGGTGGGGACAGGAAGTCTCCACAGGGGATTTGCCCCCCTCCTGTTCAGGTCCACACCCTGTCCCCACTAGACTGGAGCTGCTATCGCCGAGTCCCCAGGGGCTCCCTCATAGATCCCTCGCACGCAAGAGCCACCGTGAGTGGCCACCCCTTTTGTCCGATCTCATGGTGGGACACTGTGAGTTCACTGACCTTTGGGTATGCCAGAAGCCACCTGACTCCCCGGAGCTGCGACCCCAGGGCCCCAATCAATACTGCCCTGTGCCCTGAGGAGAGAGATCATGCAGCGTTTCCATGACTCTGTGTTATAAGGTGATGTATGGTTACGACTAACAGGGTCATTAAGCCGGACGTGGTGACACACGTCTGCCGTCCCAAGAGCTCGGGAGGCTGAGGCTGGAGGATTGCAACCTGGAGGCCAGCTTCAGCAGCTGGGCGAGGCCCTGAACAATTTAGCAAGACCCTGTGTCAAAATGAACAATACAAGGGGCCAGAGGGCTGGGGTTGTGGCTCAATGGCAGAGCGCTTGCCTGGCCTGTGTCAAGCACTGGGTTCGAGTCTCAGCACTGCATATAAATAAATAAATAAATAAATAAAATAAAGGGCTGTCAACCATTTTTAATTTTTTTTTTTTTAAGAGGGGATGGGGATGTGTCTCAGTGGTTAAGCACCCGTGGGTTCAACCCTGGTACCACAAAATAAAATAAGGCAAGACTATAATTCAGAATACGGAACCATGCATTTGATATATGGGCTGCTATGTGATTAGATTTACAGTTAGGAAATAGATTCAGTGCAGTTTATCTGTGCCTATAGGTTACAGTGCAATATGTTGTGGCTATTAATATACAGAATGTAGACTTATATTCATTTAGAATATAGAATGATTGTATCTCTAGAATTATCGATCTCTTGCTATGGGATTACCATTGTAATTGGTATAATCATTTAAGATATAGAATCAGCGTACTTGAGCTGTTACTGTCTGTGGTAATGTAACGTAGTATTGCATTTAAATATAATAGTGTCGTTCAGAATGCAGAATAAATGTAGCTCATCTGTAATTACGGGCCACTATGTAATCACTATTATAAATAATATGGGCTTTTTGGGTTTTTTTTTTCTCAGTACTGGGAATTGAACCCGGGCCCGACATGCTAGGCAAGAGCTCTACCACTGAGCCACATCCCCAGCCCTTTTTATTTTTTATTTAGAGACAGGATCTCATTAAATTGCTTAGGGCCTCTCTAAGTTGCCGAGGCTGGCTTTGAACTCGTGATCCTCCTGCCTCAGCCTCCTGAGCCACTGGGATGACAGGCTCGCACCTGCGTGGTCCCAGCCATTTTTAAAGATACTTTTGAGACAGAGTCTTACTAAGTCACTGAGGCTGGCCTTGAACTTGCCAGCCTCCTGCCTGGGCCTCCCCTGTGGCTGGCGTGACAGGTGAGTCGGCCACGCCCACATGATCATTTTGGACACAGAACTGATGTAGTGTGTCCATTGCTAGGAACTGTAATGTAAAGTGCTGTCCCATTGACTCTAGTGTGTCACTCAGGGTAGAGAATGACCGGGTGGCTCATAGGTAGGATAGTGTCACATGCTAGTTACTGTACTGCTGTCCTTTAGGACACAGAATCAGCGTGGCTGAGTGGTAGGTACCAGGAGCCACCATGTAACCATGACAGTTCCGGCAGTGCGTCCTCCTCGCCCAGCCTTTTCCACCAGGTCCGAGGTCCCCAGCAGCTGGTGGCCCTAAATGACGGCTGAGCCACCTGACGAGCAGCTGGGGAGAGGGACAGAGCGCGGGAAGGTGCCCGTTTTCGGCAGACCCAGCCCTCCCGCCCTACCACCTGTGCCTGTGCGCTGCTGCGCCCTCGCGCGCGCTCCCCTGCCCCTGGCGGCCTCCGGCCCCAGACGCTCTTCTTGTGTTCCAGGGCCTGCGGTTCGAGGTGGTGCCGTCCAAGTTCAAAGAGACGCTCAGCAAAGCCTCCTTCCCCAGCCCCTATGCCTACGCCATCGAGACGGCCAAGCAGAAGGCCCTGGAGGTGGCGCACAGACTGCACCAGGCAAGCGGGCTGTCCTGCTCCCTCGCTGGGTGGCATTGAGGGACCTCGGGGCGCGCGGATGGGGCCGGTGGGGCGCGCAGTCCGCGCACGCAGCTCCGCACCGGGCCGTGGCAGGAGTGCCGCTCGCTCCTCTGCGGCCTTTAATGCAACGTGGACGTTTTCTTTTTGGCACCAGGGATTGACCTCAGGGGCACTGGACCACGGGGACACACCCCAGCCCTATTTTATGTTTCATTTAGAGACAGGGCCGCCCTGAGTTACTTAGGGGCCTCTCCAAATTGCTGAGGCTGCCTTTGAACTCTCGGTCCTCCTGCCTCAGCCTCCCGAGCCGCTCGTGGGGGCTTGCACCAGGCTCAGCGTGGACATTTAGGGTACAGAAGGAATGCAGCGTCTCTGTTGCGGGGTGATGTAGTGTGACCTTCTGTTATAGTTAATAGTCAGCTGATTCAAGACTCGCCATTCATATCCATCTCTGTTAGTAGGAGAAAATGTTGCAGTGAACGTAGGACCGCAATCTCGGACATACCACGCGGGTGTCCACCGCCGGGTGTTACAGTGTGACACTCTACTGTAGTGTGAACGTTAACACACAATTACTCTTGCTTTTCTGCTGCTGTGTGCTAATGTGTGATGCGATGCGCTGCTATAATTAATAGGACCCGGGACTGAAGGGTCGCTGGGTGACAGTGTAACATGCATCATAATTGATACTGCAGGAAACTTAAGGCACGGGTCAGGGTAGGGTATTGCTGATGGTGTAACTGACCCTAAGGGCCACCACGCCCACCATGATGAATACAGCCGTGTGCATGGGGGGCGCAGGGTTAAGGCAGCTGATGGCGGAGTGGGATGCGTAAGGCGCTGTCGGGATCCATTGGCATGGGCAGGGTTGGCGGGGCTGGTCCTTAGGGTAGGGTGCGTGCCACGGACGCCAGGATCCTATAGAAGGACTAGAGCCACCTGCGCCGGGTGATGCGCACGCGCACATGTGCGCTCCGCATTGTTGGTGGAGTTATAGCGCTTCCCTCCGCCTGTGCGGTGCTGCGCCCTCATGCGCGCTCCCCTCGGGCACAATCAGTGGCTCCTCTATTGGTCCCCAGCACCCAGGACTCGTGAGCCCCTCCCAGCTAAGGCTGGCGTCCAGCTGTGAACAGGGAGGTGGCCATCACTGTCACCCTGGGGGTTGGTGATGCGCGCTGAGGCCTTGCTCGAATTGCGCAGAGTCTTGGGCTTTCGGCCTGGATTGCTTCCTAGTTCTGCGAACCCGTTCCTCCCGTTACACCGAGTGGCCAGGGACCTTGAGGTCCTAGGTCCCAAAGGGTCCAGGGCATCTGGGCCCCAGAGCAGAGCGCGCTGGCCCCATGCGCCCCGGTACAGAAGGCCGTTCCGGAGGGGTCCAAGGGCACCTGCCCCGGGCTCCAGGAGTGGCCTTCAGGGCATGGTGTTGCACTAGCCCTGCAGGGGGTCACGCTGGGGACCCTCCCCCAGAAGTCAGCTGAGTGCCAGGGACACCCACAAGTGAGGGGGAGGCCATGGGAGGCTGGGGAGCCCCTCTAAACCTGGTCTGCTTGCCTGCAGAAGGACCTCCGGACCCCCGACGTGGTCATCGGGGCGGACACTATCGTGGTGAGTCCCCCCGGTTTGCCGAGCTGGGCGTCTGTCCGCTGCGGGTCCCACGCGCAGGGGCAGCGGGTGTTGCGCTGCTGTGGTTGGGCATGTGCCGTTTCCCAGGGCTGCAGGGACAGTGCCACCCCCAGGGCTTCCAGCGCAGACAGCTGCCACCGCGGGTCTGAGCCCGAGACTGCAAGGGCGTGGGCGGCGGTGGCGTCCCAGGCTGGGAGACCGCGGGGACCTGCCTCTCCACGCCCCATGGCCGTTCCTGGCCTACAGATGTGCGCCCACCTCTGCCTCATCGTCCTGTGGCTGTCCGTCCTCTGTGTGGTCTCTGTCCACATGTCCCTCTTTGTTGGGAGAGGGTCTTGCTCACTTCCGAGGCCTTGAGCTTGCAGTCCTCCTGCCTCGGCCTCCCAGGCTCCGGGTTCCACGTGTGGGCCACCATTCCTGCCTGGGGTCTTATTCTGCGGGAGACCCCACCAGCTCTGCGGGTGGGGTCATCCTGGTTCGGGATGGACACGTGGCCGTGGTGGCCGCCCAGCGTGCTGCCCGTGCTAATGCCCTGAATTGTCACTCTGCACTGGTGAACCTCGAGTGTCAGTTTCGTGTCAATAAAAGAAATGAGCCGGGGGCGGCCCAAGCTGCCCAGGAGGCCGAGGCAGGGTCATGGCCAGCTCAAAGGCTGCTGGGCACGCAGCAGGACCGTCTCCCAGGGCTGGGTGGGGCTCCACGGGGGGAGCTCCCCTGGCATGGGGGAGGCCTGGCCTCCACCCCAGGGCCTGAGAGTTAGGGGCCGTGAGCGCTCGGGTGGCTGGGGAGCGGGCAGTGGGGAAGCCTTGGGTCCCTTTCTTGCAGGCAGTGGACGGGCTGGTTCTGGAGAAGCCCGTGGACAAGCAGGACGCCTACCACATGCTTTCAAGGTGGGCGCCGGTTCCCCCCAGGCCCCCTGGGCTGCAGGTCCAGCAGAGCAGGCCCCTGTGGGGTGGACGGGGCTGGAGGCCCTGTTGGCGGCCTCCTGGGG
>NW_026000110.1:487996-488869 GCF_001458135.2 Marmota marmota marmota | reverse complement strand
AGCAGGACCGTCTCTCAGGCCCTGGGGTGGTGATCCCTGCCGTCTACATGGCGCCCCTCAGATGTCATTGCATCAGGCCTTCCCTGGGGACCCCATGGCTGGACGGTGGGGTAGCGTGGCAGGGGCGGGGCGGGGCACGTCGCTGCCCCTTGGCCGCTAAGTGCCCAGCGGGCTCTGGGCCTCGCAGGTTGAGCGGCAAAGAGCACAGCGTGTTCACGGGAGTGGCCATCGTCCACTGCACCACCGCAGGTAAGGGGCAGCTGCCGCCTCCTGGGCACTGGGCGGGCGGCTGCATGTCCCTGCACGTGGGGAAGGGAGGACCTTGCCCACCGCCCGGGAAGGACTGGCCTGTGTGGAGAGTCGGGCGCCTTTGCGCAGCGGTGTCCACCTCCCTCCAGGGCTCCGGGGGCTCCTCCTGCCTCTCCAGCTCCTGGGCTCCAGGTGGCCCTGGGCTGGTGGCCCCTCACTGCCGTCTCTGCCTCCGTCTCCACGGGGCTCCTCCTCTGGGTCTGTGTCCCCTTCTCTGTCTCTGGGGAGGACACGGCCATGGCATGAGGGACCCTGCCCCAGGAGGAGCCCATCTCGGGACCCTTCACTGATGACCTCTGCAGAGACCCTGTCCCCACACCAGGTCCCTTGGTGACCTGCAGAGCTGGGGGGGTCTCCCGCAGACCCCCGAGTTTCCCGCAGGCTGTGCACTGGGCAATGCTGCCCACAGCCCAGGCCCTCATGGCCACTCCGGCTCCTGTCTCAGGGTCCCCAGGAGACCAGCCCTGTCCCCGTGGCCCTCCCCCTGCTGGCTCCGTGCCTGGTTGCTGACGCTCCTGTCCCTGCTCCTCCGTCCCCGCTGAGCCTCCCACCACCCCCCCCCCC
>NW_026000110.1:480347-485146 GCF_001458135.2 Marmota marmota marmota | reverse complement strand
GGGCACAGTCAGCCCTGAGCTGCACACTCAGGCCGGGACCCAGGAGCGCAGCCATCACCGCGGCACCCAGGCGCCCGAGGTGGCCGTGGGCCTGACCTGTGGCTGTCGTCCTTGCAGACCGCCTGCTGGAGACGCAGGTCTCGGAGTTCTACGAGGAGACGAGGGTGACCTTCTCGGAGCTGTCCGAGGACCTGCTGTGGGAGTACATCCACAGCGGGGAGCCCATGTGAGTCCCGCCCGGGGAGGGGCAGCCCTGCTGGCGGGCACTGCAGGACGCTGCCTCCGGGGAGCTGGAGCAGGGTCCCGGGAAGAGAGCAGAGCCTGGCTCCGGCCGTCATGGCAGCCGGGCAGCGCCCAGGGGCTGGAGGCCTGGGCAGGAGTCCCCCAGAGGAGACGCTTCTCATTAGTGACGGACACAGCCCCTTCCTGGCAGATGCTCCCTAAATTGAAGTCTTCCTAACCCCAAAACGCCCTGAGCCGGGCACAGGGGCCACGCTGGACCTCCCAGCAATGCTGGAGGCCGAGGCAGGAGGACAGCAATCTAGAGGCCAGCCTCGGCTACTTGGGGACACTCTGTCTCAAAGCAAACCATTAAGTGGAAGATGAGTGGGGTGCCCTCAGTGCAGCGCACCCCTGACTCGGCCCAGCAGGCACCATGTAGGCGATAAATGCAGTCACTAAAACGCCTCACACACCTGCCCCTGAGTAGGCTGAGGTCTTCAACGACAGCCAGAACCATGGACAGAAAACCTGGCTGTGACCGTCCTGGGCCCCTCCGTGCGGTCCACCGTGTGTCGTGTGAAGCCATAAGAGGGCTCCTGAGCTTGGGGCGCACCTGAGGGTGAGGGAGGCAGACCTCTACCCTGGGATCCTCCTGCCTCGGCCTCCCTCCTGGCAGGGATTGCAGGTGTGCACCAGCGCCCCTGGAAGGACTTTTGCCAAGACGTTAACTCCTCATGGGGAAGCGATCGGGGGCTGCGATGGCCCGGGTCGCTCTGGTCCTGTGTCTCACCAGCAGCGCCAGCTGGCCATGGGGGGTCGCAGGACCCTGGGCTCCGGTCTGACCTCCCTCCCTCTCTCTCTCTCCGCGCATGCGCGCTCCTCCCCGCGCAGGGACAAGGCCGGGGGCTACGGCATCCAGTCGCTGGGGGGCATGCTGGTGGAGTCCGTCCGCGGGGACTTCCTCAACGTGGTGGGCTTCCCACTCAACCGCTTCTGCAAGCAGCTGGCCGAGCTGTACTACCCGCCCCGCGGCCAGGACGTGCGGAGGGTCAAGCACGACTCCATCCCGCCCGTGGACAGCTTCGAGACCCTCGGTGACCTGGACGCGAGCGACCCGGGGCCGGTTCAGAGCCACGTGGACCCTGGCGCTGGCCCCGCCTCCCCAGGCAGCCTGAGGGGCGTGTCGGAGGCGGAAGGAGACCCGCCTGCCCGGGGCTCAAGCGAGGCCAGTTGCAACGGGGCGGTGGAGGCCCAGCCTCCGTTCCCGGCCGGCCTCCTGGACCTGATAGACGGCTTCAAAGTGTCCAAGGTACCGTGGGCGAGCGGCCAGCTCCTTAAAGACGTGTCTTTAGTCACGTGCCAAGGTCCTGGGGTCGGGCCGCGGCAGGGAGCGCATCCCGCGGACGCTCGGGATCTCCATGCGAGAACCGAGTGGAGCGTTCGGAAGCGTCCAGCTCCAGGGGAGCGCGGGAGGAAGGCCCTGGCCAGCCCCAGCCCTCAGCGCGCCCTTCCCGCAGGCCCTGTTCACCGCCTGCAGGCTCAAGGTGTTCGACCTGCTCAGCGATGGCGCGCCCCGGGGGGCAGCGGACGTGGCCCGCGCCGTGGACGCCTCCGTGTGTGGGACCAGGAGGCTGCTGGAGGTCTGCGTGGCCCTGGGCTTGCTGCGGAAGACGGAGCAAGGTGACCGCCGGGGGCCTGGGGACCCTGGCCGGTGCCGGGTGGGGCTGGCAGGGGAGGCCGGACGGGCCCGGACGGGACTTAACTGGACCAGCCGAGCGCCCCGGGCAGATGAGGTCGGGAGGTGAGGGCCGGGCCATGGCCCAGTCGGTCTCCGCGAGGCTGACCAGGAGGGACGGACACGCTGACAGACGGATGGCTCTACCTGGTTCCGCAGCTGGGTGGACGGATGGTGGGAGGGACAGTGGAGATCGTGGACAGGCTGGGTGGCCGACGGACGGACAGACAGATGACAGACAGCTGGGTGGACGGATGCTAGGTGGAGACTGTCCTGCCCGCTGGGCTGCTCGGAGCAGCGGGCCGTGATCGGGTGGTGGCGCCGGCCCCCAGAGTCCACGCAGGCGGCGGGTGCTCGCTGGGCAGGGTGCGGTCACCCTGGACAGCAGCGCCCCCGCCCGCTCTGCAGGTTACAGCAACACGGAGCTGGCCGGGCGGCACCTGGTGTCCGGCAGCGCGCGCTCCCTGCACGGCCTCATCCTGCACAGCGACCAGCGCACCTGGGACCTCTTCAGCCACTTGGAGCGCACCCTGCGGGAGGGACCGCGGCCGCACCGCGGGGCTCCCAGGGGCCAGGACGGGCAGCCAGGGGACCAGGTGGTGAGCGCAGAGACTCCGCCCACCCAGGGCCAGGGGTGGGGCGGTGGGCACCCGGATGGCTCTGCCCACCCGAGGGACAGTGGGGCCGCCAGGTTTGGGAGGTCGAGGGGCCTCACCAAGGACGCACAGGCCTGGCCCAGGCTCCTGATCCTGCGTGCTCGGCCCGTGCTCCTGGCTGGAACAGAGTGGGCGGCCAGGGCTCCCCGACGCCCAGCAGCACCCGAATTCCCCATTGAGGGACAGTCTGCGGGTCCCTGAAGTCACCACCCCTTTCTTTCCCTCCCACGCTGGCCAGTGCCCAGCCACCGAGCCCAGCCCTTGTTGGTTTTTATTTAGGGACAGGGTCTGGCTAAATGCTTAGGGCCTCCCCAAGTTGTCCCTGCTGGCCTCCAGCTTGCAGACCTCCTGCCTCAGCCTCCCGGGTAGCTGGGATGGCAGATGTGAGCCACCGCACCTGGCAGCCCTTTTTATTTCTGAGACACGGTCTCCCAAGCTGTCCCGACTGACCTGCAGCTGGAGTCTCCCTGCCTCCGCCTCCCGGGCAACTGGGATGAGGCCTGCGCTGCCTCCCGAGCCCAGCCCCCAAGCTCCCTGCCAGGGCCACGCAGGTGCCCAGATGGCTGTGGATCGCGGGGTCCGCAGTACCCTCAGACCCCGTTCTGCCCTAGGGCCCCCCCTGCCGGGAGACGCAGCTGCAGGCCCTGAAGGCGGTGCACACCCTCTCCTCGCTGACAGCCCGCCGCCTGGCCTCGGCCTTCGACCTGTCGCGGTTCTCCTCCGCCTGCCTCCTGGGAGGTGCGTCAGTCCCTTCCTCCTGCCCCGCACCTGGCGCTGATGAGACTGGCCGAGCAGGCCGCCCCTCCTGAGCCTCAGAGGACCTCAGCTGGGGGCCCAGGGGAGGTCCCTCGGGTGGCCGTCCAGAGGGGCGGAGGCTGGAAGCCCCTGACCAGGTCCGGTTCCTTCTAGTTAATCCTTTTCACTCCAGCCCATCTTGGCCCCTGGGCAGTGGGGGGAAGGAGCACATAGAGTCCCAAGGAGCCTGATGGGCTCAGGGAACTGGGCGGCCTCCCTGGCCACCCGCCTGCATTTCCCCATCCTCTGCACCCAGCTCCTCCCGGGGGGCCAGAGGGGCTGCGGCAGCACCAGCCATGGTGTCTGCATTCAAGGAGGAATCCGTGCCAGCCCCACTCTGCTGGCCTCAGTGCTGACCTAGGCCCCCAAGGGCCCACAGGGTCCCCACATGTGTGTTTGGTCCTCTGCAGGCTGCAGGGGCGCCCTGGCCTGGGAGCTGGCCCGGGAGTGCCCGCGGCTGGAGGTGACGGTGTTGGACGTCCCCGACGAGCTGGAGCAGGTGTCCTGCTTCCAGCCCCAGGGCGGACCGACGGCCCGTGTCAGCTTGGTGCCTGGTGAGTGCCCTCTGTCGGCCACCTGGTGACCTTGGCCAGGTGACATCCCCTTCTGTGCGGAGAGCACGCGTGTCTGTCCCCGGGTGTCTGTGACCTGGGAGTAAGGTGAGCGGTGTTGGACGCAGTAGTGGGGTGCAGAAGGACCAAGATGGACTTCTGCAGGTGTCCATTGGGACCCCCAGGAAAGGAAGGTCATAGGTTAGACTGCCAGAAGCACTTCCCGGTGGTGCTGGGGATGTTGCTCTGGACCTGAGGAAGTCTCCTGATGGCCTGGGCACTGCTTAGTTCCCTCCCATGTGTCCACAAGAGGCGGCAGCCGGGGCCCAGGGCTCAGGCCCAGCAGGTCTTGGGACTTCAGTAACTGAGAAAAGGGCAGTGACCGCAGACCTCTCCTGCAGACCGTCCACCGCCCTCTGCCTCCTGCCTGCCGTCCCCCGCTGACTCGCGGTCCCTGCCCCTGCTGCCCTGGGCTCCCGTCCGTGGGCGGTTCCCTGTCCCCTCCTGGACAAGGCAGAGCTGGGAGTAGACAGCAGAGAGGTTTCTGCGCCCACAGGTGGAGACCAGCACCCAGTGTGAGGGTCCCCGGGGCGGCTGCGCCCAAGCCCCCAAACCAGGCCCTTAAAACAGACAAACTCTAAGGCACGAGTCCAGGCCCCAGCCCTGGGGACAGAGGCTGGACCAGGGTCCCCAGCTGAGCTCCCTCCAGGGCTCCAGGGGGCTCCTCCTGCCTCTCCAGCTCCTGGGCTCCAGGTGGCCCTGGGCTGGTGGCCCCTCACTGCAGTCTCTGCCTCCGTCTCCACGGGGCTCCTCCTCTGGGTCTGCGTCCCCTCCTCTATC
>NW_026000110.1:474820-477606 GCF_001458135.2 Marmota marmota marmota | reverse complement strand
CCACGGAGCTCCTGGCACGGGATAGAGCGCCCACCTGGTCTGGCACCGGAAAGCCCAACCCACGGCCAGCGGCGGAGCTCGTGGCTGGCCCTGGCCGGCCCTGTGTCCTCTGCCCCTTCTTCGGGCTGCCCCGTCTCCACTGCTGGCCGAGTGCAGTCCCTCGGCAGGGTCCCGCTCAGGGCCAGCACACCCCGTCCCAACACGGCCGCCTGGGGAACCAACCGGCGCTGTGCGCACACCCTCGGGGCTGGGCCGGCTTGGCCCGGGGTGTCCTCAGGATGCAGCCGGGAGACCCTGAGCGTGGCAGGAGGGGACACGAGACCTCTCTGCCCTCTCAGCTGCGGGTGGGCCCTTTTCCGAGTGCAGAAGGAGCCTCAGGTGGACGATGCGGCTACTTCGAAAGCCAGGCCTGCTGACGCCGCCCACGGGGGGTAGCCCCCAGCCCGGCCAAGAGCCAGCGGCGCTCTCCCTCTGCAGACGGCTGCGGCTCGCAGTGACCTACTGGGCTTGCTGCGGGGATGGAGGAAGGTCCCCCTGCCAGCCGGGCTACCTACCCGCCCCCACGGTGACCAGGGAGAGCGCACCTGCCCGTTCTGGATCAGAACCACCGCGGGCGTTAGAGGCGCAGGTGACATAGACGCACAAGGGCACAAACACCGTGCCCGTGTTTACAGGAGTGAGTGTGGACTTGTGCAAGACCGTCCTCTGCTGACCATGTCCCTCTTAACACCTTTCAAATGCATGATGGACGCCTGGCTTCGAAGACTCTGGCCTCTTCTAGCTGCTGGCCCTCAGGCAGGTGGCACTGGGACAGGACGGCCCCACCCTGCAGAAGCCTCCAGGCACCGGGGAGCAGACTGGCCACCTAGGTCCCCTGCAAAGGCCGCTCCAGGCTGTGAGGGACGCAGGTCAGAGAGGAAGGGCCGAGGCCCACGTGGGGCCCTCTGTGGAGACATCTCTGTCACAGAGGCCACCGCTCTGTCCCAGGGGCCACCCATGCCCCACGCCATGCTAGCTGCTGGGAGCCTGCTGCAGGCCCGAGGCCCAGGAGTGACCCCTGGACCCCGCATCCCTCTCCACCGCTGCCCTGCGCGAGGACCCACAGAGGCCAGCTGCAGGTGTCCGCCTCCTGCTGCCCTGCAGGAGCACTTCCCACGGTGACCAGACCCCTCACAGCTGAGGGACACTGTCCTTGATGCGTTCCTCCCACAGACACTGCCCAGCGCCCCCGGGGCACCAGACGCAGGCAACCCTGGCCTCCAGGCCAGGAAGAGACCCTGGAACCACAGGGAGGGTCCCCCGGGCTCCTGGACCACCCGTCCCTGTGTGTCCCCTGGAAGGGATTAAAGAGACGTGGAGAAACTGCCCACAGGCCACTGTCCGCACTTGTGGGAGCACTTTCTAGACCACCTGCTGTGGTGGGAGAGGTCCCTGCACACGTCCCTGTGCAGTGGCTTCCGGGATCCACACCAGCAGGGTCCACGAGGGCAGGGGTCAGTGCAGGTCCCCACAGGGCAGCACCCTGCCCTTCCCTGGAAGTCACTCCCTCCCTCAGGGAGGCACTGAGCGCCTGCTGCATACCAGAGCTGCCTGTGAGATCAGCTCTGGATAAGCACCGTCCACCGGCCTTACCTGGGCGCTGGGAGGACACAGATCAAGGACAACCAACATCTGAGGGGACAGCTGCTCCACCAGCCCCCCACGGCCCTTCTGGGGGACAGTGGCTTTCTAGGGACCCGTTTCTGCAGGTCAAACCAGCCCCCCCCCAGCAGGACAGGGGGAGCCCCTGGCTGGCTGCAGGGGGGGTCTCGGGTGGGACACAGGGTGGGGACACCTGTGCACCCCTCCTTTCCCCAGCTGCCCTTGGTGGGGGTCCCAGCCCTGGGGGTAGGTCTGCCTGGCCCCTCCTCCGTGTCCCCACTCCCCCAGGGCACACCCTTGAGGGCACAGGATGCCCTTGTGGGCACAGGGTTGGTGGCTCCCAGAGCGGGATCAGGAAGCACATTCCAGGAGCCAGGCCTGACCGACACTAACCAGAGGGATCTGGATCTCAGGCGGCAGCTGGCCTGAGGGCTACGGTCCCTCCCAGCCCTGTCAGGCCCATTCTGTAACCTCGGCCTAAATGTCTGTGAGACCTGGCCTCCCTGGCCCCCTGCTCAGAGCCCCCAGAGGGAGCCTGGCCAACCCAGGGGGACCTTCTCGCCCCTGTCCACCCTGCACCCCAGCCTCAGGGACGCACAGCAGACTCCCAAGGCCAGACCCCACGTCCACCCACGGCAGCAGGACAGGCCCAGGGACAGGAGAGGGAGCGAGCAAGGGAACAGGGAGCAGGGAGAGGAGAGGGGTCCGGCCGGGGTAGGCCTGGCCAGCGCGGGTCCAGCATGCACGAGGCCCTGAGCTCCCGTGAGGGAGGGACACAGAAAGATGAAGGCAGCAGAGCAGAGGGACGTGGGAGGAAGGGAAGAAAGGCAGGCAGGGGTGGAGTGCGGGGGCGGCCTGGGGACCCTCGTGTGAGGCACAGGGGACAGACCGGCTGTCACGGCCAGAGCTCCTCCCCCGGGTCAGCAGCTCCCAGGGTGGAAGCGCGAGGTGGGAACACGGGGCACGCGGAGGCCGAGGGCACCACGGCGGAGACACGCCAGGTCCCCCGGGCACAGAGGTCAGGGAGGGGCTCCAGGACCCGCAGGTGGACTCAGGATGGGGCTGAGGTTAGGCACGCACAGGGGCAAGGGGACAGGTGTCGGGTCTGGGGGCGACAGGGGCAAGGTCGGGGCACCACGTGTCGC
>NW_026000110.1:463360-471710 GCF_001458135.2 Marmota marmota marmota | reverse complement strand
CGCCTGCAGGGGGTCCCGAGGGACAGGCTTCTGTCCCCGCGGCAGTCTGCACGTCCAGGGAGCGGTGGTCCTGCGGGGGGACTCGGCTGACCCTGCAGGGGAAGCCTGTGGGCACCTGGGAGGCAGCAGGGTCTCTGGTCAGAGCTCCGGCTGCAGTGACCACGTCAGGCTGCCCCTGCTCTGAGGTCCCCGGGGTGGATGGCGGCCGCCCTGTCCTTCCTGACCGCCCCTGTCCCCGCAGCGGACATCATGTACACGGGGACCGTGGACTGCTGGAGGAAGATCTTCAAGGACGAGGGCGGCAAGGCCTTCTTCAAGGGCGCCTGGTCCAACGTCCTGCGGGGCATGGGCGGCGCCTTCGTGCTGGTGCTCTACGACGAGCTCAAGAAGGTCATCTAGGCCAGAGCGTCGCCGGGGCCGCCCGCCGGGGACCAGAGGGTGGGAGCACCCTCCGCTGGGGACCATGGACCTTCCAGAAATTCCCGTCTGTCCTGGCCAGGGTGTCTGTCGGGGCTGGGCGCTGAGGGACTCATGGTGACCTGTGACCACGGACACCCCGCTCCACACGCTGGTGCCAGGCATCCTGACCGTGTCCTGCAGGCCCTGAGCAGGCCCCCAGGCAGACCCAGAGTCCAGAGCTTGTAGGGCCCGCCTGAGTATTTATTTAACAGAATCGTGTCCACTCCCCAAGCACTAGCCGCTGCGCACAGCGAGTCCGCAATCATGTTCCCTGTGGCACCTGCCGAGAAATAAACAGGACACCAAGGCCGCGCAGCCTGCCTGGACGGGGGCGGGGGTCCGCGGGTCAGCAGGACGCTGGCCGGGGCAGAGGGTCAGCCCTGGGAAGGACAGGCTTCTGGAGAGTGGCCTCCTATCGGGGAGCAGCTGCGGCTCTGGAAGCCCGAGGTCCAGGGTCACTGGGGCTGCTCCTGCCCCCAGAGGAGCCTTCTCTTGGGTCCTCCATGGTGGACGGGCAGGCGGCTCTCGGGTCTCTCTGGTGAGGACCCTCGTCCCCTTCATGGGCTGCTCCTGGGAGTCAGCCCTCCCAGAGCCCCCCCCACAGCAGGCCTGGGGGTCCTGGTGTCCTTGACCTGTCCTGGGATGAGGGAGTGCTGGGGCCCAGAGGTGACCCATGAGCTTGGCCTTGTCCTGCAGAAGCTGGGGTCCAGCCGCAGGGGGGATCACCTGGGGCCTCAGGGTCCTAGGAGCCACCCTCGGCGCAGGCCCAGGTGGAGGTGTGCGCCCAGTGTCAGGTGTGGGTCACTTGGCCGGTGTCCCTCCCTCCTGCAGCTCCCGGGGTAACCTGACCCTGAGCCCCAGCTGGCCACCGGGTCCCCAATAGCGCCAGCTTGGCACCTGACATTGCACTCTGCTGACTGGAGCCCAGCTGGATTACTTCCCTGGGCCCCGGGGGCCACTGTCCTAGGAGGACAGTCTGCAGGTCCCTGCTTCCTGCCTCTGCAGGGGCTTGTCGCAGCCCTGGTGTCACTCAGCATTTTTCTCTCCTTGTCAAGGACAGCCCCAAGCTGAGCTGGAGGACAGTGGGTGACCCCAGGGCCATTTCCTGGGAAGTCACCAAGCCAAATATTCATGGATGTACATAACACAGAAAGCAAGCGGCATTTTTTTCTTATAACCAGATTCACCACTTTGAGTCACTAGTTTCAGCAAAAAAAAAAACATTATATTTTCCTGACTACCATGTGAGATTGTGATCAAAACTAAGAACTTATTTTTTTTAAGAGAGAGGAGAGAGAGAGAGAGAGAGAATTTTTTTTATATTTATTTTTCAGTTTCTGGCAGACACAACATCTTTGTTTGTATGTGGTGCTGAGGATCGAACCCGGGCCGCACGCATGACAGGCGAGTGCGCTACAGCTTGAGCCACATCCCCAGCCCCCGAACTTATTTTTAAAGAAGTTTTTCTCTTCAGATACAAAAACTGCATAACATGTGATATACCTAATATGTCTTCCATTTGTGTCGTACAAATTTCAAAGGAAATAAAGGCAAGGCTACTAGTGACCAACTTGATGCAATGACTGGTTTCTCCATTATTGATGAGGGACAAAGAAAAAAATATTTCTAACAGTCTTCTATCTGGATATTACAGAAGCTGAGGTCTAAATGTTAGCCTGAACAAAAAACACTCTTGGAAGTGGTTATGTTTTTCTCATTGTTATCATTTTTTGACAGATATGGCATGTTACTGCCAAGTCAAACTTATGTATTTAAATGAAAAAATGCAAAAAAATACATAAATGAAATAATGCAAGGAAAATGATGAATGATAATTTTTTTGCAAACACAAATCCATTTGAAATATGTATATTGTCTTCATCAAGATCTCTAAAAGAGACTAAAGAACAATTTTAATATTAATTAATATCTAGGACACATGTTCACTTCATATCTCATTTAATCCTCAGAAGCAATTATATGATGGAGTTACTAAACACATTTTCCAATAAGTTTACTGAAACTTAGATGTTGAATGATTTTCCCAAAACTATATAAAGCTAGTAATTGTTGGAGTCAAGATTTTTAACTTGGGATTTAAGACACCAAGTCCAAGATTCTTTCCACAACACCACGGTGCATCCTTACACAATATTCAATATTCTTTTTGACAGAAAGGCAAGGCTGAGAAAAGCTCAGTATATGACTCAACATATGACTCTGGGGTACCAGTGTGGATTTCCAACTTATGAGGTTCATTGAAAGATAAGGAAGCAGCCAGGAGAGCAGCAGTAAATCCCTAAGTGTCATTCAACAGAAAACACCTAGAGACATCAATTTTAGCTTTGGCAAAGGTATATTGACTTTTGGTTTAGTTTCCTTTTTCTGAATTTCATTAAAATATGAAGCACTTGTAAATCAAAAAAAAAAAACCAAGTATAATTCACACTGTATTTTTTAAAAAAATTGCACGTGTAAAAACCAGTATTTATTTTATCAATGAAATAATCTTTATAAAACAATTTATTTCTAACAAGTTTTATATATGTTTTTAATTAATTTTTTTTCCAGTTCATCGAAGGAACTAATTATGCAAAAAAATGCTTGGGTTTATTTTTATAAACCAATTTTAATCTTTAACCTATCTGTCTGTAAGCACAATATGGCACAATATCTAGTAACAACTTTAGAGAGAAAACTGCCTAGGATTTAAATAGTGGCTCCTGTATTTACAGATTAATATAATCTTAAGCAAGTTACTTAATCTGTCTATATCTCAGTTTCCTCATTTGTAAAATAAAATTGAGGGCTAATAGAAATAATATCCACCTGAAACATTATTGTAAGAATGAAAACGTGTTTGAGTGTGTGTGTGTGTATATTTAAAACTTGCCCAACAATAAGTACTGGCACATGGTTTGGTATGTACTAAATATGTTGATTAAATATACCAAATTGCTTTAAAATGTACATCAATGTTACAAATTACTCTTGGGATCTGAATAAACACTGCTGATAGCATGATGATGATAATGTAAAATTATCACAACCATATTAACTGTACTGTTGGCCTTTATAGTGTCTAGTTCTTTGATTATAAGCCAAATCTCTATGACTAAAGACACGGTGAAGTCAGTTTTTAAGATTCATGGGAATAAGGTATTGAGGAATGCAGAAGTAGAGCTANGAGGAGGAGGAGGAGGAGGAGGAGAAGGAGGAGGAGGAGATGGAGGAGGAGGAGATGCAGGAGGTGAGGAGTAGGAGGTGAGGAGCGGAGGTGAGGATCGGGAGGCCGCCATCCTGCGAGTCCAGCTCCAGCTGCCGCCAGGCCCCGCTGACCTGGCTCAGGGAAGAGGATCCAGGTGGCGAAGGGCGGCTGGTCCACGGTGACGGTGTAGTTGGTGACCGTGCACAAGGACAGCGTCTCGTACCTGCAGTAGGTGCCGTCCTGGGCCTGGGGGAAGACACGGACGCAGGGGGGTGGCTTGGCCTGGGACCCGCAGCCTCCAGGACGGGGGACACTACCCGCCGGCCATTCGCGGTCCCTGGGCCGAGGGACTTGGCCACGGCCACCGTAGAAGACCCGTGAAGGGCTGTCATTTGCCCCGTGACCCCTCAGGCAGGGGCGCTCTTGGACGTCCCCGGAGGCAGCTGAGCCTCGCTGTCTCTAAGTGACCCGTCCCCCGCCCATGGTGGCTCGGGCGTAGACCCGGGGTTCTGGGTGCCTTCCGTCCCCGTGGTGGGTGGAGACCTGTCACGTGTGGGTGCGGGCACGTGCTGACCTCTTGGATGTGGTCGGAGTCGGTGACGCAGTAAATAGTGGAAGAAGGTGCGCTGACGTCCCAGGTGAGGTGGCTCCGGGCCGCGTCCATCCTCAGGTTCCTGATGGGCGGCTCTGGACCTGCGATGTCCCCAGCTGGCGTTAGGGGACACAGGGGGTCTTTCTCCTCTCCACCCACCGCGGGTGACCTGGCCCTGTCCTTGGAGTTAGGAGCTGTCCCTGGAGAGGTCACTACCCCTAGCTGGCAGAAGCCCCCAGCCGTGGGCGCCACAGTGATGTCATTAGGTGCCCACTGGTGGGGAGGGAGACCCTGGTCAGCCTTGTCACGCAGGGGACAGAGAATCAGGGGACTGCGCCTGGGCTCGGCGAGATGGGACTCTTGCTGTGACGTCCTCACCAGCGACTTCATCGGCCTCTTGGAGGCTGATGTCACTGTCAGCTGGGGCCAGAGCCCAGGGTTGGGTGGGGCTGGTTCCTTCTGGAGTGTCACAGTGGAACCCGGTTCAGCCATAGGGGACCCGCCCTCAGGGTTCCTCCTGTGTCCACCCCTCCCCTTTCTGCTTCTGTGGTCAGGGCACGTCGGTGCCCCAGAGTCCCTCTTAGAAGGACGCCTCCCAGCATCTTGGGAGGCTGAGGCATGAGGATCTCGAGGTGAAGGCCAGCCTCAGCCACAGCGAGGCCCTAAGCCACTCAGGGAGACCCTGTCTCTAAATAGAACGCAAAATAGGGCTGGGGACGGGGCTCAGGGGTCGCGTGTCCCTGAGGTCCACCCCCAGTAACTCCCCACCAAATGCAAGGAGCCCTCCTCCTGCCTCCCACCGCGGCCAGAGGTCCCATCAAGAGGCCAACCCACAGGCCACGCGCTGTCCCCCTCCGCCGTGCCTACCCTGGGTGGTGTCCAGCAGGCAGGAGGCGGGGGTCAGGAACATCAGGAGCCACAGGGCCCCCATGGCGCTCGCAGCTCCTGAGGGACCGGGGTGGGGTCACAAGAGAAGGGACAGTCGGCAAGCAGGGAGGTCAGGTGGGGAGGCTGGGGCTGGCAGGACTCCTTAGGAGTCTGGGTGGGGAGGCTGGGAACCTCAGGAACCCAGGTGGGGAGGCCGGGAGGAGGCCGGGCTCCTTAGGAACATGGGTGAGGAGGCTGGAAGCCTCAGGGCCCTGGATGGGGAGGCCGGGAGGAGGCTGGGCTCCTTGGGCACCTGCGCGGAGGCCAGTCGGTGCGCACGGCCCCGTGCGGGCGTCGCCTGTCTGGAAGGAGCGCGCTCTTGGCTCGGACTCCCTGCCGAGGCCGGGAAGGCGGCAGCCTCCCTCGGGGGCACCCACCCGGAAACGCGGAGGGAGGACAAAGCCGAGGAAGGAAGTGGACTTGGAGGCTGGGCAGCGCCGATGGACGGGGATTCCCGGCTGCACAGTGACCGTAACCGAGCGCGGAGGGATCTCGCTCGGAGCCAGGAGTGTCCCCCGCCCCCACCGGGGTCCCTGGGAGGCCTCCCCTGCAAACGCGCTCCGCGGGCCTCTCCTGTTGGCCGGCCTCTGGGACCCTGGGCGCGCCAGCTCCGGGGCCTCCAGGTGGGCCTCCACCGTTGGCCTCCACGGGTGGCCTCCCGGGTGAGCCTCCTTATCGCCCTTGGTTACACGCTGGTCGCTGCAAGATCGTGGCACCCGGGGCTGCTGCTCAAGCCGAGGACTCCACGGGGGGATCCCCAGGAGGCTGGGGCGGGAGGAGGAGGCTGGGCTCCTTGGAGGTGGACCGAAGGCTGCCTGGCCGGCCTGTGCGAGCCCTGGGGGTCCCCCGCGTGTTTGGCTGAGATTCCTCCAGTCCCTGGGTCCTCCAGGGACCGGGTAAAGGGTGGACCGTGGAGGGGACATCCCGCCCTGTGTGGTCTGCGGTCCAGGGAGGCCCGTCAGGCGAGGCTCAGTGCGCCCCCAGGTCCCCTGGCAGCCCCTGAAACCACTTTCTGTCGCCTGATTTAGAATGTTTCCTCCAACTAGCCATCCTCCTGCCTCAGCCTCCCAGATGGCTGGGATCACAGGCGTGGTGGGCCACCGCCCCCCCCCGTGGACATCACATTTTCGTGGCCATCACGGACTAGGTGGCCTTTTCGTCCTGTGCGTGATGTTCTCCAGATTTCGTGTCTGACGAAGCACCTTTCAGAGCCCCATGCCATTTCATGGTTGAGTAATATTCCATTTTGCGGGTGGACCTCCATCCCTTTTCATGGTTGACTAATATTCCACCCAGTGGACGGGCCACATGTGAGCCCGCCCGAATGCCTGCACCCAGGGACACAGTTGGATGATTTCCACCTTTGGCTACCGGGAAGGCGGAAGCCACCGCCCATGAGCTGTGTCCCACCTGCCTTTGACAATCTGGCAGACACCGTGAAAGGCCACTCCCAGCCCCCAAACAGGTCCTGGCCATCCAGCCCTGGACGCCCACCCCCGACCCAGGCTGGACCTGCGCCAAGTCCCCGAAATACTAGAGGAGAAGCACGGGCCGGTCCATCTTGCCCAGGAGGCTGGGTCCAAAAGATGGGAAATGTCACAATGACCTCTGACCTGTCACCTTGCCAAACCCAAAGGTCTATCGCTGGGCACCAAGTTGGCTTCTCCGAGCTGAGACTCTGAGCTGTCCTGTCGGGGATCCCTGGTGGCCAGGACGCTCCCGGTCTCAGCTCACCCAGGGCACGTCCAAAGGTCCTGTGGCCTGCCGTGGGTCTGCCCTGTGGGAAGGAGCGCGTCCCCAGCCCTCTGTCCCTTCTCCCTCGGGGTCAGCGCATCTTACCAGCCGGTGACAGCACAGCCAGCCTCCTCCTCGGCTCCCACTCAGGTGTCCCCAGCCCCAAGTCTGTCGCTGTCTTTGATTTTCGTTTACTGGAAAAAGTCTCCACAAAGAGAAACCGAACGTGCTGGTTCCTCTGGGGCGTCCTGCAGGCTGCGGGCGGCGCCTCCCGGAGGCCCCGGTCAGGTCCGCCTGGGGGTCAGCGGCGCGGTGTCCCGAGGCCCGTCGCTCCCTCCTTGCAGAGTGTCATTGTCCCTTTGGGTCCCCGCGCCGCGTTCCTCTTTGTGGCACTGATCATTACTGCTCAGCACTCGCCGCCGGGGTTGAGTAACTTCCTGCCGTCGTAAAAAAGCCACCTGGTAAGCACCCAGGGCCCGGCCTCCGTGGCCTCCGCCTCCGCCATCCCGGGAGGAGCCCCGCGTGGCCATGAGGCAGCGGCCGGGTTTCAAGGCCAGGTCCTGGCGGGGCACCGGCTGCTGACCCGGGCTTGGCTTCACTGTGTTGCAACGGGCGTGTCCCTGAGCTCAGCAAAGACGTCCCAGATAACCTCCCCAGCCTCCTCCCTGGCCTCGCTCCCCGGCCTCCTCCCCAACCCTGAAGTCTCCCTCAGGAGCCCGCAGGGGGGACAGTGTCCACGCCAACCTGGACCGAGTGGGGAAATGGGGGGGGGTCAGGAGCAGTTAACCCGAGACCCTCGTGGATTATCAAGGGGCAGTGTCCTCTCGGGAGGCAGAAGAGGACACGCAGACCCAGAGGAGGAGACCCGTGGAGATTGGAGTGAGGGCCACCAGCCCAGGGCCACCTGGAGCCCAGGAGCTGGAGAGGCAGGAGGAGCCCCCTGGAGCCCGTGGAGGGAGCTCAGCCTGGGACCCTGGTCCAGCCTCCGCCCTCCAGGGCCAGGGGCACTGGACTCCTGTGGTTTGGGTCTTAGGACATGTGGCTATTTTTTCCGGGATCCCCAGGAATCTTATTCGACAGCCACCTGTCCTGGTCACCTATCCTGCAGGTGGGCAGCCCCTGCTGGACATGCAAGCTGTCCCTTCCCCAGGGGACGGGCAGGCTGTCCCTCCTCCAGGGCGATGCGTGTCCTTTTAAGAATCCAGCCGTTCTGCAACGCACACAGTAGGTCTGAAAGGCCAGGGTGCTGTGGTCAGGTCACTCTTGGCCTGGGACCCTCGGTGCACAAACCATGGTCCAGCAGACGGGGAGAAATGGCTTGTGCTGAGGGGACACCTCAGGCGTGGGCCGGTGGACGGCCACCCGCTGCATGACTGGCCACCCGGGGGCATTTACAATCTGGTCCTGGGCAGAGACGGGCACGGATGGAC
>NW_026000110.1:446444-457761 GCF_001458135.2 Marmota marmota marmota | reverse complement strand
CCCCCCGCCCCGCGGAGAGGGAAGGTGGCGGAAAACAAGAGAAGGAGCCACAACTTCCAGATCAGAGCCCTGTCACTTTGCAGTGAAGGGGCTGAGGGGTGGTTAATTAAAGGATTTCACGAGGCTCCTCCTCTGGGTCTGTGTCCCCTCCTCTGTCTCTGGGGAGGACACGGCCATGGCACGAGGGCCACCCGACGCAGGAGGAGCCCATCTCAGGGCCCTTCACTAGAGGCCGTCCTTGTCCCCTGGCTTAGGCGGGCCTGGCCTCTGGGACCTCACAGTTTCCTGCGGGATTCCCCGCGTCCGGCCACAGGGCTGGCAGCAGGACTCACCCTCGCGATCTGGGGGGACACATTCCTCCACATGTCCCCATGGCCATGATGACGGACCCTGGGACCTCCCCACTTAAGCCCCAGGACCTTGGTGCTACCTGCGAATGGGCAGGTCCCATTCGTCCATCTTCCTGGGTCTTGGCCGACACCCAGGAGCCCCCTGGACAGTCCCCGGGTGGTGTCCAGGGAGCCAGGGTGACACACAGTGCACTGTGTCCTCGTGAGCAACCTCTCCGTCATTTCTGCACCCCGGGGGGCGAGAGAGACTTCGGAGACCTGGACGGGGAGGAGAGCATCACCCCGAATCCACTCCGTGTCCCAGGTCGAAGCATCTGTCCCCAGGACACATGGCCGGTCCAGGACCTGGGGATGGGACCCCATTGAGACAAGGCATCTCTGCAGAGATGGTCAGTGCAGGGTCCTGAGCTGGGCTCCTCCTGGTCAGGGGGCCCTCATGCCGTGGCCGTGTCCTCCCCAGAGACAGAGGAGGGGACACAGACCCAGAGGAGGAGCCCCGTGGAGACGGAGGCAGGGACTGCAGGGACAGGTGACCCTGGAGCTAACTCCTCCCTGAGCGGGGGGGCTCCCGTCTTCCAGAAGGACTTCTCTCCGGGCTCCGCTGTCCCCTGTCCCAACCTCAGTGCTGTGTCACCCCCCGACCCCTTATCAGCAGGGACGGCTGGAGGCCGTGGCTCCTCGGGGTTGCGACAGGACCTCTGGGGTCTCGGGCTCCCGGTGTCCAGCTGGCCGCGGGGACAGCCAGATAGCCGGGGTTTCTTCACACGCAGGAAGTCTTTTGAAAGTCCCTTATCTCGAACCCGCGAGGTTTTGCAATTAAAATCTTTAATTCGCCGTTTACGATTCGCGGCTTCTCTCTGGTTTGGGGGCCGGGGAGGGGACCCAGGGGCGCTCAGCCCCGAACCCTGTCCCTAGTCATTTTATTTTTTTTAATTTAGACACAGAGTCTCCCTGAGTTGCTTAGGGCCTCGCTGAGTTGCTGAGGCTGGCCTCCACCTTGCCGTCCTCCTGCCTCAGCCTCCCAAGCATCCGGGAGTACAGCTGTGAGCGGCGGTGCCCGGCTTATCTTTTCCTGGGGGAAGGACGCAGAGGCTGAGGAGGACCTGGTGCGTTTCAGCATCTCTCCAGGAGGGTCAGAGCCCGTCCCAGGACACAAGGGACACCTTTGGGAGAGGGACGGGGCACAGAACTCGTCTCTCTGCTCGTCCGCGGGCCAATTACGGTGTTTCCTCCACGGCAAGGACGTCCTCGGGTTCCTGGGAGTCTGGCGGAGGCTGGGACTCCACCCAGGTGACCTAAGAGGGAGAAGAAATCACACGGGTGAGATGGTCCACAGATGACCCTCTATTGTCCCGCCAGGAAGGCTTGTCTGACACCAGCACTGTCCACAACAGCAAGAAGGTGTAAAACCACCCAAGTGTCCACCGGTGTTTCAAGAGATCCACAGAACAGTGTCCAGAGACACGGTGGAATATTACACAGCCAAGAAAAGGAATGGGGCTCTGATACCGGCTAGGATGTGGATGGACCCTGAACACAGGGCGCTCTGTGACAGAGGCAGACCCAAAGGTCCACCCCGGGGACCTCAGTGCACCTCCGTCACCTCTGCAAAGACTGGTCTCCAGCCACAGGCACGTCTCAAGGTCCTGGGGTCGGGATTTTACATGGAATTTGAGGTTAGGTCACCATTCGTTCTAGAGAGTTTTTCAATGGGGACAGGGACCCTGCAGACACTTAACCTAACTCCTTCTTTCTCCAGAGCTGTGATGGACAGTGTCCACTGTGTTAATCCCCCAGTGTGGCGACCTTGGAAGATGGTCACAGTAGCATCAGGGAGAGAGAGAGAGAGAGAGTCAGAGACGAGACCCCGAGCCCAGCCAGGGACCTCAGCATGCCCTGGTCACCAGCTCAGAGGACCTTGCTCCCTCCCCACCCCCCGATGCCACTCAGGACTTTCTTGCTGGACACAGAGGTCTCCGTGGTGGGTGCGGCAGGGTCTCTGGGGTCTCGGTCTCCTGGTGTCCAGCTGGGCCCTTAGCAGCCTCAGCCAAGGCACAAAGCTGTCCTTGTCCCCTGGCTAAGGGCTGCCACGGCTGCAGCTTGGGGACCCACCTGATTTGACGCGAAGTCGCTGGTCACTTCCCCTTTCACCCGCGGGATGGGCGGGAACAGCCTTCGCCACAGCGAGTACCTGGCCGAGGACAGGGAGCCTGAGGGGCAGCGTCCGGCTCCGGGGCGCGGCTCCGCTCACCGGACGGGCCCTCTGGACCTGGCTTGCCCGTGGGCTGCCCGTCAGGGTCACTCTACAAGGAGCAGGAGCCGAGGAGGGCTTTCTTGCACCCGGATGCCCCTGTCACAAGTTCTGGGGCGACAGCTCCGCAGAGAAAAGGAGCCCCACCCAGGAGCGGGGATGAGTCACCCCCAGGACAAGTTCCAGCGCCCTGTCTGGGGGTCACTGAGTCCAACCGTGCATGCACCAGCCGGGCGAGTGGCCCACGCCTGTCATCCCAGCAGCTCTGGAGGCTGAGGCAGGAGGATCACGGATTCAAAGCCAGCCTCAGCCACAGCGAGGCCCTGAGCAGCTCAGGGAGACCCTGTCTCTCAATAAAATGCAACACAGGGCTGGGGACGGGGCTCGGGGGTCCAGCGCCCCTGACATCCATCCTCAGTAACTCCCCACCAAACGTGCATGTACCTACAGGGCTCCCTAAGCACCCAAGACTGACCAGCCCCTCCAGCGCTCCCCTGGGGCCCCACGCCTTTGATTGACGTCCTCCCTGGGGAGAAGCCCGGGCACAGGGCAAGGCCCGCCCTTGCACCACACGCAGCACAGCTCTTGGCCAGGGTGTGCGCAGGTACCCGGGGCTTCCATGACGTCTGAATCCCGCATGAACAGTGCAAGTGACCCCTCCAGGTGCAGTGACCCCTGCAGACCGCAGGGAACTTGAAAACCCCTCCCCTCTGTGACGCGCAAGGCGAGACTTGCGCCTGGGCCAGACGCACAGGGCTGCTCCGCAGCGCCCCCAGGGTCGGACGAGGAATTGCAGTGGCCACATCCGGGGATTAAGTCCCCCCCGGGGGCAGATGCGCATGTTAGGCTCCGCAGCGCCTCCACGGATGGACGGAGGAATTGCAGGGGGCGGAGCAGGCGTTACCTTCGCAAATTTGGCGAATTTTAGAAATGGGGCAATTGGCACTCTAGCCCCATTTTTGTTGCAACGATAGGAATGCAGCCCATGCCCTTGCTGATGCACAGCAAGTGCTCTACCACGGAGCAACACGCCCAGCCCTCTTATAAGGAGCCCTGGAGACAGCCATGGGCTCTGTCCAGTTCCAGAACATTCGAATTATCACAAAGGAGACCGCACCTATGAGCAGTCCCTCCCCATGCCCTCCTGGTCCCGGCCTGAGCAACCCTAGTCTGGTCAGTGCTGCGGATTTGCCTGCTCTGCTCCTGTGGTCTAAACGGCCACGCAGCCCGTGGTCATGGGGGTCTGACCCACTTTGCCAAGTGGGATAGTTTCAATGCCACTCAAAGTCACCTTTTGCAAAGGAACATCAGGACCACGGTGGACAGGGTGGCTGCCCCCACTACCAGCACCACCAGGGTCACAGGGATGCTGCCGTATCCCTCTTCTGGGATGCCTGATGAGGAAGAAGAGCAGAGGGTCAAGAGGGTCCAGTAGCCGGGCTCTACGCACAACCTCTTCCTGTCTTCAGCTGGGGACAGGAATCAGGGCTGCATCTGAAGAAGAGAGAATTCCCCAGCACAGGGTCCGAGGGACTTGGGGAAGCTGGCGCTCAAGATCAGTGGCCCTCACCTGAGAATCGGTCCTTCCCTGGTCCCTGACCACCTGTGTCCCCAGGGGCTCTTCCAATGTCCTGAGCCCCTTTGGAACACTCTAAGGGCACAATCCCAGCACGATCCTTCTCGGGATGGTCACCTTGACACACCTCGCTTACATCCAAAGAAATGGAGACCATCAATCAATCATTGCACAGCCAAAGGAATGAATGCGGCATGGTGGACTGTCCAGGTGCAAGGCTCCCCAGTGACTGGACCAGCCCGGGTGGCTTTAGGCATCTGGCAGAGCATGGATTTCTGCAGCTCTCAAGTCCCCTGGCTTGTGGTCCCTTTTGACTGCAGACTCTAACCTGGCGACCCCGTGAGGACAAGGCCAGCATCCTATCATGGGGACAGGGCAGAACCATTCTCCAGATTCTCTGTTCCCGGCAGGAGTCTCCACCCCACGACGCCCTGATTGGCAGGTGTCATGCATAGATGTGGTCATCTCATCTCCAGGACCCTGACGGGAGCCTCCTTCCCGGGGAATCCGGGAGCACGAGAGGCCAGCCTCATGCAGGACTTAGCCCTGGGCAGACTCTCAGCAGCACTTCCCAGCACAGACGGGGAGATTCAGGTGGCGGGACTGAGTCAGAGGGTCCCCCCGTGGCCAGCTCAGCTTCCATACGGCCCCAGGAGCCGCCCGGGAGCCGGGCACCTACCGAAGCGCAGTGTCCGGCTCCATTCGCTCCAGATCTCGTTGCGCTGGTACTTGACCCTCAGGCGCACGGTGTTCTCCGTGCGCGAGTCGGAGCTGGGGGGCCAGTACTCGTTTTCGTCTTTCCCATCTAGAAAGACCTTTGAGAGGAAAAGGGGTCCGTGCTGGGGACCCAGGTGGAACCGGGAGGAGGGGCAGCATGAATGTCCGCGGCCCCTGAGGGTCGCCTGTCGCCTGGGCTGGACACGGACATGTGTCTTCTGCTCCTTGCCTGTGGCGCCCCCAGGACATGCACAGGACACAGGTGCCCTCCCGGACCAGGCAGCTGTCCCCCCACGGAGGGGTCTACAGCTGCAGAGGCTGGGAGGAGCAGATCAGCTGCCCGGTGGTCAGAGCGGCAAAGACCTCGTGCCCTTGATCCACAGGGAAATCTCTGGGCTGGGCAGGGGCAGGGGAAACACCAGGACATGTCCTTCTGGGCCAGTGGCCGTCTCCATTCCCTACGGCAGCTGGGGGCAGGCGAGCTGGTCACACCTTTCAGCACTGGCCAGCACCTTGGGCATCCCCGGGGATTGTTACCGCCTGGGGCAGATGGACACGGGAGCCTCCGCAGCGCCCCCAGGGGCGGACTGAGGAATTGCAGTAGCTACACCCGCGGATTAACGCCTCCTGGGCAGAGGACTCGTGAGCCTCCGTAGCGCCCCCAGGGTGGGACGGAGGAATTGCAGTAGCCACATCCGGGGATTAAGTCTCCTGGGGCAGATGAGGCTCTACAGCGCCTCCATGGGCAGACGGAGGAATTGCACAGACCACATCCAGGAATTAACGCCTGTTGGGGCAGATGCGCATGTGAGGATCTGCAGTGCCCCCAGGGTGTGTTGGAGGAATTGCAGTAGCCACATCCGGGGATTAAGTTGCCTGGGGCATGTGAGCTTCTTCAGCGCCCCCAGGGTGTGGACCAAGGGATTGCAGCCGCCACATCCGGGGGCATTAAGTCTCCTGGGGCAGATGAGGCTCTGCAGCGCCTCCATGGGCAGACGGAGGAATTACAGTAGCTACATCCGGGTATTAAGTTGCCTGGGGCAGATGAGGTTCTGAAGCGCCCCCAGGGGCAGACTGAGGAATTGCAGGGGGCAGAGCCGGCCTTGCCCACATCTGCCCTCCAGGTGGATCCTGACCCTCCTTCCGCTTCTCTGGGCCACTCAAACTGTGGTCCACGGGCTGCAGGAGCCGGTGGAAGGTTAGGGCTCAGCGGGGGACCTGAGAATCAGGCTCCCAGGTGCAGGAGCCACCAGCACCTGCAGGCGCAGGACCCTGCTGCCCCACGTGATCCCTCCTCTGTCTCTTGGGAGGGACACGTCTGTTGCATGAGGGCCCCCTGACCCAGGAGGAGCCCATCTCAGGGCCCTCCACTAACTAGGTCCACCGTCCTTGTTTCTGAGGTCCCTTTGCAATCCCAGGTGGGTCCTGCCCAGCGCACTGTGCGTTCTGAGGCGAGCCCCCGGGGGCAGCTGGTTTTTTGCACGAGAGGCTGCTCCGTGTGCCGTGCGCACCGTGCGCCCAGGTTGGACGGAGCCCCCCTCTTCTGGCCACGGTGCCTGGTGACCACCAATGGGCCCCCCGGGGACTGTGGTTGAGCTCAGATCATCTGTGAGGTCTGTGATGGCTTCAGCACAGGATTCTGGGGAGGAGAGAGATACTTACAGGGTCTCTGTTCGGGGAGCCGCTCTGTAAAAAGAAACACAGAAAGAAGAGGGTCAGTGTTTTTATTTATTTTTTATTTTATTTATTTTTTTTGTCTGTAGCCAACGTGGACAGTGACCCTAATCCCCGGAGTTGCAGCAGAGATCATTTTACACTAAAACCGGGCGTGAGACCCCACCGGCACAGGGCCCTCCTTGCAGCTTGGGTTATCTGAGTGACCGTGGAACACTTCTGGGAAGGAGGCCACCGTCAACCCCCCTCTTCCCAATGACTTCATTCCAGGAAGGAGAGAAAAATGGGACGCCCTCATCAAATCCCCTTTTTATGGCCGGAAGAAGACGGAGGAGGCCACTGGCGCCTGCACAATCAGACACTGCCAGGACTCGCTTATCTCCATCTTGTTCTCTTAAAAACACGTTCGTCTTCCCGGAGAAACAATACCTTCTTGTACAGGCCCTTTCCTTCCCTTCCGGTTATTTAAGCATCTAACTTTAGACATTTATGGGCTACTTGTTTTATGAGCTCCCATGAGCAGTTAAACAAACTGTGTGGGTTTTTTTTTTTTTCCCTGCGGATAATCTGCATCTTGTGTTTAATTTGCAGGCCCCCAGAACCAGACATAAAGGGATAGAAAAGTGACCTTCACTGAAATGAAGGTCCCTAGGTTTCCCTGGATGGCAAAGGTTCTCTAGGGACAATAATGAAGGAGAACAGAGTGGACTTCCAAGATCTGCTGAGGAGGGGACATGTGGGTCATCCTGGGCCCCTGGTCATACTGTCCACAGAGGGGACAGCAGCACCTGGACTGTGAGCAGGAGGGGCACCTGGGTGTGGTCACTGGTGTGCAATTACCCATGTGTGGTCACCTGTCTGAGGTCACTTGTGTGTAGTTACTAAGGTCACCTGTGTGTGGTCACCTGCATCAGGGCCCCTGAGTGTGTTCCCCTGCTTGAGGTCACCTGTGTGACCTGTGGGGAGCCGGGGGACCCCCAGAGGGGCTATGGGAGGACCAGGCTGCATGACCCTGCAGTGACCAGAGGTGAACAGCAGCCCCCCACTGAGCAGAGATGACAGTGAGACACACAGAGGAACTTCCTGGTGGGAACCAGACCCCAGGGGCCACAGGGAGATGCGGGTCAGTACCGTCCTCTGGATGTCCAGCTCGTACCGGAAGGTGCTGCTCGCTAGGTCGTACCTCCGGTGGGGGTTGAGCCACCGGATGACGTGGCTGTGGCTGGACGCGTTGTAGTGGACGGTGACGTTCGCCGGCGGGTTGTACTTCTCTGCAATAGAGAGCCCCGGAGTGACGCACCCGCAGGACCGGCCTGGGCAGGTCCTTGGCCTCCTGTGTCCCTGTTCCCTCTCTTTTCTCTTTGGTACCGGGATGGACCTCAGGGACAGTGGACCCCGGAGCCCCGTCCCCAGCCCTATTTTGCATTTTATTTAGGGACAGGGTCTCCCTGAGCTGCTCAGGGCCTCGCTTTGGCGGAGGCTGGTTTTGAGCCAGCGGTCCTCCTGCCTCGGCCTCCCCAGCTGCGGGGATGGCAGGTGCCCGGCTGCATGTCCTCTCTCTGTGCAAATCCCTCCAGTCCCGGGGACACTGGTCACCAGCTCCTGCCTGGCTCGGGAACACCAGTAAAACCCAGGAGCAGATTCCCCGAAGCCACGTGACCCCCAGATGTGCATTTATGCCGCCTGGACAGACGGACACGGGAGCCTCCGCAGCGGCCCCCCGGGGCCGGCCGAGGAATTGCAGCAGCCACATCCGGGGATTTAGTTGCCTGGGTCAGATGAGGCTCCGCAGCGCCCCCAGGGGCAGACTGAGGAATTGCAGGGGGCGGAGCCAGCCTTGCCCACATCTGCCCCCAGGTGGGTCCTGACCCTCCTTCCGCTGATGTCCATCAATGTGACCTGACCAACAAAGTGCGTGTCTTGACGGGGGTCACAACAGGACACCCCAAATAGGACGCTTGGGAGTGTGGGTTTGTTTAGAACTGAAGGAACAGAATTGAAAATCTGTGAACCCCAAATCCTCTCCTTCCCTGAGTTCTTTCCAGAACATACCACCCCTGAAAGACACCACATGACCCCCCAAGTTTCCCTTTGTTTCCCACGAAGCACCCCCTCCTACACACACGCACGGGCATGAAGATAAAAACCCAATCTGTCTGCTTGTCTCCACTATCTGTCGCTTGGCCATTTTAATCTGCACCCCCCCGGGACTGGACTTAACAGATGGATCTGAGTTGTTGGCTGCGAGTTCAAGGTTCACGCATCCACGAGAAACGCTCAATACGGCGTCTTGGAACGGAAACGCACATGCACCGAGGTTGTGGACTGATCCACTGACTCTGGGTCTCCCGTTGGTGGATGGCTTGGGACTCAGAGTGGGGGACACGGTCACTGTACCTCTGGGGCGTTGTCCTGGGACCCCGTCTTACCGATTTTAAAGGCCACCAGAGGGGCAAAGTCCAAAAACTGGACGGCCACCGCGTTGCTGGTCCCGTTGAGCAGGAAAAAGTAGTTGTCTGTGGTCTTGGCTTCGCCCAGGTCCTCGAAATGGCAGCCCACGTGCACCCCGGCCGAGTCCACCATGTACTGGGCGCATTCGGTCTCGTCCTCGTCCCTGCAAGGCACAGATCCTCCTGCCTCAGCCTCCCAAGCTACTAGGACGACTGGCACGTCACTGCCTTTGGAGTCTGTTTCCTTTTTGACAGCTGAATAGTATTCCACTGTGCACCCAGACAGCACCCTTGGTAGGACCCTTGGGTTGACTCCTTTTCCTGGTGACAGGGAACAATGCTGGGGGCGCCTTTCTCATCACGGTTTCCTGCCCTTCTCGACATAATGCCCAGGAAGAGCGTTGCTGGATCACGCCGTACCTGCATCCCAATTTTTTTCCCATGCCATTTTCCAAGGAGACTCTGCTCCGTGAATCCATCTGTCATCCACTCTGGTTTCCTTCCAGGCCCAGCCGGGGGACCCAAAGGTGCCCCAGGACACTTTCCCGCCCTCCCCGGCCCACGCCTGGCCCCCGGACCTGGAGAACCAGGAGTAGAGGTGGTACTGGACGTCTGCGGGGGCCGCGGGGCCGCGGGTCCAGCTGCAGTTCATGAAGCGCACGTCGTAGATGAAGCAGGAGAAGCCGGTCGCCCGGGAGCCCTCCTTGCCTGGAAGGTCCACGGAAGACCCTCACCCGGGGTCCAGCGCCACGTGCCCCCTGCTGACCGCCACGCTGCGGCCCCGGGTGCCCCGACTCACCTGTGCTCGGGAAGACCAGCTCCTCCTCAAAGTCACCGCCCCGGGAAGAGCCCCGCAGGGTCAGGGTGGCCCCGCGGTGCAGCAGGGCGTTGGGGAAGGCGCACCTGTAGGCCAGGTCAGCGGTCCCCTGCGGGAGGAGACGCGGGGCAGGCGCTGAGCGGCACCGGAGGAGGCCGCTAACCTGGCCATCCTCTCTCTGCAGAGGCCGGCTGCAGCCAAGTCCACCACCAGGGGCCACCCGGGTCCCACCGCCCTGGACATCTGCTGGTCCCCGAGCTCCGGACTTCTAAGCCTGGACACAGTGGCCCACCCCTGTAACCCAGCTCTGGGGAGGCTGAGGCAGGAGGATGGCAAGTTGGAGGCCAGCCTCAGCAATTGACTGAGGCCCTGTCTCCAAATTAAAAAAATAAAAAACGTCTCTGTGTGGAGGGACTTTCTGGGCGGGCAGGAAGTTCTGCTTGTGATCCCATTTCCTCAAGAAGCGTCCAGCTGCGGGTCGTAGAATGGGGAAGGTGTCAAAGCCCGGAGTGAGGACCCGGAACCGGGGGGACGGGAGCTGCCCGGGGTGGACCACAGGCTCAGGTGGCGCGTCGGGTCAGCTCAGAGTGGACGAGAGCCACCGCCACCGTGTTCGTGCCCAGAAGGGACTCGGACGCGGGTGTCACGGCACCTTCAGTTGGTCTCCCCTTCCTCTCTGCAAACCCCCCCCCCGTACCCTAAAAATACTGGCGCCTCTTCTGCTCATCTCTCCTTTGGGTCCTTTTAATTTGCAGACCCCCGTCCCGGAGCCAAAGAGTGGGGGAAGAGATCTTCCTTCCCGTCCTGGGTAATCCGTGGGCCCCCGGCCCTGGCCACCTACCCGAGGGCTGGTGCTGGTGGCCGGGGCCAGGGGGGTGACGATCCTGCAGGAGTGCTGGGTCACCTCTCTGCTGTAACGCCACGTCAGCAGTTTCTTCCGTGGATCGAGCTTCAGGTTGAGGACAGGAGAGGCGTTGTCCGCGGCTGTCCTTTCAGAACATGGACACTTAGCAGGGACCCTGCTCGCGGAGCGCCGGGGGCTGGTTCTGGGGCTCTTGGGGCCTTCTGTCTCCCGCCACCACTGAACACGGGGTCCGCTGGGTCCAACCCCGACGGGAGACCCTGCCCTACGCACCCAGGGGCTGCTGTCCTTCACCCAGCGCCGGACGGACGAGCATCAAGAGCCACGCTGACGCCCACAGAGCCGCCATGACTGGACCTGCATGCCCAGAGGGGACACTGTGGGTCAGCGGCGTGTCCTCCCCTCATGCAAACCACAGAGGTCCCCGAAAACGAGTGGGGGACGGCTGGACTGTGTCCTGTCTGATGCCCCTGCTGCAGCCCTGGCCCCAGGACCTTGGGACGTGCCTGTGTGTGGGGCAATGGGTCCGGGAGGACCCAGGGAGAAGACGGCGGCTGCCAGCCCAGGACGAGCCCGCCCTGCCCACCCTGGACCTCGGACCCCCGGCCTCCAGGACAATA
>NW_026000110.1:441934-445238 GCF_001458135.2 Marmota marmota marmota | reverse complement strand
GGCGACTCGGGGACGCAGCTGTCGTCTGGTGCTCGATGTCCTCGGGGGTCGCTTCCGGGACGCAGGTCTCCAGGGGACCACGGCCACCGGGTCGCTGCGGCGGCAAAGGCCCTGATAAGGCTCGCTGCGCGGTCAGCTCCGTCGGGTCCCTGGGGTCAGTGCCCGCAGGGGCCTCCCTCAGGGGTCACCAGGGTCTCCCGTGCCCCCAATCGCAGATGCGGCCGGGAGGCTCCAGCTGTCACCCTGGATGTCACCCTGGGTGTCACTCTGGGCCGCGGAGCTGGCTCGGGGGTTTGCCCACGTCCCCTTTCAGGCGAGATAACCGGGTCACCCGCCCGTGTCACGCTTCCTGGCTCGGGCGGGTCACCAGCTCGGGGCTGGGGCCTCTGCCTGTCAGCGGTCCCCGCGTCCCTCTCAACAGCAGCGGGAGGGGACACATGGGGCCCTCGTGAGTGACACCTGGTGGCTTCATGGGGACAGGGAGAAGAAGTGGGAGACGAGAGGGGACAGTCATCGTCGGTGCACCTGGGACACCCTGCAGGGTGGACGCCGTGAGAAGGGGCAGCCAACTCCCAGAATCCCTCAGAGATTCGTTGAGTGCTCCCCCTGAGCAACTGGGAGAGGCCTTGAGACCATGCCGTGGCCGGGGAAGACACAGCACAGGGACCAGGGTATGACCTGGGCAGGGGACTTCCTGGCTGGGGACCCTCCGTCTCTACATTGTGGGCTTCACTGGGGCCTTGGGACAGGCTCTGAGAGAGCCAGGCCCCTGGGGACTGCAGGTGCCTCCCGGGGGATCACAAGACAGGCGTGAAAAAGGAGCCCGCAGCGTTCCCAGCTGGACTCTGGTCTTTCCACGGAGACGAGCCTCCCCTTATCTTTATGGCCAGTGAAGTGACACGTGGCTCAGGAAAAAATTACTCATGCAGCTGTGACATGTGGGACGCGTGACTTGTGATACATCAACGGGGACGTTAGAAATGACAAGTCACCGCGCCCAGGGGTGCCCCGGTTTCTTGGGCTCAGCCTCCTGGATTCTGTGGATTTGGAAAGGGACCAACAAGCTGGACGCACGGTGGTGCGCGAGCCTCTTCCCGGCAGCTCCGGAGGCTGAGGCAGGAGGATCCCAAGTTGGAGGCCAGCCTCAGCCACTTTAGCGAGACTCGGTCTCAAAATAAAAAAAAAAAAAAATCTAAAAAGGACCCGGATGTGGCTCAGGGGCTGAGCGCCCTGGGGTCCACCATTTCTCGTTTCCCAGCAGCAGCAGACACGCAGGTGAGACTCCCTGCAGCTTTGCACACGGCCCTGAGCCAGCCCTTCCCTCCGGGGTCTCCTGCAGGAGGAGGTCGCCTTCCTGTCCCTGGGAGCCTGGGTGGGGGGACAGGGCGGGGGGCTGTCCATCTCCGGGCCTGGCTGGGTCACGGCTCTGGGCAGGTCTCACTGAGGTCCTTAGGGCCTCCCCGGGGAGCGCAGAGGCCGGGGAGGACGCACCCTGCAGCCGGGGCCCGCCCCCTCTCCTGTCCATCAAACAGCAGGGCGGAGCCGGGCCGGCCTGTCCGTCAAGGGCCCTGCCCACCTGGGCTCCCCGACGGTCTCAGGACGCGGCACGAGGAAGGCCTTTGGCTCCCAGCTGGAGGCCGGGACTCCTCCCTGGGCGTCCTCCTTCCCTCCGAGCCTGGCTCCCTGCAGCCCTGGTGCCCACGGTCCACTCCCCGCTGCCCCTGCAGCCGCTGGGCCTCCTGCCTCTGCGTGAGGTCAGGTGGCCTCTGCCCCGCTGGCGCCCGGCTCGCTGCGTGTCCACCCCGAGGTCCACTGGTGGTCGGCGGTGTCCCTCTGGGGACACGGAGCCCGTGAGATCGCGCGCTGCATTTCCAAAGAGCTCCGCGCAGGACGTGGGGGGACCAGTGCCCACCCATCCCCCTGATGTGGTCAGGCCCACCAGAGTCCTGGAGGGGAAACCCCAGGGCGTCCCCGTGCATGCGACCAAATATGACTGTGTCCACCCAAAGCTCTTCTTAAAAAAAAAAAAAAAAAAAATCGAGGGACAGGGACATGGTCCGGGTGTCCTGGGATCCCACAGGGGTCATTGCTCCCTTTGAACATTAAAAATCGTGTCCTGTCTAAGTCATTAGAACGAATTTTTCCAAAAAAAAGAAAAGAAAACAGGTAAAAATGTGCCACGTGGAACCTTGAAAATACCCCAAAATCAGGTCAAGTTAATAAAAAAAAAAAATCATTTGAATATTCGCCGGCCTTGGTGGTGCCCACGTGGGAGCCCAGCGGCTTGGGAGGCCGAGGCAGGAGGATGGCAAGTTGGAGGCCAGCCTCCGCCACTTGGAGAGGCCCTGAGCAACGTAAGAGACCTTGTCCCTAAATTTAAAAAAATAAAATAAGGGCTGGGGACGTGGCTGAGTCATCACGCACCACGCGGTTCAATCCCAGGTGCCCCCCCCAAAAAATTAATATTGATAAATTAATATTAATTAATTTATTAAAATTAATATTGACCAGTCACACGCAGGAGGACCTCAGGGGACAGCGCCCTGGATCCGCCCTGGGCTAGGGCAGCGTCACACCCAGTTTGCCACCTGCCTGTCCATCTGGCTCCCAGGTCTTTGTCCCCAAGGAGACCCTGGGCGTGGCCAGGGAGCAGGGACCTGACCGTGAGGGACTGTCCATTCTAGATGTCCCTCCACCATGGCGCTCAGGGAAGAGAGCTCCGTGCAGCCCCAGGGCCTGGCCATGAGACCGTCTCTCAGCTGAGTGACCTCAGGGGGCTGCTGTGTGTCACGGTCCCCGGCTCAGGGGACACCGGGCCTCCTGTGACGCGGGCCCTCGGTGGCCACGCTCTCTGCCGCGGGCCTCCCCTGTGCCCAGGAGACTCGGGGGACACTGAGAGTCTGGGGGCGTCCACTCCTGACCACGTCCTGGCCCTGAAGCCACCCCTGTCCCTGAGAACAGGAATCGAGGGACACTTAGGACCGAGGTGGTCACCAGCTGATGGCAAAGCCCCGTCCAGCCCTCGCCTGTCTCTTGAAGATGACCAAGGAGGTGACCAGGAGGGGCCAAGTCCCTTCAGACATCGTCCCTTGGTCCATCATCAACTGAGGACAAGAAGCCACCTGCCCTGTGTCCCCAGGGCTCAGCAGGGACCTAAGGCAGTGGCCCCCGGGCTGCAGGAGGAGCTGTCACCTGGCGCCTGGCCGTGTCCCTGAGCCCACGGTGCCTCTGGGTGTCCCAGGGTGACAGTGACAACCAGTGACCGCGCCTGCCCCATCCTGAAATGAGGAACCCCGGGGCAGGG
>NW_026000110.1:426021-440380 GCF_001458135.2 Marmota marmota marmota | reverse complement strand
AGGCCGGGAGGCAGGGAGGCCGGGAGGCCTGGAGGCCGGGAGGCCGGGAGGCCGGGATCCCAGGGTGGCGGGGCGAGGAGGTCCCTTGGCTCCGTGGACTTGCCAACTGCCACGTCCCCTCTGTGCACTTTGTGGCTCTGGCTGAGGGTCAGCGTGGAGCTGAGGGTGGGCGATGGGGACGGCAGGTGAAGGGACGGGGACGGCCGGGAGTGGCCGGGAGGAGTGCCACCGGCGCCTGGGCTCTGCACTCTGAGGTCCGCCTCAGATGAGGAGAGGGACCGGGCGGCGCTGGGAGGTGTCATCTGGGGACACTGACGTGTCTGTCCAGTAAGTCGCCCAAGGCCAGCCTCAGGTGGTCACCTGCAGACCCCGGGAGCCCAGGTCCAAGGGCCCGTGCTGGGTCTTCTCATCTGCTGTGATCCAGGGACCCCATCTGCTCTTGAGCCAGGGCCAGAAGGAGGGACAGTGGGGTGACAGCTGTTGGCACCTCTTCTGTGACTATGACCACGTGCCCGAGACGGGCTGCTTCACAGGGCAGAGAGGTTCAGCTGGGTCCGGGCTGGCACGGGCTTCCTTCTCTGTCCCGCTGTGCTGGACGGGACAGTTGGCGGGCAGCAGGTGCCCCCGTGGCCAGAGGTGCACGCCGAAATGTCCCCATTGAAGGACATGGCCCTGGGTCATGAGACGCTCTGGCGGCGACAGCTGAGACGGTTTCGTGGGACCCGGTGGCATCCCCAGAGACTGAGGTCCCCGGGACGTCACCGAGGGTCCGGCCGCCCGTCCACCCCGAGTCACCTGCATCCTGTATTCCAGGACAGGGACCAGAGGGGACACACCATGCCCAGCCCACAGCCAGAGTGGCCGCCGGAGGCCGAACATCCTCCGATGCCCACCCTTCAAGGTCCCACCCCGGAAATCCCCAGAGACAGGGGAAAGGTGGTTTCGGGGTCTCCAGGGTCGCGGGGTCTTCCAGGTCAAGTTGCAGCCGGTTGCTGCTCTTTCTGCGTCTGGACTCCGCGGCGTCATAGAGGAAGGGGAAGCTCCGTGACAGGGGAGGAGAATGGGGAAGCCTGCGGCCGGTGACAGAGTTCCGCCATGTGTCAACGGCTTCCGAGAAGGTGCCCGGCTCCCGGCACCTGCTGAGGCTCCAACCCTGGGGCGATGGCCTCCGCTGCCGCCCAGCCGGGGGGATTGCTGGCCGGTCGCCTGCGTCCAGGAGACGGCTTAAGAGAAAAAGGAGCAGAAGTTCTGCCGAAGTGTCACCCCAGGTGTCCCTGGGACACCCTGGAGGGACAGCAGCCCGTGTCCAGAGGGACAGAGCCCGGCCATCGACCATGGTCTTCCCCGGGAAGAAGGAGGCCTCCTTAGGAGGCCGGGACGGGGATCTCGGCTGAGCCAGGCTGAGCTCTGCCTGGGGACCTCACTCGGTCCTTGTCCTGGACGGTGTCCCCAGCTGGGGTGGACACGGCCACCTCCAGCGACGGGTGAATCTGCCAAGGTCCAGGGAGAAGGGGCCTCGGGGTGCGGAGCAGGACGCTGAGCCTCTCCCTTCGTGGAGGACGCGGTGGGCGGGTCGAGAGGGCGGGCCTGGACGCTGAGGGTCAGCTGGGCTGCAGGGAGGGTCTGCTGAGGGAGTGACCAGGGTGGTGGCTCCTGGGGAGCTGGGAGGTCCCCCCGGTGCATGCAGATGACCACGTGGACAGCAAAGCGGTCTCCTCCAGGGCAGAAGCCCCCAGAGGAGCGCCCCAGCTCCAGGGTCCAGGTGGTCAGCTGAAGGGGGGACCTACGGGATCCAGCCCCAGGGTGTCTGGGAGGGAGAAGCCGCCCGTGAGCCGGGACAGGAGCTGGACACCGGGGTCAGCAGGGGGAGGGGCAGCGGAGCAGGGTGACGTGGAGGGCGGAGGGACAGACAGAGCTCTCCAAGGGCGTCCAGCAGCTGCACCCTGAGCCAGGCCAGCCTCTGGCCGCCCGGTCCACCTTGCAGTCTGCCCACGAGCCGCCCTGCCACCGGCTGCTCTCCCTCCGCCGTGAGCGTGTGTGCGGCTGACAGTCCCGTCCCCGGGGTCACCCACTTGTTCCCCTTTTCTCTTTCAGTTACTCTTTTCTATATGATGAAACTCAAAAAAAAAAAAAAAAAAAAGAGAGGGTCACGGGCGTCGGCCGGGGTGTGGGTGCAGGGCTGGGCGCAGACGCTGGGTCAGGCTGGACAGCGGCTCCTGCTGACCCCGGGGGCCCCTCTGCATGGAGGGGCAGGGCCTGGGGTCCGGCCACCCTGGGGGCTGACGCTTTCCCGTGGTTCGTACCCCGGGTGCTGAGCCACCGGGCCTCGTCCCCAGCCCCTTTAGGTCTTCATTTATTTAAATTTTGAGACAGGGTCTTGCTGAGTTGCTGAGGCTGGCCTCCAATTTCCAATCCTCCTGCCTCAGCCTCCTGAGTCCCCGGGATTACAGGTGCGCCTCACCGTGCCCAGTCGGCATCCGTAGTTTTTATTTAATATTTTATTTGAAAACTGAGCAATTTTACACGTTTTCTCTCTGAAAAATGGGCCGAGTCTTCTCTCTGGATTATTCTGTGAAATAAAATCACAATTTTTTGGTACCAGGGATGGACCTCCTGGACCCTGGACCCCTGAGCCCCGTCCCCAGCCCTATTTTGCATTTGATTGAGGGACAGGGTCTCCCTGAGCTGCTTAGGGCCTCCCTTTGGTGGAGGCTGGCTTTGAACCCTCGATCCTCCTGCCTCAGCCTCCCAGTTTGGATCCCGTAGGATTTCTTTCACTTTGTCTTGTGCGAAGGGGAAAATCCTTTAAAACCTGAAAAATCTAAAGAAAAGCTGGGGTCCTCGGGGCTCCCAGGTCCGCCTGGACGTGGAGCCTCGGGCCAGACCAGGGCGGCGGAGGGATACCAAGGAGGCAGGAGCCCCACCCAGTGAGCTCGCCCTGACCTTTGCTATTTCTGCTTCCTGGAAAGAGGATGCTGAGGAAAGGAGAAGCCACCCACCCGGGAGGGACACAGAGTACTGTCCCCAGAGACCTCCACGACCCGACCCCACGTGGGCAGGGGATGATGCTCCCACACACCGTCTGCGATCAGCCGTGACCTGAGTTTTCGCTCTTTCTGTTACTGTGACAAACAACCCGAGGAAAATCAACTTAGCACTAAAAAAACAAACAAACAAACAAATCAGAGTGCAGCACGTTCCTCACCCTGCGGCTTTGTCTCCCCAGTGCTCTGCGCTCCCTCGGGCGGCCCCGAGAGCCTGCTGCTGGCCGTCTGCGTCCTTGTCCTCTCCGCGTGGCCGGGACAGTCCTCCCTCATGACCCAGGAGCTGACGGGTGAGTGCGGGGACGTGACTGTCCCTTTGCCTTGGGCTCCCGTTTAGGTGTCTGGGCATGCAGCTTCATCTGTCCCCTACCTGCCTTGGTGACCTGGTGACCCCTAGCGGCAGCCCAGTCGCGGGTGCTGCAGGGTTTGGAAAGATGGACGGGGAGGACGTCCCCACCTCTGGCCAGTAGGTGGGGCTGGTGGCCTTCGGATCCCCCGCCCGGACCCGGCTGCAAAAGGAGGGGTCAGCGACCCGCTGGGTGGACACCTACCCCTTGGGGACACTTTATCATGAGGCCGGGTTCCCACTTCCTCACCTGAGTGGCTTTTGCAGAACCCGAGGGTGAGGGGGGTCTGTCCAGCTGCGCCTGGGCAACAGGACACACATCCAGGCAGGGTCAAGGAACAGGAGGCCACCGAGCCCTGCCTGCCCACCCTCGAGACTTAGGAGATGCCCCAGAGCACGAGGGAGCAAGACCAGGCACAGATTGTGCGAACTGAGGGGTGGGGTGGCCCGTGGCCAGTGGCCAGCACTGACAGGACCCCACCTGCAGCGACCAGCCCAGGATCCAGCTGTTGCCCGGTCAGACCTGCAGGGACCCCTGTGGCCGGGTGGTGCCTGTCCGTGACTATGACAGAGGACCTGAGCCCGGGTCGCTCATGGGGGACAGAAGGTTGACGGAGCCGCGGGCTCCGGAGGCCGAGAGATGCAGCGTCCAGGGCGGCCATCAGAATTCCAAGATGGTGCCCGGGCGCGGCGCATCCAAGAGAGGGGACAATAGCCCACGAACCCAGTGACCCAGTGACCCTTCATGCCCAAGTGGATCAATCCACTCATGAGGGTGCAGTTTGGAGGTGCCATCGGGTCCTCCTCGAAGGCCTCACGGTGTCCCCTGCGAGGGGTGGGCAGCCATCCTTGATCGCAGATGCCTCCACAGGTCAGAGGGTCCTTCCCAGGGGTGGACCTGCCTCAGGGGACATCAGAGGGTCCTTCCCAGGGGTGACCTGCTCCAGGGAGGTCAGGGGTCCTTCCCAGGGGTGACCTGCTCCAGGGAGGTGGCCGAGGGGCCTCTGTTCCATCAGGTCCTCTTGGTGTCCTCCCTATTTGGAGGGGACTCTTTGAGATCAGCATGTCCCAGCCGGTCACTGAGCCGCTGTCCTGCGCTGGCTTCCTTCTGGGGACTTCTGCTGACCTCTAGGGGAGGGCAGGGAGGTCCAGGGCGAGGGGACGCCTGAGGACATGGCAGTGTCCAGGCCTGGGAACCAGCCCTGGCCGTGGTCACCTGGCAGGCGCAGAGTGTGTGCGCGGGGGCGGGGGGACGTGGGGCAAGGTCACTCTGACTCGTGGGCATCCCCTGCAGATGCGCCATCGCCGTCGTCGCCCACCCCCGGCCTGGACCTGGAGTTTGACCCGCGGACGATGACGCTCCGTTGGAACTGCCAGGAAAACGCCACCCGCGCCACGTGCCGCCTGAGTCACAGGGAAATGGGGGACATTAAAGTTAATGTGAGGAGGCCACGAGGGGCTCGGGTGGGAGCCTCGTGGGCCCCTGGCTTGGGTGGGCGGTGGTCAGGGCACCCCCTGCAGGTGGGTGGTGGTTAGGGGACCCCTGCAGGTGGGTGGTGGTCAGGGGCGCCCCCTGCAGGTGGGTGGTGGTCACGGGCATCTCCTGCAGGTGGGTGGAGGTTAGTGGCACCCACTGCAGGTGAGTGGTGGTCAGGGGGTCACCTGCAGGTGGGCGGTGGTTAGCAGAGCTCCCCTGCAGGTGGGTAATGGTTAGGGGCACCCCCTGCAGGTGGGTGGTGGTTACGAGTGCCCCCTGCAGGTGGGTGGTGGTCAGGGGACCCCTGCAGGTGGGTAATGGTTAGGGGCACCCCCTGCAGGTGAGTGGTGGTTAGCTGCACCCCCTGCAGGTGGGTGGTGGTCAGGGGAGCCCCCTGCAGGTGGGAGATGGTCAGGGGCATCCCCTGCAGGTGGGTGGTGGTCAGGGGGCCCCCTGCAGCCAAGAACCCCGGCTTCTTGGTGGACCTAATCCTGAGCAAGGAACCGAGGAGTCGGCTTTGAGGGAAGACCAAGCGGACCTCCTGTCCGGGTTCCCCAGGAGGAGGCAGAAGGGCGTCCCGGGTGCAGGGGCGACACACCCCAGGGAGGCCCCACGACAGGGGACTTCAATTGCCATCTTCGATTAGGCGGAGGCCGAGTCCTGCCAGTGCACCTTTACCAGGGTCGCCCTGCACGGAGGCGCCACGCTGAAGGTCAGCACCACCGTGGACGGGGCCCCGGTGCAGGAGGAGCTGCCCTTCAGCAACCCAGGTGGGCAGACCGCGTGGGGACCCCCCTGTCCCCCATGCCGCCACCCTGGAGAGAAAAATGACACCGACCCCCTTTTCCCAGGTGCAGAGGGCACCGCCGCTCGGAACTTCTCGTGCGCCATCTACAACGCAGCCTTCATGAACTGCACCTGGGCCCCCGGCCCTGCGGCCCCCAGCGACGTCCAGTATTCTCTGTACATGCGACAGTTGAAGTAAGCACCGATGTCGTCTGCAGGATCGTGGCGGGACGCCAGGACGGCAGGGAAAAAAATGCCAATTTCTTTTTTCTTTCTTTCTTTTCTTTCTTGAGAGCTAACAGTGAAAGTAATGAAACCGAATGTCCCCATTACACACCAGACTCGGGGACCCACAGGGGCTGCCACCTGCGAGACATCTCCAAGTTGAAATACAGAACTTTCTTCCTGGTGAACGGGACCAGCTGGGGGACCGAGATCCAGTTCTTTGATTTGATTCTGTCCACAAGGGAGATGGGTGAGGGCAGAGCCTGGGGTTGGTCTGGCCGTGGGGTGGCTTAGAAATCTAGAGAAATATGGAGGCAAAGTTGTCACCAGATTGGGGTCCCTTCCTCTGCCAGAAGGAGGCCTCCATGGAGCCCTTGGGGCTCTTGAGTTGATGTCCCCAGAAAGGAACTGAGGCTACTTGGATCCAGGATAGGGAGGGAGAAATTGTTCTCACGTTCATCCTTGAGGGTCATCCAAGCCTGACTTTTTTTTCCCCCCCAGATTTTGTATTGGTGAATTAGAGTGGCACCTATAGGTGGGATTAACTGCTACATATTCATACATGCACATGACACAATGACAAAATTTGGCCAATGTCCCTCCGCGGCACTTGCTCGACCCTCTCCTCCCCCCCGCTATGGACGTCCCTTTGATTTTTAAGGAGATTCCTTCTTTCGAACCTAATTGGGAAATGTCCGTCAGGTTCACAGGAACACTTGCTCCCTGTTCATATCTGAAAAATAGGCTCAGATGCCACCAAAGGCCACCATATGCCTCCTTCTCTAACCATGGGGGAGACTGGACACCTTCCCACAGATGGCAAGTGGTCATCTGTCTACCTTAAACCTCACCCTGACCTTCACTCCAATCCTAACCTAACTTTACGCCCGAACCCCAACCCTGACCCTGACCCTGACCCTGACTCCCGCAGCCACCTTACTGGCCCCTGGGGATGAGCTCGGAGCCCCCGGGGGTCCTCAGGACCACCCCCCAGAACTCCAGGTGTTGACCATCGGTGGTGGGCAGGCGGCGCTCGGCCTCCCCTCCCTGGCGGGGAGGTGACAGGGGCGCAGCTCACTCGGGTACCGAGGTGCCCGACTGTCCCCACAGAGCAGATCAGTCCCCCGGACAATATCAGCGTCCAGTGCAACGCGTCTCACTGCGTCCTCCAGTGGAACCAGCCCAGGACCAAGACCTACCTGACCTACCTGGACTTCCAGTATCAGCTGGGCATCCGGACACAGGTCAGCGCCCACGGGATATGACGTGGGCGGGGACCGTGACCCTAGGAACTTCAGGAGGTCCAGCAGGGGCTATGGACAGGGGCATCGTGCGTGGACCACCAGCCGAGGGGGGCGCTGGGTAGCCAGCTGTGGGGACAGTGACAACCTTGGGAATGGGGAAGACGTGGAGAGGCAGAGCAAGATCAGAATGGCCAAGACCTTTGATACCCCCGAGTCCACCCAGATACGAGGAGGACAGTCAGCCTCTGTGAAAGCCCTTGAAAGTGTCCAACCGTCCACCTTCCTCTGTCCTAGAACACCGAAAGAGCCCGCGGTGACAATTCAGTGGTGAGTTGGACGTCCGCTGTCGTCGGCAAACTGGACCCTTTCTAAGAGCCAGCGTCCCCAGCGGTGGCCAGGATGGGTGGGATTCTGTGCCCAGATGTGTCCACAGAGCCCTCGAGTCCCCCGAGGGGACGGCACTCCCTGTAGCTCCCTCCAAAACACCTGGAAAGGTAGATCCCTCAAGTCCTTCTGTTCCGCATTTTGCAGTCCTCAGCACCACTGTGACCCCAGAGTCCTCTTCGGTGGTACAGACGTCCACTGTGGACCTGTCTGTCTCTGGGCTAGCTCCTTTGAGTCACTTGCCTGTCCATATTTAGAGGAAGGGAATCCATCCAGCTGTCGTTATTTGGGGGGGACCAATAATGGGTTGAATCTGCCCAAGGGGGACCCACAGATTCTGAGCGCTTTATTTCTCAATATGCTCCTCACGTGGGGGCGCCGTGGTCTGGAATCGGAGCGGAGTCCCCCTTCCTTCTGCGGTGTCCACGTCTGATGGACAGAGTGCGCTTGGAACCCCCCTTCTTTCCACGAGGCCGACGGCCCCAGCGCTAACTCTGTGTCCTCTCCAAAGATCAACGTCTCCGGGGAAGTGCACAACCTGTACCACCTGCCCAGCCCGGAGCCCAGAGGCCCTCACAGCCTGAGGATCAGAGCTGCGGACTCCCGCGGGGGACCCTGGGGTCACTGGAGCCGCCCCGTGGAGTTCGGTGAGCCCGGGGGCAGGGCGCACGGCCAGGGCGCGCTGCGTGCACGGGAGACCCCCGGGTGACCTCTGCCTGCTCCTAGGAGGTCCCTGGACCTGGCACAGACTCAGGGTGTCCAGTCACAGCTCCCCCCGCGACCCAAGAGGGGACTACTTAAGCCCCTCCTGCAGCCCAAGCCCTGCACCCGCCAGGATGCATCCGCGGGTCCCCCTCGGGGAAGTCACTCAGTCACCGCTGCGGGTCCCCAGGCAGGGGGGAAGGGTCTTGGGACTGGAGGAGCGAATGGGTGGCATGCGCGAGGCCATGGGTTCCATGTCCAGGGCTGCGACAGAAAACAGAAAAACAATCAGCTGGACGCAGCGGCCCACGCCGGGCATCCCAGTGGCTCGGGAGGCTGAGGCTGGAGGATCGCGAGTCGGAGGCCAGCCTCTGTAACTGAGTGAGGCCCTGAGCAACCTGGCAAGACCCTGTCCCTAAATAAAACCGACAGACAGGGAGGGGACAGGGCTCAGGGCTCGGGATAAGGGGCCCGGGGCTCAAGTGCTGGTTAGGAAAAAAAGATCTGACCACCCGCCTCCAGATATTGTCAGATATTAAAACATGTCACAGGGACGGTCGGTACCGCACTCGCCCCCCGTGGGTCCCAGCCAGAGCATAAATAATAATAATCACGACTACTGATAATAATAATCAATAGTAATAATAATAATTATATTACATGAATCATAATCAATAATAATGATTATTATATTATACGAATTATAATCAACGATGATCAATAATTATCATATGAATAATCAACGATAATAATGTTATCATATTATATGAATAATAATGAACTATAATGATTAATGATTATTATATTATATGAATTATCAACAATGGTTAATAATAATTATTATATGAATGATAATCAACAATGATCAATAAGTATTATTATATGAATGATAATCAGCAACAATAACTAATGATAATTATTATACTATACGAATAATCAACAAAATAATAAAAGTCATTGTATTGTATGAATAATCAACAGTAATTAATAATAATTTTTATTATATTATAGCATAATAATCAATGAGAATTAATAATAATCATTATGCTATATGAGTAATCAAAAATAATTAATAATAATAATTATATGAATAATCAACAATAATGATCAATAACTTCTATTATGTGAATAATAATCCATAATGATTAATAATTATCATTATATTATAGAAATGACAATTAACAAAATAATAGTAAATTAATAGTAATCATGTAGTAAATTAATAGTAATCATGATTATATGAATGATGATCAACAATAATAATTAATAACAATTATTATATGAATAATAATCAACAATAATAATTATTAGTATATGAATAGTAATCAACAACAATGATTATCATTAGTATATGAATATAATCAACTATAATAATTAATGATAATGATGATTATTATATGAATAATGATCAACAATAATAATAATCATATTATATGAATAACCAACAATATTAATAATAATCATTATGTTACATGAATAATAATCAACAATAATAATCAATAAAACTATTCTATTATATGAATAATAATTAATAATCATCATTATACTACATGAATAATAATCAACAACAATAATAAATAATAATTACTATATGAATAATCAGCAACAACGATTAATAATAATTATCATATGAATGATCAACAATAATCATTAATAATTATCATATATGAATAATAATCAACAGTACTAATTAGTAGTAATTATATCATATGAATAAGGATCCACAGTACTAATTAGTAATTATCATATATGAATAATCATCAGTGCTAATTAATAATAATTACATCACATGAATAATCAGCAGCAGCACTAATTAGTAATCATCATATCATATGAATAATGGTCAGCAGCACTAGTCGTGGTCATCGTCCCCCTACGTGGACATACACTAATGAGGACACACTATCGACTCACCTTGTGCAGAAGGGTCCACTTACCCACCTGCTCGCGTCCCGGTCACCCCGCTGGACGGTCCCCCTGGTGGCCGGGCTCGGGGAGGAAGGTCCCGCTCCGCAGACCCCGGGCCACCTGGGGACAGGTGGGGACCTCTGTCCTGGGTCCCCTCCCGCCCTGGCTGGGTGACCAGCCAGGCCCGAGGGCGCCTCTGGGCACCGCCGTGTCGGACAGCCGGGCCGTGTCCCCGCAGGCTCCCGGGGACAGGAGGGCGGCCTCCTGCACGTCTACCTGCTGGTGGTCCTGGGGACCCTCGTCTGCGCCCTGGTCCTCGGCTTCCTGCTCAACAGGTAACCGCTGAGGGGCAGGGGACCCGGGAGGGCAGGGATGGCTCTGAGCTGGCCTGTCCTCGGAGGGGACAGAGCCGGGTGCCAGGGAGTCTCGTGCCTGGACGTGGGGGACCGGAGGAGGACAGGGCACTGGAAACCACGTGACCAGAGAACGGGCACAGACGGGCGCTGCTGAGAGGCTCAGGGCTGGGCAGGGGACCCCGCGTAGGGGCCCTGGGCCTGGACAGGGGACCCCGCAGACGCGCTCTGCTGCTGATTGGCAGCTTGGGCTCCGCCTCCTTCGGCTTCAGGTCTCCGATTGGGGGCCTCCTGCACCCCAGACCTCCGGAGCTCAGGCCCCTGCCCGCAGTCGGGTCCACCCGGGGTGGACATGGTCAGCTGGGGGAGCGTGGCAGATGAGGTTTCAGGACCCACCAGGGTCTCAGGCGCTTCCCAGACGCCCCTGAAGGAAGCAGAAAGGAACAGAGGCACGAGTGGTGGGATGCAGGCACGGTGCGCTCCAGGCGCCCGGGCTGGTGGCCCGTCACTCCAGTCTCTGCCTCCGTCTCCGCGTGGCTTCTCCTCGGGTCTGTGTGACACTGTGTACTTCTGTGTCCCCAATGGTCCTGATTTCCTCCACTCTGTCCCCCTGTGGTTCCTGCTCTGGAGAGGTGGACCGAGGAGCCAGCAACAGGCGTCCTGATGGCCCGTGGGGAAAGCCGTGTGTCCCCGTCACCTCTCCCCCTTCCTCTCTGTGTCCCCAGGTCCCACGGGCTGCGCAGACTCTTCCCCCCGATCCCTCAAGTCAAAGACAAAGTGACCCCAAACGATCAAGTGGACCACCAGGTGCCTGCGAGGGGCAGAGGGTCCCCCCGGGAGGGAACGCAGGGGAACAGGTAGCCCGGGACGCTCTGTCCCCTCCCAGGGGGCCACGGGGATGGCACGGAGGTGGCTGGAATTCTGGGTCGGGGAAATGGGTGCAGGAGAGGGAGGCAGGGACAGAGACACAGAGGGACAGGGAGGGGGACACTCTCCAGCCCACTTCTGATCCAAGCCGCTTGTGGCCCCGGGGCCTTTGCACGTGACTTTGGTTCACTGGATTTCCCCATTCGTATGCTCGTCCCTCGGTGACCCTCACGTGTCCACCACGAGGTCCTACTGAAGCATCGCAGAGCCTCACCAGAGGACAAAGTGTCCCTCCCCGGGGGCTCGTGGACATCGGACGCTGACCGCCCTCCTTCTTTACCTCAGGTGGACTGGGCACACGTGACCACAGGAGCCGGCAAAGACGACCTCGAAGACGTCCTGACGGTGCAAGAAGTGAACTGAGCCGCAGGTGGGCACGGAGGGACCCGTCCACCCTCCGAGATGTCCGGAAGTTCTCCCTCCCGTCCTCCGTCGCCCGCGTACTGACCCTCGCTCGAGAAGTTTTCTATTTTTTTACTTTTTTTTTTTTTTTTTTTGGAAGAAAAAGATATTTTTCTGATATTTTGCAAAGATGTCCTACGAGTCCATCACCGGGTCCCCTCGGGAGTGACCACAGGGGGCGCTACCGGCATCCTCCGGGAGCACCTGACCCCTCCTTCAAGTCCCCAGGAGAGGGACCTCGCTGCGGGTGGCCCTGGGGCTGGGGGCTCCACCTCTGCAGGTGGACCGGGCGGCCAGAGGCTGGCCTGGTCAGGGTGCAGCTGCTGGACGCCCTTGGACTCGGGGCCGGGAGCTCTGTCCCTCCCTCCTCCGTCCACGTCACCCTGCTCCGCTGCCCCTCCCCCAACTGACCCCGGTGTCCAGCTCCTGTCCAGCTCACGGGCGGCTTCTCCCTCCCAGACACCCTGGGGCTGGTCATCTGGGCTCCCTGCAGAGAGCGTGGCCACCGAGGGCCCGCGTCACAGGAGGCCCGGTGTCCCCTGAGCCAGGGACCGTGACACACAGCAGCCCCCTGAGGTCACTCAGCTGAGAGACGGTCTCATGGCCAGGCCTGGGGCTGCACGGAGCTCTCTTCCCTGAGCGCCATGGTGGAGGGACATCTAGAATGGACAGTCCATCACGGTCAGGTCCCTGCTCCCTGGCCACGCCCAGGGTCTCCTTGGGGACAAAGACCTGGGAGCCAGATGGACAGGCAGGTGGCAAACTGGGTGTGACGCTGCCCTAGCCCAGGGCGGATCCAGGGCGCTGTCCCCTGAGGTCCTCCGGGGTGCGCAGTGGTCAGCTGGGCAGTCCCTGGTGCCCTGTGGTCAGTTACCCTTGGATTTTCTCCTTCTGGGGTCGACGACGGAACTTTCCAGCAACCTGGGTCCCCCTTGGCTCGCTGGCCGTCCCCAGCCGGGAGGAGGGGGCTTGGTGTCCAGTTCCCCGCACGACCCGCTGCCCAGTGCTCAAGTGTCCACTGAGAATCAGAGAATGAGGAGCCGAGAAAGAGGACAGGAGCCCAGGACGCTGGGCTGGGGACTGTCCACAGCCGCGGGGGCGTGGGCTGTGCATTTCTGTCCCACACCCCCAAGCCCTTGCTGGGTGCTGGCCCTTTAAGATTGCCATCAACCCCAGAGTGGCTGCCAGGTCCCAGGCACAGCTTCCAGAACCCAGGGCTGGCGGTGGGCTGGGGCGGGGGCTCCCGGGTCCCTTCCCGTCTCCAACAGCTGGGGTCCCTCTGGGCCTGGAGGGACACGGAATTTCCCCCTCCCCCATACATCAGGAATCCCCGGCCCTCCCCCCTGGGAACCGGGTCCTCTGCAGACGCCGGGTTCAGGGCGGGTTTGCACCAGCAGCCAGCGCAGGGGGAGGGTCACTCTCAGGCTCCTGGTGGCCCGGGTCCCCTGTGGAGTCCCAGGAATCCCTTTCTTCTGCTAATCCCCTGACCCTTGGGGGAGGCCAGCTGCAGTCCCCACCCCCCAGCCTGGCCCGGGCTGCCCAGAGTCTGCAGGACCCTCCCCCTGCCGGGCAGCCCTTGGGGGAGGGGACAGGGGTCGGGTGATTGGCATCTCCAAGGTCGGCTTCTCAGCGCAGGGAGGGGCCTGGGGCAGGGGGAGGGCAGCAGATTCCTGATTGACAGGCGCCAACCTGCCTCTGCAAGGGATTATGGGAAGAAACTGGGAGGCCGCTGTGGCCCGCTGCAGACTTCGGGGTTCGGGCTCTGGGGGTGGGGGCCTCTCCCAGGCCCTTCCCCTGGGGCCCTGGAAGGAAGTTCTGGAAGCACCAGGGATTTGGACCCAAAAGGCTGCATTTTGCACAAAACCTGGGATCTGCCCAAGAGGGTTTTTTTTTTTAATTTTTATTTTTTTGTCTCGTCCCTCTCCTGCCCCCTGCTGGCCGAGGCTGGTGTCTGCAGGAGGCCGTCCAGGAAGCCGAGGTCATTCTTCTTCTGCAAATTGACTAGTGTCCTCGGGACTGCTGTCCCCAGGGCCTACGGACTAGGGGCTCAGAGCCTTAGGGATCTGTCCTCTGCCAGCCCTGGAGGACAGAGGCTGGACCAGGGTCCCCGGCTGATCTCCCTGCCCAGCCTCCAGGGAGGCTCCTCCTGCCTCTCCAGCTCCTGGGCTCCAGGCGGCCCTGGGCTGGTGGCCCCTCACTCCCGTCTCTGCCTCCATCTCCACGGGGCTCCTCCTCTGGGTCTGTGTCCCCTCCTCTGTCCCTTGGGAGGACACGGCCATGGCACGAGGGCCCCCTGACCCAGGAGGAGCCCATCTCAGGACCCTGCACTGACCACCTCTGCAGAGACCCTGTCCCCACACCAGGTCCCACTCACAGGTGCTGGGGTCCAGCTGTGGACAGGGCCATCCTCTCCGTGGGCCCCTGAAGCCCCCCAAGTCTGTTTTCTGGGACCTGCTGCGCGTCTGGACGCGTTTTGGACGCTAGGGGTCAGCAGCGGGCTCCGCAAGTGCCGCTCAGCCTCCAGCGCGGAGGCTGGTGATTGACAGGGGCGGGGGGGGGGC
>NW_026000110.1:422570-425370 GCF_001458135.2 Marmota marmota marmota | reverse complement strand
GGGGGCGGGGGACGCTCAGGGCAACCTCGCAGAAGCACTTGGCCTTGTCACACTAGGGCCACCTCCTCCGGGCGGGCTCCCCCACCTCGTGCACGCGACGAGCTGCTGATCCAGGATTTGGAGACCCGGGAAGCCTCCACCTCGCGGTGCAAAAATCTCCCTGTGGGAACCGAGGGGTACTTAGCACCTCCCGGAGCCCGGGGTGGGGTGGGGGGCACCCAGCCTGTTCCTGTCACACGGTCACAATCAAACCCAGGAGAGAAAGTGTGTTTACACTGCAGTTTCCGGTCTCCCAACTGCACCCAGAGCCCAAGGGGCTGGGCGAGCCTCCGTTAAGGCCCCAGAGTACAGCAAACTCGGCCTCCAAGGGGGGGAGCCCAAAAAGGCTGCCAGGGCTCCGCCCTATGCCACTCAACCTGCCCCCACCTGCTGGTCCCTGCCGGGGGCTCTGAAACGGGTGGACAAAAACAAGTGGCTTTTTGTCACTTTTCTTTTTCTGCTAGTTGCAAAAAAACGAGTTCAGTGACCACTTTTCTTTAAAAAAAAAAATTTTATTTTAATTCAAGCAAAAGTCCTCCCTGCCTCCTTCTCTGTGGCTGCAGGGGAAACTCCCTTGGGCCTCAAGGGGTGTTGGCTTCCTATTCCTGGAAAAATCTAGAAATCTCGCCCAGAGCCCCGGGGCCCCACCGACCGACCATTGCAGAAGTTTCCGGAAAGTCAGCGCAGCCTCTGAGAGGCCCAGCTCTGGGGTTGGGGACCTCCCTGGAGAAATGGAGGCTTTGGAAAAAGCCCACAGCTGAGGCCGGGGGCGGGTCCCTCTGCCTCCCTTCCCCGTTCTGCTCCGTCCTGGTCTTTCTTTTGGGCTTCCCCAGGGCCCTGGGGCCACCACCTCTGGACACCTACAGGTGGCCTTTGGCATGAGTCACTTGGGGGCTTCCCAACCCCCTGCCCTTTTGTAAAACGCTGCTTGGGATCAGAGAGGGCCGCTCTGGCCGCTCAGGGTGCACAGCAGGAAAAGCATCTGGGACCTTCCCCCGCCCCAGGTCCCTCCTGAGAGGCTGCCTGGATTTCTGGGGACCCAGTCACCCCGAGTCCCCTCCAGTCACCCCCCAACCATGCCCCCGGGTCCTTGGGAGCACCAGACCCCCAGGCTGGAACCTGAAAGGGCAGGGGGTCAGCTCTGGGTCCCCCGGAGTCAGGAAAGCCCGGCTCTGGCTAATAAAGGGCAGCAGGGACCAAGGTGACCCAGAGTGGCCATGGCCATGGGGACTGCAGAGTCGGATGTCACCCTGCTGTCCGTCAAAAGTCAGGAGGGGGACCTGGGCGGGGCTCTCTGGAGACTTCCCTGGGACCCTAATAAAACTGGAGGGCAGGAGGGGCACACTGTCCCTGTCCTCTCTGAGAGGACCCTGTGTCCCTTGAGAGTGTCCCCTTCCCATTTCCACCCCTTCAATACGCTCCATGGGCCAGCAGACGCCACCATTCTGTCCTTCTTCATGGCCGAGTCATACTCTGTTGTGTATCCACAACACATTTCCACTCAAGGGCCAATGGGCGCACTGAAGGGACACCCCAGTGGTCGGGTCACCTGGCTGTCGCTGACCTGCGTGCACCATCTTTGGAAAGTCTGCCCCCAGCCCAGGTGTCCGTCAGACTGATGGATGACGCAAACCGGGTATCTACACAGCACGGAGTACTACTCAGCCAGGAAGAAGGATCCCATGGTGGCTTTTGCAGTACCTGGGATGAACTTGGGGACCCTCTTGCTGAGGGAACCCCGTCCACTTCCCCAAAGTCTGTCACATCCGACGGCTCGCCTCCCGCTGGCCACCGGCCCTCAGAGGGAAGTGGCCAGGAGGGGAGGAGGTGGGCCTGGCGGAGACCCCTGGAAGCTCCACAGACGTGGGGACTCCCTTCTGTGCCATTTAAATGTCGTTGGGGACATTTCCAGATGGTCCCCTCCCGTCCACTCCTACCGTTGGACCCTCCCCTAAAACACAAGCCCCTTCATGTTTCAGGGGAAGAAAAAGAGACCTTGGAAAACTTTATGGTGATTCGGGTGAGTCCTGTGACCAGAACCGACAGGGGGACCTTCTCTGTCCTTCCCTGGGGGTTGAGTCTGGGGGTGCTCAGCGCGGACCCCCACCCGCTGCCCCTTTTGTCTTTTGATTTGAGACGGGGCCGCGCTGAGTGGCTTGGGGCATGGCTAGGTCCCTGAGGCTGGCCTCACTTGCCAGCCTCCGGCCTCAGCCTCCGGAGCCCTGCACCCTGCACACCTGGCCACAGTCACCTACCCTGAGGGGCAGGAGGAGGAAGAGGAGCCACCGGGACAGGACAGAGCCACCTGTCCTCCCTGCTCTGAGCCTGGGCTCACGGCAGAGACAGGGGACACAGGTGGCCTGGGACTCCGACTGGGTCCAGATGTCCCCCGGGGGGTCTCGAGCAGGTCCCCAGGAAGCAGGGTGCTCGGCATGCATGTCACATGGGCTCAGGTGCCAAGCCGGCCGGGAGAGGGACAGGGGTTATGCAATGTCCCCGAGCAGGCGCTGCAGATGGACCCGATACCAAACCACGGGCTGCAGGGGACATGGCGTCCTGCTGAGGTGGCAGATTCACAGCCAGACAGCGCTGAGTCACAGATAAGGAGTTGGATGACGGTGACACACGTGGGGTTTGACATTTAGGGCCCAGTGGGGGGGGCACAGATCTGCACCAAGGGGCTTCAGGAACCTTCTGTCTGTCCCTCCCCATGGCCACCTGTCACCAGCCACCCTCCAGGTGTGTGTGGACCTTCTAGAAC
>NW_026000110.1:410173-412919 GCF_001458135.2 Marmota marmota marmota | reverse complement strand
GTCCTCCTGCCTCGGCCTCCCGAGGCATCTCCCCCGCCCTCCTGGCCTCGCTCCTGAGTTTCCCCGGAGCCCGGCCGCCGGGCAGCGGCCCCCCGTCACAGGACGCTGGCCCCCCGGCTCCAGGACTTTCTAGTAACTTCTTAGAAAACGCTGACGTCGCTTTTTCGTTGCTGTTGTTTGATGCTCTGTGGTTTGTCTTCTCGCCTCTTGTCTCGCGGCGGCTGCGGTGGAGCCGGGGTCGTGCGTTGGGGTCTGAAACGGGTTTGCACTCGGTGCCTAGGAAGAGCCGGAGGAGGATTCGGGAGGCTGAGGCAGGAGGCTGGCACGTGGGAGGCCAGCCTCCGGGACTTAAGGAGGCCCCCAGCAACAAGGTCTCCGCTGCCGACCTGGGAAGTTGCTGATGGGATTCAGCGGAGCTTTTGGACACCTGCTGTAGACACTATGGGGGTCTCCTGCCATCCCAGCCGCTCGGGAGGCTGGGGCAGGAGGATCGCACATTGGAGGCCAGCCTCAGCCACGTAGTGAGGCCCCGACTCTAAATAAGATATCATCAGGGCTGGGGCCGGGGCTCCGTGGAGAAGCTGCCTGGGCTCCGTCCCTGTCACCAAAACAGAAAAAGAAAAAAGAGGGAAATTGAGAAAGTGGGTCACGCGGAGTCGCAGCAGCAGGTGGGGGTCCGAGGGGTCTTCGTGAGGCCGCCGGCCCTCCATTACCATCAGCTTGACATCTCCAACATGCCCAGGGGACAATATTAGGTCTGGAGCCTGAAGCCATTGGAAGTTTCCGGTGGAGGCCCTGGGAGGAGGCTCGGCGGCCTCAGGAGGCCGAGGCTGTGTCCCTCGGGGTGGGGGAGAGGCTGTGAGCCAGGACAGTAAGATGAAGGGGAAGCAGGAAAGTCCCACCTTTAGAGCACAGGTGACCTTCAGGGCTGGCCTGAGTCCCTGTGCGTCATGCCGTCGGGGTCCGTCCCCGTTACACCCGGAGTCACAGGTCCGTCCCTTTTCATGGCTGAGTAATACTCCACGACGAGAAAAATGACCGCCTTGCATCGATCCCAAGACGTGACCGCTAGCATGTGGCCCAGACGTCTTCAGACCGTGAGGTCAGTCATCCGAAGCCCACGCAAGGCCACAAAGCTCACGTTGACCCTGGGTCAACACAGGAAGCCTGAGGTCCCGAGTGGGGCCACAAGACTTTTCAAAAAATTAAATTCCATAAAAATACAATTTTTTTTTTTTTTTTTTTTTTTGGTACCAGGAACTGAGCCCAGGGAGGCGCTTAGCCACGGAGCCACGTCCCCAGCCCCTTTAATTTATTTTATTTTTTTATTTAGAGGCAGGGTCTCCCTAAGTTGCTGAGGCTGGCCTCCACCTCCCCATCCTCCTGCCTCAGCCTCCCGAATTCCTTAGCCCAAGTGAACTTGCTTGAACCCACATCACTGCCTCAGAGGTTCCTCCGAGAGCGTCTTCTCGAGGCCGTTGAAGGGGCAGGAAGCACGTTGGAGGCCACTATCAGTTTCCAGAACTCGTTTCTTATCTTGCAAACCCGAAACTCTGTCCCCGCTGAGCAAACACGGGGGCGGTTCTTCCCCGCGGCCCCGGGGGGGAAAGTGCGGCTCCCTCCATCTCTGCAAATGGGACTCTTCGGGGACCTCAGAGGAGTCCAACCGGCCACTATTTTTGTTTTTTTCTGAGCGCCTTAGCTTGTTGATGGCAGCAGTGTTTTCCACGTTGCTCGGAGGGTGCGGCTGGGGAATCTTGAGGGCCACGCACCCAGAGTTGATGCAGAATGGAAATCAGCGCCCCAGGGTTCTCTCTCTGTCTCTCTGTGTCTCTCCGTCTCTGTCTCCCTCCGTCCCTGTCTCTGTCTTCCCTCCCGAGCCACGCTAAGGACGTTTCACATGGATGGCGGGAGCGGCAGGCGTGTTTGGGGCACCGTTCGGGGAATGAAATCGGACAGAAAAACGGCTGCACCCCCAGACGCTCTCCCCGCAGACGGCCGGAGAGAAAGAAAAACCCATCTGGCATCAGAAATCGAGGCATCTCTCTCTGTCGTGGAATACAACTCAACCCCGAAAAAGGGCAGACCCGGGGCTGAGGTGGGAGCCCGGACCTGCCTCCCCGGGTCACTGAGCCTCAGCAGCGGGAACCCCGGCCTCGTGCTTCTCTGTCGAGCCAGGGCCTCCGTCTCCGCGGCTGAGTCAACAGGACTGGGGAAGTGCCAGCCACAAGGCCACTTGTACTTTCTGGGTGCGGCTTTCGGGCCCAGGCGGCTTGACATTTCCCCGAAGGTCTGAAGGGGGACTCGGTCGTGGCCCAGGGCCCAGCCGTGAACCCCCTGGAATTCCAGATCCCGGGGCGGGCGGGGGTGGCCTTCAGGTCCGGGGCGCACCAGGCTCCCCAGCTGCCCGTCTTGGGTGGACGTTGGCGTTCATCTCTAACGGGACAGACCCCCTTCTCCAGGGCCGTCGGGTGGCGCGTTCCTTGGGCCTGTCGCCGTGCTCAGCTGCAGCGACAGCTCAACCCCGATAACTAGTAACGAAACAGACTCAGGATCAGTCGACGCAGTGGCAGAATTATTCTGAAAACCAATTTTTTCTTTGACTTTTAGAATTTTCACTTTATTTTTTTAGACTCCCGTGGATGGGTGTGAGTGAAACCTCAGAAAGACAAGCTGCAGACCTGGGGGGTGGGGGGACAACCAGAAGGACTAACTTTGTAAAAAAAAAAAAAAAAAAAAAAAAAAA
>NW_026000110.1:393096-407573 GCF_001458135.2 Marmota marmota marmota | reverse complement strand
TACGCCCCCTGACCCCCAGCTGGGCAGATTGGACCCAGGGACCCTGGACCTTCTCATTTTTTTTTTGTCTAGAGACGGGGCCTTTGGCCGAGTCGCTCAGGGCCTCACGGAATTGCTGAGGCTGGCCTCCAACTGGCCATCCTCCTGCCTCAGCCTCCTCTGGGTCTGTGTCCCCTCCTCTGTCCCCTGGGAGGACACGGCCATGGCACGAGGGCCCCCTGACCCAGGAGGAGCTCATCTCAGGACCCTCCACTGACGACCTCTGCAGAGACCCAGTGTCCCCACGAGGTCCCATTCTGGGGTGACGGGGACCTAGAACTCGCCCAGACCCCAGTCCGGTCCTCACAGATGTCAGACCACTTTGCAGACTCAGGGCTTCCCTCTGGGGGACGCCCAGGTCCTCGGGGTCCTGGTCAGGACTTGCAGTGGACATGCCGTGGGGACAGACACATGTCCACTCCCGCACGTCTGCAGCGGGGGGTCGGGGAGGCGCGACGGGGTCTGGCCCAACCCCGGGGGACCCCCCGACCGGACCCTGGCCCGGGGCTGAGGTCTGTGGTCCTCCTCGGCAGTGAAGCCCGGCTCCCCCGAGGACGTGCACTTCCGGTGGCTGCAGGAGGACGTCCTGGTGACCTGCTCCGACCTGCCCTACGGGGGCCTCCTCTACGAGGTCCAGTACAGGAGCCGCTTCGACACCGAGTGGGAGGTGAGCAGGACGCGGCTTGGGGAAGGGGGACGAGGGACGCGGCCTCCCTGGTGTCTGTGGTCAGCGTCCAGCAGGGAAAGGCATCGGGGGCCTATGTGCAGGTTCCCGTCTGTCTGCCCGCCCGTCTGTCTGCCATCTCTGTCCATCATCCACCCATCCGTCCATCCGTCCGTCCATCTGCATCCGTATCCCACGCCTGTATTCGCACCCAGATCTCTAGGGCCACGGGCCTGGAGGTGACTTCAGGGGTGGCCTCGTGCACGGACGGGGTCAGCCATCAGGTCGTCACTGTGGGCAGGGTTTCTCGGGGGACAGTCTAGAGGCCAGGGTCCTTCCTCTCTGTGGGCTCTCCGTCTTTCTGCTGAGGCCCTTCAACTGATCGGACGGGGCCCACCCCCGAGGCTCAGCGACTGAAAGTCGACCCGTACAAAGGTAGCTCAATATGGTACCGGGGACTGAACGCAGGGACCCTTAACCGCTGATCCCCGTCCCCAGATCGAACTTTCTTTCTTTCCAGACAGAGCCTCCGTCACTAAGTTGCTGAGGCTGGCCTCCAGCTTGCCATCCTCCTGCCGTAGCCTCCCCCAGGGCTGGGATTGTGGGCAAGCTTCACGGAGCCCAGCCGTAGCCCCATTTCTGACCCTTAAATCGCCTCTTTTATTGAGAAACTAAGGTGCCAGGCGCAGGAGGCGACAGCAAGGCGTGGGTTGAAGGACGGTCCACTGTACACGGGCGCACGTGGGACCCCTCCACGTTCCCCCGCGAGGAGAACGCTGAGATGACAAGTGGCTTCCCGAGGGCCACCAAAGGGCACTGGAAGGACGTGGGAAGGCCAACCCGACTCCCACCCTGCGCGGACGCACAAGGTTCCAGGGCGAAAGACCCCGGCCCAGCCCCTAACGGTGGCATCCGATCTGTCCCCAGTCCAGGGAAGCGACGACGTGCAACGTGACCGTCGGAGGGTTGGACACCCAGAAGTGCTACAGCTTCCGGACCCGGGTGAAAACCACCGAGGACCAGTACGGCCCCCACGCCACCCCCAGCGACTGGTCCCAGGTGACGCACTGGCAGAGGGCGGAGCTCAGAGGTGAGCGGAGGATATGCAAACACACGCAAATTTGCGCAAATCTATGCAAATCAACGCAGACGTATGCAAATGCACGCAAATACACACAAATATATGCAAATACATGCAAATATATGCAAACGAAGTGAAAATATGCAAATATATGTGAAGGTATGGGAAGGTATGGAAGCTACGATGTGCCAGACCACAGATGGCGACACGGGTGTGATGGTCACCCAATGGCTGGGGGCGGGGCACAGGTGGGTTAGAGAGAGGGATGGGTCACAGGTTGCTGGACAGACAGACCACCGACGGGCAGATGGACAGACCTCCTTCCGTTCGGTTTCAGACTCCTGCGAGGAGGAGCCCGGTCCTCGCCGCACGCGGTTCCCCAAGTTCATCCTCATCTCCAGCTCGGTCACCCTCCTGACCCTGTGTCTCCTGCTGCTGTCCTTATGGAGACTGCAGAGGTAGGGACACCGCCGTGCCCGCCGTCCCCCACACGCAGGGTCCCGGCCAGCGTCCCACGGCTGTGTCCAGGAGCCGCTCAGAGGGGGCAGACTCATTGGAGGGTCACTCGAGGTCGGCCGAGTCCGTGGCCAAAGCCACGTGGCGGCTGGACAGGGTGCTTCTGCTGCCCCTGGGGCCGGGCGTGCAGCTCGGCCGGTGTGCAGAAGCCCCGGGTTTCACACCCAGCACAACTAGCCGAGCTGTCCACCCAGGTGGCTCCGTCTGGTTGCAAGACGAGCCGTCCAGCACACGTTTCCGTCCACTCAGGACCCAGCAGGCCATCGCTGGGGTGGGGCGGGGGACCAGGGACCTTTCCGAAACGGCTCCCTCCGGCGATTCCCCTTTGGGTCCTTCTCTGTGCCCACTCACCGCGGCCCCTTCTACCTTGACTGACCCCGACCCGGCCCCGGTGGGGACGGTTCCAGGGGCCGATGCCCAAGGTACCGTTTCTGTTCCTCGGATGCGGTTCCCATAGCAACGCCCAGCAGCAGGCCGGGCCGCCCTTCAACCTGGGGCCGAGATGCCACCGGCCAGGCCAGGGCAGGGTCAGGTGGCCGTCACAGGTGGACAGAGACGCCTCAGGCACCAACTTCTGTAGCTGGATTTCTTCCAGGTCCTTCCACGGAGGGGACACCACGGTGCCTTTTAGGGGTGTCCCCAGGTCTGCTCCGCGCCCCGACTCACCGGCTCCTCTGTCTTATCTCAGAGTGAAGAAGCTGCTCGTGCCCAGCGTCCCGGACCCGAAGGGCAAGTTCCCCGGCCTCTTCGAGCAGCACCAAGGGAACTTCCAGGTGCCCTCACTGCCCACTGGACAGGGGTGCCCGGCCCTGCCCTCAAAACCTAGGAGAGGGAAAACATCATTTCTTCCACCCTCTTAAGTTCTGTGACTGGGGTCTGCTAATTAAAAGGGCCAGGAACTGATGAACTAGGAAAAAAAAAATCCTTGTTTCTTTATATACATGTTGGGGGTTCCCCAGCCCCAGCGTGGGGGGGCCTGGGAGACGCCCTGCAGCGATGGTCCTCCATTTGCCAGATGCGGATGGCAGAGCACAGCGTCCCTGCCGGTGCCCAGAGAGGTTGATTCTGCTGCGAGCTGAGTCCCGTGTCCCTTCTCGGCAGGCGTGGATCACAGACACCCAGAACGTGGTCCCGCTGGCCAAGGCGGGAGGCCTGGAGCCGGAGACCCCCCCGGAGGAGGCCCTGGTCATCCACCTGCTCAAGACGGAGCCCGAGGCGCCTGCCAGCCCAGGACCCGCGTGTCTGCAGACGGGGGAGGAAGAGGCCCCGGGGGGGTCCTCCCAGCTCCCTCCCCAGGCCCCCCAAGGTGGAGACAGGGTGTTTCTGGGAGACTTCGCCTTTGTGATGAGTGACAACTCCTACATGATGCTGTGAGGTGGCCCCTCCAAGGCCACCATCGGGATCCACGCTGATGTCCAAGGACACGAGAAATTTCAGGACTTCACGGGAGCCCCCTGGGCCACGGGGGGCTCCAATCTGGGGTCCCTGAGGACCACCACTCACGACGACCGAAGGGAGAGCATATCCACTTCCCCCGTGTCCCCCCCAAATCCTCCCCTATCAACTTTCCCCTCCACACATTGTGCCTTAGACCTTTTCTCATGCAACCCGGGCAGGGAGACGAATCCCATTTTTAAAAAGGCAACAGGCCACCCGCGCGTTAGGGGTGCAGCCTGGACTCCCCTATTTGATGGCTGACCTCCTCCCCAGGGGCCAGGTCTGGGCCACATTGGCGACCTGCGTTGGGGAAAATGCATATTAATTGCTTTAATTAATTAAACGCATATGAATCGCTTCCCTGGGGGCCCCTTGTGAACGGCGGTGACCCCAGGGGACCCTGAGCCTGGATGCCTCTCTGCAGGGTCCCTGCGACTCCCTCCCGGGCCCCCGGGACCCACCCGCATCTCGGCTCCGCCCACCGTGAAGGGCGGGTTTTCTCTTGCTGTCAATCACCGGCTCGGTCCTGGCAGCGCTTGCTGCGTGAGCAACCGTGCAGGCGGACGGGTCGGGCGCACTGTTTCAGGAGCCGTCTACACGGCGTGGCTTTGCCACCGAGCCAGGGGCGCGCGTCCTTTTGGTTGTCCCGGGGCGGGTCGCTCGTCCCGGCAGGTGCAGCCCAGGCTGGGTCTCGGCAGCCCGGCGAAAACCCTCCTCCAACAAACCCTCCTCCAACGGCGCAGGCGGCGCTGTGCCGGGGTGAGTCACCGATGGCTATCTGCCCTCCTCGTCCCCGGAGGAGTCGCTATCGCTGGTGATCAGCAGCAGAAATGACTGGCAGGTGGGGCCGAAAAGTCCCGGGTGCAAACCCGGGCGTGTCCAGCCCTGGAACAGCGGAGAGGGGGGGGAGAAAGGTCCCCGGATGACGGTGCTGTGTGACCTCGGGCCGTGTCCTGACCTCTCTGAGCTCTGCTCTCTTGTTTTCTCGGTGAACTTGTAAAGCAGGAGTCTGTTTGGCGGCCGGGTGGACAGGGGTCAAGGCCAGCGTGACCTTCCCAGAGGTTATGAAGGTCATGAAGGCGAAGCCGACTCAGGGGGGGAGTTTTGTTTTATTTTTAATCCAGCTGCATGTTGTAGCTGCGTGATCTGAACCGTGGTGCACGTGTGTGTCTCCACACGTATGCACGTGCACCTAATAGACACCTGGGCATACATGCGTGCGTGTGTGTGCAGGAAGACAGAAACGGATGTCTGATGAGCGTTTTGCCTGATTTGAATTTGCTCTTGGTTTCCGTGTATTTTGAATCGATTTAGATCAGGATCCTCTTTAGAGAAAGGGTCTGGACATTTTAGTGGGTTAAGTAAGGTCCTTCCTTCAAAAGATATGTCCATGTCCCAGCGACCAGGACCTGGGAGTGGGACCTCGTGGGGACACAGGGTCTCTGCAGAGGTGGTCAGTGCAGGGCCCTGAGCTGGGCTCCTCCTGGGTCAGGGGGCCCTCATGCCATGGCCGTGTCCTCCCAAGAGACAGAGGAGGGGACACAGACCCAGAGGAGGAGCCCCGTGGAGACGGAGGCAGAGACGGCAGTGAGGGGCCACCAGCCCAGGGCCACCTGGAGCCCAGGAGCTGGAGAGGCAGGAGGAGCCCCCTGGAGCCCTGGAGGGAGCTGGACGCCATGGTAAGAGGCAGGTCCTGTCCACAGCTGGACCCCAGACCTGTGAGGGGGACCTGGGGTGGGCACAGGGTCCCTGCAGAGGACAGGTGGTCACTCGGTGCCCTGTCCACCCATCTCCAAGGGGGACAGATTCTCTGCCAGGACCCTGAGCTCACGCCCAAGAAAAAAATACAAATAAGAAAAAGAGCCCGGACATTGGCCAGGCCCCGTGGATCCCTGTCCTTCTGACAGAAACGTGGAGCCTGACCAGGTCTGTGTTGCTGGCAGTTTTGGTCACTACCATCTCCATTTCCTTCAATAAAAAAAATAAAAGAAAGAAAGAAAGAAAAGAAAACCCCCAGCCGTTGCCCAGAGAGCAGACCCTCGTGCAGCCCAAGGAATCTTCGAGAGTCTCCTAGTGGGCATGGAGAGAGGGCAAATCCTCGGGCAAAATCCCTCTGCGCAAAGTTCTGAGACGCACGAATGAAAATCAAATTAGATCAGATTAAAAAAATGAAATAAAATGAAAAATAAAAATAAAATAAAATGTAAAAAAATGAAGTAAAGAATGATATGAAGTAGAATGAAATAAAATAAAAATTCAATTCAATTAAAAACAAAATAAAAATGAAATGAAGAATGATATTAACTAAAATGAAGTAAAATAAAAATGAAATAAAAAATGAAATAAAATGAAATAAAAATAAAATGAAAATGAAATAAAATAAAAATAAAATGAAAAATGGGATAAAATAAAAATGAAATGAAATAAAAAGTGAAACGGACTAAAGATCCCCGTCCACCCCGCTGCCCTCCCCAGGTCCGTCCACCCCCCCCCTTGGCTGTCACCGGGGTGGCCCGACCCCCCCTGCCCCCGCCCCGTGGACCTGGCCCTGAGCCGGCGCGGCCCCCGGGACTTGGCTGCGGAATGTTCTGGGCTCGCTGCCCGCCCCCTGGGTGGTCTCCACCTGCGGCTGCCAACACGAACGTCGGGGTGAGAAGTCGGTCCTGCTGGGGGGGGGTCATTCCTTTCTGCATCGTTCGCAGGGGCCCCCGGAGCAGCTGGGGAGCAGCCCAGGAGGACACGGGGGACAGCCCAGGAGGGCCCGGGGGACAGCCCAGGAGGACACGGGGGGCAGCCCAGGAGGACACGGGGGACAGCCCAGGAGGACACGGGGGACAGCCCAGGAGGGCCCGGGGGTGTGGACAGGCCCCCTACGTTGGTGGCCCCGGGCAGCTGCCGGTGATGGACTCCGCTCTCACAGCCTCGCCCCTTCCCTTGAGGCCCTCGAGGGCCGGACCCCCCAGATCCGGGAGAGGCTGACGTCACCGCAGTGGGAGGGGCCGTTCCTGCAGGAGGTCCGCTGACCCCCCTTAAGGGGTCGTCTTCGGTGTCCATCCCGATGGGCTAGCGATGGCCACAGACCGGACAGCGGGGCCGGAGGGGCGCGGAGGTCAGCGGCCGATTTGCCTCTAGAGGACCCGACCCGGGGACCGAGACCTCGGTGCCTCCAGAGCATTTCCAGGTGGCAGAGAAGTTGGCCCCCAAGTGTGACAAGCTCTGGGCAGGTGCAGCCAGGGACACCCCCGGGGCCACAGGTCCTCCACAGGGTTCCTCTGCACGGCCACCCGCTGTCCAAGTGTCTGCTTCTGTGTCCACTCATCTGTCCGAGTCTACCTACCTGTCAATCATCTACCTACCTGTCAATCATCTACCTACCTGTCAATCATCTATCTATCTATCTCTCTGTCATCGACCCATGCTGTCTGTCCAGGGGGCTCTCTCACCCTGGGTGGGGCTGCTACTGGCTCCTGGTGTGTGGGGCCCAGAGAGGCTGCTCCACCTCCTGCAGCGCACAGCACAGCCCACCCCAGAGCACCCCCAGCCCCAGAGGCCCCCAGTGCAGAGGAGACCTGCAGGACAGAGTCTCTGTCCATCATCCATCCACCCAGCTGCCATCTGTCTGTCTGTCTACCACCTGTCCATGCGCCCGTCCTTCATGTGCACGACAGTATCCACATGTGCACACCCGGGGGTGTCTACAAGGCCTTTCTGTGCACACTTGCAGTGAGTGTGTGTGCTTTGCCCTCACAATACAACAGAGCGGGGGAGACTCCTGACGTGGGAGTCAGGAGGGTGCTCCTCCTGGGTCGTAGGAGACAAGAGAACTTATCTTCCTCCTCAGGGACGTGGCTAATGTCCGACGAGGAGCAGAAAAGTGGACACACACATTCATTAACCTTCACGTGACCCGGGCTCAGAGACTCACGCCTGTCACCCCAGCAGCTTGGGAGGCCGGGGCAGGAGGATCTCAAGTTGGAGGCCAGCCTCAGCAGCCTAGGGAGGCCCTGTCTCTAAATAAAATACTCTATTTACGGAGGGGGCCCGAGGCCAGGGGCGTCTTGTCCCGGGCTCGGCAGGCCCGGGTTTGCAGCCCCCTGAGGGCTTCGACACAAACCATGCGATTAAGTCTATGATAAAAAATAGATTCCGAAATACAGCACATAAAGTCGGGGACATGGGGTCGTGCAGCTTTAGACAATACTGTATGACCCGGGCCACACGATCACGTGGTTCTGTGGCGTCCAGATTATCAGCGTCTGTGGCCCCACTGTGTGTTGCGCAGTTAGACGGACCCTCTGTGGTCTGCGAGCACGTTGCATGATATACAGTTGCATTTGTGTCACGTTACAGTTTGCGTCACTTAACCCCGTTCCAGATGCTATAGCTACATCGAATATTGCACGACTGCACATTTTATATATGTATTTCTGTGTCATGAGGTTACTAGAGTCTGCAATCTCCTTGTGCATTCAATGATTACCCGAGCTAGAATAAAAAAATTTTAAAAAATCACCTATTTTATAAGCGTATTATATATCACATAATTATCTTTAAATATCATGTGCAGTTTATGACCACATGGCATCCTACACTGCCACATTATATATTCTATAATCATGATGTATGTCACATAATTGCATTGCATATTTATGAGCACAGTATGCTAGGTTATATGATCTTGATCATATATCATGCATTTATTACATTGCGTGTCTTAAAATCACAATGCACATAATTGCACTATGTATTTTATAATTACACGATTTTTAAAATAATTGCATTATTTTTTGATAATGGCATTAGGTACTTTATAATTGCATTATGTATTTTATAATTGCATATTCCATAAGTACATTCTATATTCTGTGATTACATTATGTATTTTGTAATTGCATGATATATGTTAGTATCACATTATATGATTGCATTATGTATTTTATAATTGCATTATGTATTTTATAATTGCATTATTTTTTAATAATTGCATTATCTATTTTTATAATTGCATTATGTATTTTATAATTGCATATTCCACTAGTACACTCTATATTTTGTAATCACAGTATGCATTTTGTATTTGCATCATATATGTTAGGATTGCATTATATAATTGCATTATGTATTTTATAATCGCATTATTTTTTTAATAATTGCATTATGCATTTTATATTGCATTAGGTATTTCATAATTGCATTGTTTTTTAAATAATTGCATTATGTATTTTATATATAATTGCATATTCGACAAGTACACTCTATATTTTGTGATCACAGTATGCATTTTGTATTTGCAAGATATATGTTAGCATTGCATTATGTGATTGCATTATCCATTTTATATTGCATTATGTTTTTATAATTGCATTATTTTTTAATGATTGCATTATACTATATTTTATATTGCATTATGTATTTATAATTGCATTATTTTTAATAATTGCATCATGCATTTATAATCGATGCCCTCTCCTATAAGGCCATCCATACTGGATGATCACGTGGTGCATTTCATAATTGCAGCCCACCGTTTCCTGCACTCACCGGAGACCCTCACCGTGGACACTGCCTTCTGTGTGCTCCGTATGGGCCACAGACGGTGCCTGACTTTCAGCGGTGGCCGTCGGGGACAGAGGGACACCCAGGGCTTAAAGGCACAGTGTCCCCCCCTCCCCTGGGCACTGGACAGGAAGGGACAGCGTGGCCGAGGGGCCTCCGCAGCTGGGCCCTTGGCTTCCGCCCTGCGCTCACTCCCAGAGACGCCCCACTCCGAGGACCAGATGGCCCCTGGCCTCGCAGCCAAAGGGGCAGGAACAGGTCTCAGGTTTCACAGGGTGACGAGGAAGAGTGTCCGCGGCGCGACAATGGCCCGGGGCAGATCAAAGGCGGTTGTGCTTTTAAGGAGAGTGGAAAGAGGACCTGTCGGCGGGGGCAGGGGCCGCCGTCCTCCTCCCGCCCAGCAGCCGGGAAGTGGGCGGAGCCTTTGTGCAGCACCTGCCCTTCCTCCAGGCCCGCCCAGGGGCCGGGCAGAGGGGGCCCTAAATCACTGCGTCCAGCGGAGAGCTGGGGTGTGTCCAGGTCCAGGGTGAACAATGCGCTGCTGTGTCCACTCCTGCGGGTCTCCCCTCTGCACCCGGGAGGGCGGGCTGCTTCCCAGCCTCCCGCCAGGCGGCCAGGGCTCCAGCAGAACACCACCCAGGGACGGGGACCTCGGGAGGGAGGTGTGCATGTCACTGTTACAGGGGACAGGTCGCGGAAACTCTGAGGGTGTCGCAGGGAGTTCCTTCAGTTATGGAGATTAAGTTTGGAGCACCTGACTCAGGTGGGCATGGAGACAGAGGCTGGTGNGGGGGGGGGGGGGGGGGGGGGGGGGGGGGGGGGGGGGGGGGGGGGGGGGGGGGGGGGGGGGGGGGGGGGGGGGGGGGGGGGGGGGGGGGGGGGGGGGGGGGGGGGGGGGGGGGGGGGGGGGGGGGGGGGGGGGGGGGGGGGGGGGGGGGGGGGGGGGGGGGGGGGGGGGGGGGGGGGGGGGGGGGGGGGGGGGGGGGGGGGGGGGGGGGGGGGGGGGGGGGGGGGGGGGGGGGGGGGGGGGGGGGGGGGGGGGGGGGGGGGGGGGGGGGGGGGGGGGGGGGGGGGGGGGGGGGGGGGGGGGGGGGGGGGGGGGGGGGGGGGGGGGGGGGGGGGGGGGGGGGGGGGGGGGGGGGGGGGGGGGGGGGGGGGGGGGGGGGGGGGGGGGGGGGGGGGGGGGGGGGGGGGGGGGGGGGGGGGGGGGGGGGGGGGGGGGGGGGGGGGGGGGGGGGGGGGGGGGGGGGGGGGGGGGGGGGGGGGGGGGGGGGGGGGGGGGGGGGGGGGGGGGGGGGGGGGGGGGGGGGGGGGGGGGGGGGGGGGGGGGGGGGGGGGGGGGGGGGGGGGGGGGGGGGGGGGGGGGGGGGGGGGGGGGGGGGGGGGGGGGGGGGGGGGGGGGGGGGGGGGGGGGGGGGGGGGGGGGGGGGGGGGGGGGGGGGGGGGGGGGGGGGGGGGGGGGGGGGGGGGGGGGGGGGGGGGGGGGGGGGGGGGGGGGGGGGGGGGGGGGGGGGGGGGGGGGGGGGGGGGGGGGGGGGGGGGGGGGGGGGGGGGGGGGGGGGGGGGGGGGGGGGGGGGGGGGGGGGGGGGGGGGGGGGGGGGGGGGGGGGGGGGGGGGGGGGGGGGGGGGGGGGGGGGGGGGGGGGGGGGGGGGGGGGGGGGGGGGGGGGGGGGGGGGGGGGGGGGGGGGGGGGGGGGGGGGGGGGGGGGGGGGGGGGGGGGGGGGGGGGGGGGGGGGGGGGGGGGGGGGGGGGGGGGGGGGGGGGGGGGGGGGGGGGGGGGGGGGGGGGGGGGGGGGGGGGGGGGGGGGGGGGGGGGGGGGGGGGGGGGGGGGGGGGGGGGGGGGGGGGGGGGGGGGGGGGGGGGGGGGGGGGGGGGGGGGGGGGGGGGGGGGGGGGGGGGGGGGGGGGGGGGGGGGGGGGGGGGGGGGGGGGGGGGGGGGGGGGGGGGGGGGGGGGGGGGGGGGGGGGGGGGGGGGGGGGGGGGGGGGGGGGGGGGGGGGGGGGGGGGGGGGGGGGGGGGGGGGGGGGGGGGGGGGGGGGGGGGGGGGGGGGGGGGGGGGGGGGGGGGGGGGGGGGGGGGGGGGGGGGGGGGGGGGGGGGGGGGGGGGGGGGGGGGGGGGGGGGGGGGGGGGGGGGGGGGGGGGGGGGGGGGGGGGGGGGGGGGGGGGGGGGGGGGGGGGGGGGGGGGGGGGGGGGGGGGGGGGGGGGGGGGGGGGGGGGGGGGGGGGGGGGGGGGGGGGGGGGGGGGGGGGGGGGGGGGGGGGGGGGGGGGGGGGGGGGGGGGGGGGGGGGGGGGGGGGGGGGGGGGGGGGGGGGGGGGGGGGGGGGGGGGGGGGGGGGGGGGGGGGGGGGGGGGGGGGGGGGGGGGGGGGGGGGGGGGGGGGGGGGGGGGGGGGGGGGGGGGGGGGGGGGGGGGGGGGGGGGGGGGGGGGGGGGGGGGGGGGGGGGGGGGGGGGGGGGGGGGGGGGGGGGGGGGGGGGGGGGGGGGGGGGGGGGGGGGGGGGGGGGGGGGGGGGGGGGGGGGGGGGGGGGGGGGGGGGGGGGGGGGGGGGGGGGGGGGGGGGGGGGGGGGGGGGGGGGGGGGGGGGGGGGGGGGGGGGGGGGGGGGGGGGGGGGGGGGGGGGGGGGGGGGGGGGGGGGGGGGGGGGGGGGGGGGGGGGGGGGGGGGGGGGGGGGGGGGGGGGGGGGGGGGGGGGGGGGGGGGGGGGGGGGGGGGGGGGGGGGGGGGGGGGGGGGGGGGGGGGGGGGGGGGGGGGGGGGGGGGGGGGGGGGGGGGGGGGGGGGGGGGGGGGGGGGGGGGGGGGGGGGGGGGGGGGGGGGGGGGGGGGGGGGGGGGGGGGGGGGGGGGGGGGGGGGGGGGGGGGGGGGGGGGGGGGGGGGGGGGGGGGGGGGGGGGGGGGGGGGGGGGGGGGGGGGGGGGGGGGGGGGGGGGGGGGGGGGGGGGGGGGGGGGGGGGGGGGGGGGGGGGGGGGGGGGGGGGGGGGGGGGGGGGGGGGGGGGGGGGGGGGGGGGGGGGGGGGGGGGGGGGGGGGGGGGGGGGGGGGGGGGGGGGGGGGGGGGGGGGGGGGGGGGGGGGGGGGGGGGGGGGGGGGGGGGGGGGGGGGGGGGGGGGGGGGGGGGGGGGGGGGGGGGGGGGGGGGGGGGGGGGGGGGGGGGGGGGGGGGGGGGGGGGGGGGGGGGGGGGGGGGGGGGGGGGGGGGGGGGGGGGGGGGGGGGGGGGGGGGGGGGGGGGGGGGGGGGGGGGGGGGGGGGGGGGGGGGGGGGGGGGGGGGGGGGGGGGGGGGGGGGGGGGGGGGGGGGGGGGGGGGGGGGGGGGGGGGGGGGGGGGGGGGGGGGGGGGGGGGGGGGGGGGGGGGGGGGGGGGGGGGGGGGGGGGGGGGGGGGGGGGGGGGGGGGGGGGGGGGGGGGGGGGGGGGGGGGGGGGGGGGGGGGGGGGGGGGGGGGGGCTGGTGACAGGCCAGGCTCTGGAAGATGCAGGCGGTCACTCTGAGTGACGCGTCTGGATCTTTCTGAGTTGATTGCAAGATCAGGGCGACGGCGTGGGAAACCGAGGCAGCGTGAGGACGTCCCTTCAAACCCGACTCTTGTCACTCAGAGTGACAGGCAGGAGCGTATTGAAGGGGTGGAGAGGGGCAGGGGTCACTCTCAAGGGACAGAGGGGTCCTCTCAGAGAGGACAGGGACAGCGTGCCCCTCCTGCCCTCCAGTTTTATTGGGGTCCCGGCGAAGTTCCCAGAGAGTACCGCCAGGTCCCCTCCTGACTTTGACGGACAGCAGGGTGACATCTGACTCTCCAGTCCCCAGGGCCATGGCCACTCTGGGTCCCCCTGGCCCCTGCTGCCTGGTTCTCAGTGGAACCTGTTCTTGCAGGTTTTAGGGTTGGAGGAAGGATCCTCGTCCCCCTGGGTCCCGGGACCTGGTCTGCATCAGGGTCCCAGAAGTCCCCCCTTCAGGGTCACCTGGCCCCTCTCAGGGACATGACTTCCCGCCTGCATGTCCCCTGCAGGTCACAGGGGGTGTGTGAGGAAGGTGGCGGAGGCTGTGCCCAGAGGCCAGGCAGGGCTGCAGGTCCAGGGCTTCTGGGAAGGAGGCTGTGGGGTCAGCACCGGGGGCCGTTGATAGAACTGTCCCCTGGACCTCGTGTCCACCATCTGCACCCGTCTGTCCCGCTAAGTCCATCAGGGGCAGGCCATGCATGGACTTCCAGGAGGGGGATCTCCTATAATTGGGACCACTTCCTTGGGGACATTGATCTTCAAAGTCAACAACAAAATCAGCAAACTCCCTCGAGGACAGACGGGTGACCAAAAAGCAGAGTTTACCCCTAAGGATGCGCAAGTCCTGAGCCCTGTCCTGCAGGCACGGTCCTGAGGAGGGTCAGGGTCCCCCGGGGAAGGAAGGTGGTTCCCATTATTCTTAAGTGACATTTTACTGCAGCCCTGGGACTAGATGTGATGTCACCCGGGCCCCCCGACCCCCCTACTGGGCGGAAAAATCCAATACCCTCCGGCTGCTGAGGGGCCATGACCCTGGCCGTCTCCGGAACCCGGTCCTCTTCCCACCGAAACTCTGTCCTGGTCACAATAATAAAATAATAATAACCACAAGGAAGAGATGAAGGGAATGGGTCGGGTATGCAGTGGAGCATAACTGTTGTACGCAGCGTGAGCCTTCTGGATACGGCCCAGGGCGGGTTTTAATGACCTCTGAGGGGACACAGCGCCCACGGGAAGCTGACCACAGCTGTTGACATCACGCTGATGTCAACAAGAAAACAGCAAATACCCGGACAGGCGCGGGGGGTGGGGGACGCGGGGACACCAGGAGGTCGGACACCACCAGACAGCGGGGCGAGCAACGGAGGGACACGATCTCCATGCGGGGCCACCACAGACGCAGAGTTGTAGACCCACGTGGCCAAACTCCGGGTCTCAAGTGCCCCCCAGGAGTCACAGGTGGACGTCTGGGTTCTCAGTGACGCAACGTCCAGAGCTGGGCATCGGGAGGGGACGGGATCCTGAGGACTCTGACCCTGCAGTGGGTTGGTCCACAGAGAGATTTGGAGCCGAGTGGACTAGAGGGAGGTGCTGGGGACATAGGAGGGGGGCAGAGGGTCCTCCTTCTCCTCCTCCTCCTCCATCTCCTCCTCCTCCTCCTCCTCCTCCTCCTCCTCCTCCTCCTCC
>NW_026000110.1:382292-387681 GCF_001458135.2 Marmota marmota marmota | reverse complement strand
TCCATCTCTCCTCCTCTCTCCTCCTCCTCCTCCTCCTCCACTCTCCTCCTCCTCCTCCTCCATCTCTCCTCCTCCTCCTCCTCCTCCTCCTCCTCCTCCTCCTCCTCCTCCCACCTTGTTTTTCGGCGTCACCCTAAGCCCACAGTGACCGAGCCAAGAGACAAGGGACTGAAACTTCTGCCAACGTGAGCCTCCACCACCTTTTCCTCCGTCAGGAGGATTTTCTCAGGCGTTTTGTGTCAGTGACAACAATCTGACTAGGGCCACATGGAGAACCACCTCTCACTGGGTTTCTTCCCAAGCCCCGTGTGTCTGTGAGCATCTGGGGGACACTAGTGACATTGCTCCGTGCGCCTCCTCGGGTCCCTACAATTTGCTCCTTAGGACCAGAGACACACCTGTGCCACCGAGCGTGGCCCAGTGCCCTGTGAAACGCGTGCCCTCCTTGTTCCGCTAGGAGCTGTTTGGTGTCCCCTGCTGTGGATCAGGAGAGGGATGTCACATGCTCTGTCTGGTCATGTCCCCAGGTGGTGTGGACAGGGCACTGCCTCCCATTTCAGAGGACGGGTAATCCTGGGGCCTGGCGAGGAGAAGAGACGGGGGATCAAGACCATTCTTCACTCTGGTTTCTCAAAAGACCCAAGGGGAGCAGAACAAGATGGCGGCAGGGCCTGGAGGAGGAGAGCAGCTCAGGACAGGGCCCCAGGGAGCAGAGAGAGCTCTGCTCACCAGGGACAGGACAGAGACCCCAAAGGCACAGCCCAGGGACCCCCTCCTCCAGCCACACCCACCTGCTGCAGTCACCACCCAGTGAGTCCATCCAAGTGGATTAATCCACTATCAGTCTACACCTCTCACAACCCAATCCTTCCACCTCTGAACCTTCCTGTGTGGTCTCCCACGTGAGCTTTACGGGGACACGTCACATCTAAACCATGGACCATCTCATCTACCCGAATCTTTGAAGCGTGAATTCGAGTTGGGGCTCCCTGGACAGATTCAATACGGGCCCATGGGGGTCCGTGCGAGATTCCTCTGCATCCATTTTCCCTGTGTGCTCACCGGGCAACTGTGACAGGGCAGATGAGCTCCTGCTGCTGTGGAGGCTGCAGGACCCATAGGAGGCCGGACTTCTCCCCCTGGCCGTGATAATGGGCAGCTCTGTGAGCAGGAAGACTCAAGGATGGGCCTCCGCGAGGGAGGTTCAGCCTTCCTTATCGCACAGTCCTGTCCCAGAGCCCCAGCTCCCTGGCCCCGGGGTGTGGACAGAGCCCAGAGAGGAGTGGCCTCCCTCCCGGCCCGGCCTCCTCCGGCTCCTCCAGCCGCAGTCGCCCTTCAGGGCCCCCAGCTCCTGCGGCCTCCTCACAAGGCTGCAGTGTTGCAGGTGTGCGCACTCGGCTGCCGGGAGGGGACTTTCATAATTAATGACTTGGCCGCCGGGGTGACAACCGGAGCGGCCTCGGCTGAAGAGTTTATTGTTTGGGGAAGAAAAACACAGAGAGGAAGTGTTCCCAGGGAACACCAGCGGGTTGTGGAGGTCCTCAAAGGGAGGCTTTCTTCCGTGAGGCCGGACTCCACCGCTGCAGCCGCCCAGCAGCCGGGGCCAGAGGCCTGCAAGCCGGGGACTCGCAGGGAGCCAGGAGTGAGCCCCACAGGGGGCCAGGGGAGCAGGGTGGGGGGCGTGCGCCGTCGGGGGGCCTCGCTCTGACATCTTGGAGCAAAGACGCGATTTTTAACTTAGAAGCACCGAGAGGACCTGGCTTTGAGTGTCCCTCAGGTCCTCAGGCTGCGGGGGATCCAGGCTGCGAGTGTCCCCCACCCCCCGCTGAAGGTCTCAGACAGATCCCGGGGGGCTGGGGTCTCAGCTCACTCGTCCCCCGGAGAAGGCTCTGCCGTGGGAAGTGCCGAGTGGGCTGTTCTGCAGCCCCCAGGACACCTGACGGTGTGTGCAGTGTTCGCTGTTCCACGGGGTGGGGCTGCTCATGCACCTGGTGTGTGGGGCCCAGAGAGGCTGCTCCACCTCCTGCAGCGCACAGCACAGCCCACCCCAGAGAGCCCCAGCCCCAGAGGCCCCCAGTGCCGAGGAGACCTGCAGGACCGAGTCTCTGTCCATCATCTGTCCACCCAGCTGTCACCTGTCAATCATCTATCTACCTGTCAATCATCCCTTCTCTCCCATCGACTTCCCGAGGCTTCAACAAACCCTGAGCCAGGAGAAGCCCGTCTCCGGTCAGGAGGGAGCCCGGCCAGCGGCCACGGAGACTTTTTATCACCTTTTAAAACGCCCAGGGTCGTGTGTGACATCCCCAAGCTGCAGGGACGCGCCCGTCCCCGAGCCACCAATGGAGGGACGCTCATAAAAATGACGGGGGTCAGGAGCCGGGGGATTTCTGGGCCAGGCGGAGTGAGTCCAGCAGCTGCCAATGTCCCGGCCGAGGGAGGAGCTGCTGGACGGGAGCAGGGGGCTGCCCACAGTGGTGGTGGCAAGAATAAGGCCCCAGAGATGTCCCCGTCCCGGTCCCCCGTGGGGAAAGTTTTGGGATGGAGTCCAGGGGCGCTTCCCCACGGAGCTGCACCCGCAGCCCTTTGGAGTCTTTATGGAGAGTCAGGGTCTCCCTGAGTTTCTGAGGCTGGCCTCCACCTTGCCATCCTCCTGCCTCAGCCTCCTGAGCTGCTGGGATTCCCGGCTCCTGATGGGACTCCACCTGGAACCCTTGGGCCCTCCAGACAGAACTGCCCGCCTGCAGCCCAGGTCCCCAGGTGCTGGGGACGCCACAGCCCAGGGCTGAAGCTACGGAAGTTCCCAGCAGAGGGCATGAGGGGAACGCGGATCCCGCCTCTGACCTGCCGGGGGCTGCCTGCAGAGAGGAACCGGCTTCCTCACCACGAGTTCTCCCAGCCCAGCCGGGGTCCCCTGGGCAAGTGACCACACAAGGCCATGCCACCACCCTTGGAAGAGGGTCCTGACTCTTGGCTTTTAAATGTGAATAAACCTTCTTTTTCCTACCAGGGATCATGACCCCGGGGGACACTTAACCCCGGAGCCACATCCCGAGCCCTTTCTATGTCCGATACAGTGACAGGGTCTTGCCGAGGCTGGCCTCCAACTTGCCATCCTCCTGCCTCAGCCTCCTGAGCTGCTGGGATTCCCGGCTCCTGATGGGACTCCACCTGGAACCCTTGGGCCCTCCAGACAGAACTGCCCGCCTGCAGCCCAGGTCCCCAGGTGCTGGGGACGCCACAGCCCAGGGCTGAAGCTACGGAAGTTCCCAGCAGAGGGCATGAGGGGAACGCGGATCCCGCCTCTGACCTGCCGGGGGCTGCCTGCAGAGAGGAACCGGCTTCCTCACCACGAGTTCTCCCAGCCCAGCCGGGGTCCCCTGGGCAAGTGACCACACAAGGCCATGCCACCACCCTTGGAAGAGGGTCCTGACTCTTGGCTTTTAAATGTGAATAAACCTTCTTTTTCCTACCAGGGATCATGACCCCGGGGGACACTTAACCCCGGAGCCACATCCCGAGCCCTTTCTATGTCCGATACAGTGACAGGGTCTTGCCGAGGCTGGCCTCCAACTTGCCATCCTCCTGCCTCAGCCTCCCGAGCTGCCGGGATGACCGTTGTCCACTGCGGGGGGCACGCATGGACTCCCCGGGAGAAGAAATTGAAAACCCTGCTCAAGGTCAAATGGGGACATAAATTGGGTGGCATTTCAGGGGCTTCCAAATGGGGACACTGGCCACCCACCGTCTGGGGAGATGTGTCCAGTGGGTCCATTTCAGTTTAGCTCTGGGACTTGGTTCCTCGTCCCCGTTGGGTGCACTGGGTGCCCTTCTGGGACTGCCCAGGGCGGCTGTGTCCACTTGGCTGAACCTCTTTGGGGTCCAGCCTGCAAAGTCACATCCCGTCTGATTTCTGGCTGGGTCACCCCCGTCGATGGCTGGCGCCCTGTCCACTGGGTGAGCCAGGCAGTAGGGCACGCCGAGCTGACCTGACCTGAGATCTTGACCCTCCAGCGATCCTCAGGTATAGGTGGGCACTGGGCACCCTGTTTTCATTCACAGCTGCCCCTTAGGGACAGGACCCTCTGGGTGGCCACTGCCCGGCCCTACGGAGACACATGGGCCACGCGACGATTCTGCCCTTGGGTCACTGCTGCGCGTGTTGGGATGGGGACACGGGCAGCGTGGCTTCGAGTGACCTTTCCAGAGGATGCCGCGCTAGGGGCGGCCCGGTTTGGATGCATTCCACCTGGACGTCCACATGGTCCTTCGAAGCCATCTTTCTGGGTCGGGGGTCTCACGGGGTCCCCCGTGTTGCTCAGAGGGTTCAAAGCTAATTTGCATCTGCAACCACCCACGGTGTCCATCGGGCAGTGCATGGACGCTGGTGGACATTGCAACCCGAAGTCCACCCGCTCTGTCTCGGGGACATCACATCCCACTTTTGCCCCTGGGAAGAGCCATCCAGGAACCCGCTTGTCTGCACGGGTCACTCCAGATGTCCAGGGTCCCCTCTGCAAACCGCTGGGGTCTGGTCACCCGTCGGGGCAGCAGGAGGGGCCCAGAGGCCCGTGGCCCGTCCTCGCAGGTAACAGGTGGGTCCCGCTGCCCGCGAGCCACGTGTTGCACGCCCAGGTCCCGCTCCTGTCCCCGCGGTCCTCTGGGGAGTCCCCCAGTAACTCGGGCGTGTGGGCCACTAGGAGAGGCGGGTCCTCCTCTCCGCTCCGGGCGCAGCGGCGCGACCTGGTGGCGCTGGCGGGGGACGGTCCCCGCCGCCCCGCGCTCCTGCTCCTCGAGGTTCCGATTGAAACGTCCGTCAACAGATGTCGCAGCACATGTCCGCGCCCCCCCCCCAGCTGCCCGCCTTTGTCTGCTGCGTGGAGCTTTTTAAAATTTCATCGCGACGCGGAAGAGGACAATTAATCCGCTGCCCCAGGCTTTGATTATGCCGGGGCCGCGCGCTCCCGCTGCCACCGAGATAATGAGGCCTCACCAGGCGGGAGGCACCGGCTTGGGAGCCCCGGCCTCCGCGAGAAACGGAGGACGCAGCAGCGCGCGCGCGGGGAGGTGGCCTCCGGACGCAGCCGGGCGCGCGGGGAGGTGGCCTCGGCTCCTCTGATGTCTCACCCAGAAGAATGGGTCAGAGCCTCGGTATCCCCAGCACCCGCAGCCCCCGCCCTCCAGGGCCCCTGCCAGACCCAGGGCCTCTCCCGGGCCTCCGAGAGAGGCAGAGGGTCCTGTGTCCACCCCAAGGAGGACAGAGGGGTGGTCATGCAGGACCCAGGGAGGGGTCTCTCGGCTCAGTCCTTCCTGCAGTAAACACTGGCGCCTTCCTGGTGGGCCAGGACTGGGGGGAGCCTGCTGATTCTTTCATGCTGATGTCCGGGGC
>NW_026000110.1:371811-377923 GCF_001458135.2 Marmota marmota marmota | reverse complement strand
GCCCCCCCCCCACGTCGGGCAGCATCATGGGGTCCCTTTCCCCCAGCCCCTGGCCCACCTCAAACCTGCTTTCCGTCGCCGAATGTGCCCCATCTGGATAGTTTGACCGAAATCAAGTTGATTGCCCTTTGTTGTCTAATTGGAGCATCCCGTTTCCAAGGTTCTCCTACCCTGCACCAACCAGCAGAGATGGATTCCTTTTCATAGCTGCGTAATATTCCACCGTGCGCATGGACCACTGAAGATTGACCCGTGGATGTCCACTCTGACCATTGTGCGTTCTTCTGGTACCAACCTGGGTGCTCCAGTCTCTGCTTCCTTTGTGTGTGTGACCGTAGTGTGGCCTTGGTCAGTCCCCCAATGAATGACCCAGGTAGCTGCACGCCCATTTTTAACCATCATAAAGAAAAATCACTATAAACATGCGTGGACGGGTCATCTGTGACCTCGAGCTTCCCTTCCTCTTGGGCACATACCCAGCCACAGGCAGCGCGAGCAGCAAGTGTATATTGACCTTTATGCCCAGTTCCCCACGTTCTCCAGCTACGGGCGCCATTTTGGATTTCCACCCAGAATCGCCCAGTGGCTCTGTCTCCTCGTCCAAACTCGGTGTTGGGCGTGTTTTCCATTTTAGCCGTCCGTGGGGGTCCGGGCGTGTGGAGTTTCCATTTCCCTACAGAAGAGGGACGTGGGTGTCCACCATCCACGGTCGCCTTGGAAGAAGAATCCACTCCAGTCCATTGTTCAAACCTAAGGGTCACGAATGGATGCTCCCGATCTTTGTGGTGAAACGTGGATGGTTTGAAGCTACAGATTTGCGTGACCATCTGTGGATTATTATTGTTATTGTTATTATTATTTATTAATCCACTGGTTCCAGAACCATATCTGTGCATTGAATTTGCACAGATATCTCCCGAGTGGTTGGGCTAGTCCAGTTGCACAGGTTACAGGAGAACAAGGGGACTTGGTGGCTCCCCTGATTTGGGGCCATGCCTCTCAGCTGACCAGCGACTTGGGGACAAGTGTTGGGTTCTGGAGGGAAAATAGAAAACTTGGGAGGAACTTGACCCTTGAAGGCAGGTAGAAGGGTGCAGAGAGAGAGAGAGAGAGAGAGAGAGAGAGAGACACGCGTCCTCAGATGCTCACCCCCCGGGGGACCTGCGGTGACCTGCAGGCAGGGACAGGCTGCAGACATCTGCAGAATGTCCACCCGCTGGGTCGCGTCCGAGTCATTGAGTCATCGGAATCCAAGCAGCCCGGGGACACGGTGGGGTGCGGATGAATCTTCCCGTTGACGTCCGCAGGGGCAGAGTCAGCCGAGGAGTGGCACAGGGCGTGATCCACGCTTCTCATAACGTTGCAGACCGTTAAAATGAAGATGTCATAAAACCAGGGACAAGGGACTCCAGGGATGGAAGGGCTGCGGAGCCCGTGAGGTGGGGGGTCAGCTAGGGTGGTGCGGGGTGGACGGAGCGCAGGTGCGGCTGGATCAGGGGGAGGCCGTGCCTCCTTCACCCTCCCTGTTGGTGGGTGATTGACAGGTGGATTGCTTTGGAGTCTTGCAAAGATGCCACCAGATTAAAAAGAATCTACATGGAGCATGAGGAATGACGAAATCTAAACGCACAGGATATTCTGGGGGTACGGGTCCTGAGTGTGTCCCGGGTCCCCTGAAAGACCACTGAAAACAGTCACCAGGATGAGACGGGTCTCTCGCTTCCGGGGCACCTGCTTTGTGACAGAAAATAGAAGTGGCCGAGTTCACGGCTGAATCGCTGCAGATTTCATACCAAATGGTTTTGCAAAAAAAAGTGACGCTCTTTTTTTTTTTCCAAATTGTGTCCCCAGGGGCTCAGGAGGCTGAGACAGGAGGATCGCCCGTCAAAGGCTGGCCTCGGGTACTTAGTCAGGCCCTAAGCAACTTAGCAAGATGTTGAATTACAATAAAAACATATATATCCAGAAGGGCTGGGACGTGGCTGGTGGTGAAGCCCCCCTGGGCTCGACCCCTGGCACCTGCCGAACCCTCACCTTCTCCTGGGGACCCACAGCCACACCTGCAGGCATTGCCAAATGCTGCTCCCCTGGACTCTGCCAGCAAACTCCTCTTCTCCCTGCAAAACCCCACGCGCCCCGCCCTTCCTGCCTTCTGTTAGTTCTCCCATAGAACCAGGGTGAGCGTCTCCCCCTGAGATGCTGCTGTTGTCCATGTGTTTCCTGCAGCCCTGGGGGGCACCCGTCTCCACCCACCTGCTCATCTCTGGCTGAGGGGTCCACACACCACCTTTGACTCGTGTGGTTGCAGGAGGCTCAAGCTGCCATGTTGGTTTGGGGCATTGGCTACATGACGTTCCCGCTGCCATTTTTGTCCAGGGCATTTATTGCATGAGGTTCCTGCCGCCATGTTGGTTTGGGGCATCTATTTGGTGAGGTTCCTGCTGCCATGTTGGATTGGGGCATTTATTGCATGAGGCTCTTGCTGCCATATTGGTTCAGGGAATTCCGAGATCACTGGGCCCTTTTTGAGGTTGAGAGGCCAGAAGAATGGAGCTGCGCCCTTTAGCTTTCAGATTCGGGGGTGCGTCTGCCAAGGGCACCCACCCAAGGGCCCCTGGCACGGCCAACATCAAGGGGTTGTGCCCCGTGGCTAGTGGAGGGGTCTGGTACCTCCTGATGGTCCATTAGGGCCCCTTAAGTGATTGACAGCTGATGCTCCCAGCTCTGGGCTGCAGCCCGAGGTCCAGGCGGGTCGGAGCAGGTCAGCTGAGGCTGCTTCCTGCTCCCAGAGGGCGCCTTCTCCTGGGTCCTCCATGGGGGACGGGCAGGGGCCTCTCGGGTCTCTCTGAGAAGGACCCTTGTCCCCTTCATGGGCTGCACTCCATGAGTTCAGCCCTTCCAGAGCCCCCTCCACACCAGCCCCTGAGGCCTCTGCACACAGAAACTCGATCTCCCCCATTTGCACATAACCCCGTTTGCAATGGATCACGTTGCTTTGGAGTTGAAAGATGCTTTTCCTGTTTATTTCTCTTAACTAGGAAACATTGATTCTAGAGGAAAAAAACAATAAGTGCAATCAGCAATTTGGGGATTTAGGGTAACATTTTTTTTAAAAGAGCAAACAAACGTAACAGCCGTTCCAGATTTTTGTGCTTATCCTGCAGCTGGGGATAAAACGGTTTGAAAAAGAAAACGAGAGACATGAGCAATGAGTGGGTAAAAAGTGCTTAAGGCTCACACTCGTGTGCTCGTTTAATGAGCGTCTGTTAAGTTCCTACCAGGGTTAATTTCCACTTAACGTGCCCAGGAATTGTTTGAAGCCAGGCGCGGTGGCGCCCACCCATCATCCTAGACGTTGGGGAGGCTGAGGCAGGAGGATGGCAAGTTGGAGGCCAGCCTCAGCAACTTAGTGAGACCCTAAGCAACTGAGGGGATTTAGTGTAAAATGCAAATTTCTCTACCATCCTGCAAAGGCACAGAGACCAACAAGGGCTTCTTCCCCTTGCAATTTGCCCCCTCTCGAAAAAAAAAAAAATCGCAGCCGGCTGAGCCCCTCACCCCCACCTGGTCCTGATCTAACCTAAAGGGTATCCCAAAGCACAGCCACCAGCATCCTCCATATTGGTTTGGGGCACTGCCTACATGAGGTTCCTGCGGCCATTTTTGTTGAGGGCATTTATTGCACGAGGTTCTCCTGCCCCTAAAAACCACTCGCTGCAAACGGCAGCCTCCTGTCCATCAAATGCGCTCGCCACCGGAGCCCGGGAGGTCGGTGCCCGGCTCCTCTGCTCCTTGGCTGTTGCTGTTCAGTTATAAACCTTCTAAAATGATGTTCTGCCCTTCTCCCATGCTACCTTACATATGGTATCTATTAAGGATCAAATTCATGCTTTTTCCTAGTATAAGGCAAATATTCCTAAAGTAAAAAGAAAAGTGAAAAATCTTACATAAAACCCTGAAGTTTATATAATCTTACACAAACCCCTAAAACTATGGTTTTAAATTTTCCCTTTAATCTACCGTCAAAGCTCACCTTTAGAGAGAGAGCCATTTGCTTCTACTCTACCACCTTGGAGGCATAGCACATCCTTCCTTACTGCTCCTTTACCAGTATGTTCCAGCAGAGGGAGCTCCAAGGGTCTTACAACTATTCCTAAGGTGCCTTCATTTCTGCCCCACAGATTCCAAAGACAAGGTTTTGGCCCAGTTCTTCTGGTGCCAAGAATTAAATGGTCCTTCCTAAAGCACAAGAAGTAAAATCAAGAATCAATAAATGGGATGGTATCAAACAAAAGAGCTTCTTCACAGAAAAGGAGATAATCAAGAATGTGAACAGAGAGCCTACAGAATGGGAGAAAATCTTTACCATCAGCACCTCAGAGCATTAATCTTCAGGATATACAAAACACTCAAAAATATTTAACAACAATTAATAAATAAATAAATAACCCAATCAATAAATGGGCTAAGGAACTGAACAGGTATGAATGGTCAAAAAAAAATATGAAAAATGTTCAATATCTCTAACAATTAGAGAAATGCAAATTAAAACTACATTGAAAGTTCACCTCACCCAGTCAGAATGGCAAATATCAAAAATATAAGCAACAATAAATGTTGGCAAAGATGTGGGGGAAAAGGTTCACTCATACATTGCTGGTAGGACTGCGAACTGGTGCAACACTCTGAAAAGCAGTATGAGATTCCTTAGAAAACTTGGAATGGAACTACTATCTGACCCATTTATCCCACTCCTTAGTTTATACCCAAAGGACTTAAAATCAGGATACTGCAGTGATGCAGCCACTCCACATTTATAACAGCTCAATTCACAATAGCCAAGCTATGGAACGAACCCAGATGCCCTACACCAGATGAATGGATTTAAAGAAATGTGGTATATATATACAATGGAACACTACTCCATCATAAAGAAGAATGAAATTATGGCATTTGCTGGTTAATGGATGGAACTGGAGAATATCATGCAAAGTGAAATAAGCCAATCTCCCAAAACCAAAGGCCAAATGTTCTCTCTGATATGTGGATGCTAACCCACAACAAAGGAGGGGAAGGCTAGAAGTTCATTGAACTAGACAAAGGGCAATGAAGGGAAGGGAGGCGTGATGAGAATAGGAAAGACAGTAGAATGAATCAGACATAACTTTCCTGCCCACATATATAAATACATGACCCATGTAACTCCACATCATGTACAACCATAATAATGGGATCCTAACTGAAACACGTTATTCTATGTATGTATAATATTTCAAAATATACTCTACCATCATGCAAAAAATATTTTTAAATAAATGTATTTTAAAAACAATTAAATAGTCCTCCAGTTTTCCCCTGGAGGTGCATTAGAAGCTGATGGGCTTTATTAATTTTTTTTTAAAGAGAGAGAGAGAATTTTTATTTATTTTTTTAGTTTTCGGCAGACACAACATCTTTGCTTGTATGTGGTGCTGAGGATCAAACCTGGGCTGCACGCATGCCAGAGCACGCTACCGCTTCAGCCACATCCCCAGCCCGAAGCTGATGGGCTTTAAATGACCTTGAGGACAGAGTCTCTGCATTATGTCACAACTCCCTGTGGCTAATTAAGTAGGTCAATTTAAATATCCGATATGAAATATAGAGCATAATTTCTTTTTTTTTATCCTAGGAGTTGGACTCAGAACCTTTTTCACTCTACCTCTGAGTTACACACCCAGTCCCGGAACTTAATTTTCAATGCTTGATTTGCTATAGACACCATGTGAGGTGAAGACTAATGATAATGGTGTCCACTACCCCCAAATGTTTAGTCATCAGGTTCATCCCAAATGATAGCACAAAGATATTTTTATACTTTCTTCATTTGGCAGTTTAGATACTTTAAAATATCTCTACAATATAAACCCCATATGCTAGTTTCTCTTTATATATGTAAATCTTTCACCTTTTACAGTATAGAACTCATAGCCGAGATTCCAATGCTGATTGCGACAAATTGCTGACTTGTCTTGGTTTTTTGTTGTTGTTGTTGTTGTTTTGTTTTTTTTTTTTAGTTTTTGGCGGACACAACATCTTTGTTTGTATGTGGTGCTGAGGATCGAACCCAGGC
>NW_026000110.1:360576-369708 GCF_001458135.2 Marmota marmota marmota | reverse complement strand
CAGTCCCTGGTGGCCGACTCCATGGCTCTGGCCCAAGGGGAGCAGAACAAGATGGCGGCAGGGCCTGGAGGAGGAGAGCAGCTCAGGACAGGGCACCAGGGAGCAGAGAGAGCTCTGCTCACCAGGGACAGGACAGAGACCCCAAAGGCACAGCCCAGGGACCCCCTCCTGCAGCCACACCCCACCTGCTGCAGTCACCACCCAGTGAGTCCATCCAAGTGGATTAATCCACTATCAGTCTACACCTGGGAAACGGACAGCTCCCGAGCTCCATCTCAGAGCAGGTCCACATCTCCAAAGACCCTGGAGGAACGTCACCCCTCACTCCCCCGGAGCCACGTCCCCAGCATGGTGGCCTGTACCACTCTGGGTCCTTGTGACACGGTGGTACGTCTGCAGGTGTCCTTCTTGGATGTCACAGCGGGGACCCTGAGAGTGACAGTGGACATGCGTCTCAGGAGATCCACGTGGGGCTTCGCCAAGGCACGTGTGGGTCAGCCATCGTCCTCCTGGGGGTGATTCCGTACTCGAGGGTTTAAGTCAGTGGGTGACGTCTGCAGAGAGGGGTGGGGGGCACTGAGGTCCCTCTGTCCCTCTGTTTTGCCTCAGGTTTCAGTGCGATTGCATTTTTGTGGCCTCAGAAAACTGTCTCCAGGTCTCATTCCCTTTATGGGGCGGTGGGTACCAAGGACTGGACCCGGGGTCGCTTGTCCCCTGAGCCCCGTCCCCAGCCCTATGCTGGATTTTGAGAGACAACGTCACTGAGCTGCTTAGTGCCTCGCTTTGGCTGAGGCTGGCCTCCAACTTGTAATCCTCCTGCCTCAGCCTCCTCCTCTCCCCTGGGCTGGCAGCTGCCGTCTTCTCCCTGTGTCCTCCCAGGGCGTCCCTCTGTGTGCGTCTGGGTCCTCATCTCCTCCTCTACGAGGACCCCAGTCCTGCTGGGTCAGGGCCACCCTGGGGACCTCACTGTACCCCCATCCCCTCTGCCAAGACCCATCTGCACACACACAGGCACGTCCCAAGGTCCTGGGGCCAGGGCTGCAGCAGAGGAACTTGGGGGTCCTAATGCGGTTGCTTGGCACCCGGGACACCTGGATGTTTCTAGATCACTCAGATGGAAACCAAATGTCCATCCTTGCTCTGTTCATCTGCCCAGCCACCCTGGAGGGGACACGGGGCCACTTCTCTCTCCTCTATTCCTCTCTTTGGTTGTTCTGATGGACTCTCGCCCACAGGGACCTTCAGACTCAGCCAGAGAAGGAAGTCTGACCACGGGGCCGGTCTAGCTTTCCACAGGCAGCGTCTGCAGGGTCCCCACCTGGACTCCACGCTGGCCGGTGACGTGTGATCTTCCCTGAGACACGTGCCCCATCACTTAAAAAACCCACAGAGAGCTTGCCGGGTGGATGTGTGACCGGTGGTTGCTGTAACAAGTCCCCCAGCCGGTGGTGGCTTTGACCCCAGACCTCTATGACCCTAGAGCTCTGGAGACCCAACACAAGGTCACCTGCGTGCTGAGGCCGGGGTCCTTCCTCTCTCTGCAAAACCAGGTGAGCAACACCTTCCGGATTGTTCCAGAAGACCTCTGCCCACCCGGCCTCCATGGGTGGGTCCACCCAGGGCCCCTCCGAGGCCTGTCGCTCCAGCCAGGAGCTCCGCACAGGGCTTCTGAGGGAGGTGCCTCTCAGCTGGGTGCCGGGCGCACACCTGCGGCTCGGGAGGCTGAGGCCGGAGGACGGCAAGTTGGAGGCTGGCCTCAGCAACTTAGCAAAACCCGAGTCAAAATTAAAAATAAAAGGGGGCTGGGATGTGGCTCCGGGGCTAAGCCCCGACGGGTTCCATTTCCCACAAGAAAAAAAAAAAAAAACTCCTCCCTGCAGGACCCTGGAGGCTGTGGGTGGTGACCAGCCCCGGTCCCAGAGCGGGGTTCTGAGGGTGCGCTGGGGGCTTTCTGGTTTCTGACAGCGAGAGCAGTCGCCACCGTCCCCTCCCGCTGGCCCTGATTCGCATGGGCTCTTTGGCATGCAGACGGCCTCTCCGCCCGCCGCGGGGAAGCTCAGTGTGAAGGCGGCTTTGTTCTGGGTCAAAAGACGGTTTGATCCGCAAGTTCCTGTCCTGCCCAGAGAGAGGCCCCGCAGCCAGAGGAGTCCCCCGGCTCGCACCACGTCCCGGACCCTGTTCATGATTTATGTAGAGACAGGCTTCCGCCGAGTTGCTCAGGACCCTCGCTCCGTGGCCGAGGCTGGCCTCCAAGTTGCCATCCTCCTGCTCCGGCCTCCGGAGCCCCTGGGAGGAGAGGAGGACGTCTCTGGAGCATGATCCCCCCGTCTCCCACGTGGGGACTGGGATGTGCACAGCAAGCGCAAGGACACAACTGGCCACTGGCTTGAGAGTGACCTCAAGGCACAGCAGGGCCAGAGGGCCACCCCCACCCACCCGGGCTGGGCGTGTGCTCTGAGGTCAGCGGGTCATGGGTGTCTCTGGGCGGCAGATCTCCAGGCCGATGGACGCTGCGTGTTGTAGGAGTTGGCAGGTCACTTTCAGGGCCATGTGTTCACCCTTCAGAAGGAAGGTCACTAGGCGTCCTTGGGAGGTGCAGGTACCCAGCACTGCGTCAGTCAGCACTGGCCGCAGTAACGGTGCGTAACAAGCAGCCCCCAGACGCAGCCAGGCACGGTCTCAGGCATGTTTGATTTACCTGTGGCTGGGCTCGTCCGAGACCTGGGCTCGCCCCCGAGCTCCGGGTCCCCCCAGGTGGGCACCAGGTGACGTTTGTGATTTAAAAAAAATTTTTTTTAATGTCCTCTTGACCCAGTTTTGAGGTTTGGGCTGCAAGCCCCTCGGTCCCCCTTCCTGATCAGCACGTGAAGTCCACAGTCCGGCCAGCTCCGCGTCCAGGCCACCAGGCACCTACACCCACTGCCCGGGGCAGGTCCCACTGCACGTTGACCCCTCACCCCTGGTGATTGGCAGGTGAGGAATCTGGGGCCGGCTGAGGTCACCAGGTGCAGCCCATGAAGGGGACCAGGGTCCTTATCAGAGGGACACGAGAGCCCCCTGCCCGTGCACCAGGTGGAGGAGAGAGAAAATCGTGCTTCAGGGTCAAGGCAGGGGGTCCACGGTGAACCCCAACCACGGACCGAGTTATGGGATACGGTTCGGATCAGTCTCCCCACAGAGGTCCGTTTGGCCTCCAGGTGGCGCCATTGAGAGGTGCAGGAGCCTTTAAGAGGCGGGGCCTAGGGGGAGGTTCTTAGATCATTGGGGGCGTGGCCTGCAAGAGGACTGGGGGACCCTGGTATCTTCCTGTTCTTCTTCTTTCCTCCTGGTAGGCAGTTTGCTCTGCGGTGGGTTCCCGCCACAATGTTGTCCCCTCGCCATCCTCCCAAAGTGACCTGGGCCACCTGAGCTCAATGAGACAGGGAGTCAACTAGAGGTGGTCGGGTCTTCAGGTGCAATAGAGAAGAAAACACGTGGAGATCAAACTTGCAACATGTATGCAGGGTGTGAAATGCCACCACCGTCCCTTTGCAGCAAGTCCGGGCCCATCCGAAGGTCACCCCTTTGGCTACTTAGGTGGGACTCCAAGGTGACCTTCAGAGGACCTAGGTAACTCGGCCCTTCCATGGTGGGGATTTCAGGTGACGTGTTCGATCCCCAGGCGTTGGGTGTGCGGCTTTTCTCCAGGGACCTGGGTGACATCTCTCCTCCGGCCCTGGGGAGGGGTGGTCGCTGAGTCCTCTCCAGTCCCCTGACCCGGGCACCTCGGTCCCCCTGCCCCCCGCTTTAAATAGACCCAGATTGATCTCGCGAGTTGCTGGTTGGGGGGCGAGATTGATGCTGTTAATATCAAGCTTTCGAGATGACAGATGACGGTCGCCAGTTAATCAGGGCCATTAGCCGATAAATATCCGTAATTCGATCAGCCCCGCGATTCCTTTTCCGATAATGAGATTTACAAACGCAAGTGATTAAGTAATTAGCTCCATCTCCAAGATTCCCCGCGCCCTGGCGCCCCCCCTCCCACGGGGAGATCCGGAGCCACCGAGCGGCCCTGGGGTCCTCGCCAACGTCCACTCACTGCCCTGTCCGGCCCGCCTGCTGGACAGTACTAGGCTCTGGGCAGGTTTGCAAAATTGAAAGAAAAAAAAATTTAAAAAGCCCGAGAACCCTGCAGTCCTCTAAGGTTCGGAACCCAGGGACCCCGGGGCGTGTCCAGCTGTGCCCTGCACCCGGGGACCTGGTCTGCTCCCGGGATCCTGTCCCCCCGGGTCCCGGGCACCGGCTGTCCAATGCAGAAGCCATGGACAGATGGGGTTGTGCATGCGCATGTGCAGGACCCCTGACCTTGGGTACAGGGAGGGACGAAGTGCACCGTTTCCTTCGCAAGAGTCCAGCGTCACCGGCTGCCCAAGGTGTCAGCTGGGGGCCATCCTGATGACCCAGCCCGGGCGGGACAGCAGAGGCCAAGAGTGCACCAGAGACGCCTCCCGTAGGGACATGGAGGCTCAGCCCAGCCCGGCGCCAAGGTGCTGGGGACACGGACCTCCGTCCCCGGTTGGCGACATCATCCCCCCAAGTGACCGTCCCATGACCCGAGCTGCCCAACAGCCTCAGAAAGGGGAGATCCGAACGGGGCTCGGAATCCGAGCTCAGACCACTGCAAAGTAAGGAGTCACCAAGGTCGGGGACCGTGTCTGTCCCCTGGGTGGCTGGGCACCTGTAGATGGACAGGTCTGTGGGCATCAGGGACAGCAATAGGTCACTGGAGGTGGGACCTTGAAGAGCCTCTTGGGACCCCGGGCCCTCCTCTCCCGGGTCCTTCCCAGGTGCCAGGAGCAGAGCGTCGGCAGGGAGACCCTCCAACCCGGGGGCTGGCGCCCTGAATCCATGAGCCCAGGAACGTTTGCATCTTGTAAGACGATTTCCTCCGGCGTTTTGTCACAGTAACCGAAAGCCCGTGAGAACACCAGGAACCCTGCAGGGAGCTGGAGACCTCCACCGTGCACCCTGGAAGGGCCTGGTGCCTATGGATGTGGGGTCACCAAGCCCCCCAACAGGAGCCACCCCCAAGAGAGTCTCCTTCCCAAACTCCGTGGCACAGACGGGAGGAAATGGGTGCTGAAGGGAATTCGGATTCTGATCCGGCCTGGGGTGGGCGCCTGAGGCCCTCCAGGGGCCTGAGGGACTCCGCCAATGGCACCTCCAGAGGCCAAAGCGCACCAAGTACGCACGGCCTCGTGCGCTTCTGCACCCCGCGATCCTGGACAGAGGCAGATGTTGCGCACTCGTTTCCAGGGACCCTTGGGGCAGCTGCAGGCGGGGAGGAGGGAGGCCTCGCCACGTGCCACCCCCCTCTGGGACGTCACCCCGAAGTGACAGCTCACCGGGGTCCAGGTACCCTCGCAGCCTCCCCGGATTTCAAAGCCTCCGGGTTGCAACAACTCGCAGACGCCGCCGCGATTCCCCAAAGAGCAGCAGCAGCATCTTCCCTTGGAGCGTCTCCAACCGGGAAGATGCTGCTGCTGCTCTTTGGGGAATCGCGGCGGCGTCTGCGAGTTGTTGCAACCCGGAGGCTTTGAAATCCGGGGAGGCTGCGAGGGTACCTGGACCCCGGTGAGCTGTCACTTCGGGGTGACGTCCCAGAGGGGGGTGGCACGTGGCGAGGCCTCCCTCCTCCCCGCCTGCAGCTGCCCCAAGGGTCCCTGGAAACGAGTGCGCAACATCTGCCTCTGTCCAGGATCGCGGGGTGCAGAAGCGCACGAGGCCGTGCGCACTTGGTGCGCTTTGGCCTCTGGAGGTGCCATTGGCGGAGTCCCTCAGGCCCCTGGAGGGCCTCAGGCGCCCACCCCAGGCCGGATCAGAATCCGAATTCCCTTCAGCACCCATTTCCTCCCGTCTGTGCCACGGAGTTTGGGAAGGAGACTCTCTTGGGGGTGGCTCCTGTTGGGGGGCTTGGTGACCCCACATCCATAGGCACCAGGCCCTTCCAGGGTGCACGGTGGAGGTCTCCAGCTCCCTGCAGGGTTCCTGGTGTTCTCACGGGCTTTCGGTTACTGTGACAAAACGCCGGAGGAAATCGTCTTACAAGATGCAAACGTTCCTGGGCTCATGGATTCAGGGCGCCAGCCCCCGGGTTGGAGGGTCTCCCTGCCGACGCTCTGCTCCTGGCACCTGGGAAGGACCCGGGAGAGGAGGGCCCGGGGTCCCAAGAGGCTCTTCAAGGTCCCACCTCCAGTGACCTATTGCTGTCCCTGATGCCCACAGACCTGTCCATCTACAGGTGCCCAGCCACCCAGGGGACAGACACGGTCCCCGACCTTGGTGACTCCTTACTTTGCAGTGGTCTGAGCTCGGATTCCGAGCCCCGTTCGGATCTCCCCTTTCTGAGGCTGTTGGGCAGCTCGGGTCATGGGACGGTCACTTGGGGGGATGATGTCGCCAACCGGGGACGGAGGTCCGTGTCCCCAGCACCTTGGCGCCGGGCTGGGCTGAGCCTCCATGTCCCTACGGGAGGCGTCTCTGGTGCACTCTTGGCCTCTGCTGTCCCGCCCGGGCTGGGTCATCAGGATGGCCCCCAGCTGACACCTTGGGCAGCCGGTGACGCTGGACTCTTGCGAAGGAAACGGTGCACTTCGTCCCTCCCTGTACCCAAGGTCAGGGGTCCTGCACATGCGCATGCACAACCCCATCTGTCCATGGCTTCTGCATTGGACAGCCGGTGCCCGGGACCCGGGGGGACAGGATCCCGGGAGCAGACCAGGTCCCCGGGTGCAGGGCACAGCTGGACACGCCCCGGGGTCCCTGGGTTCCGAACCTTAGAGGACTGCAGGGTTCTCGGGCTTTTTAAATTTTTTTTTCTTTCAATTTTGCAAACCTGCCCAGAGCCTAGTACTGTCCAGCAGGCGGGCCGGACAGGGCAGTGAGTGGACGTTGGCGAGGACCCCAGGGCCGCTCGGTGGCTCCGGATCTCCCCGTGGGAGGGGGGGCGCCAGGGCGCGGGGAATCTTGGAGATGGAGCTAATTACTTAATCACTTGCGTTTGTAAATCTCATTATCGGAAAAGGAATCGCGGGGCTGATCGAATTACGGATATTTATCGGCTAATGGCCCTGATTAACTGGCGACCGTCATCTGTCATCTCGAAAGCTTGATATTAACAGCATCAATCTCGCCCCCCAACCAGCAACTCGCGAGATCAATCTGGGTCTATTTAAAGCGGGGGGCAGGGGGACCGAGGTGCCCGGGTCAGGGGACTGGAGAGGACTCAGCGACCACCCCTCCCCAGGGCCGGAGGAGAGATGTCACCCAGGTCCCTGGAGAAAAGCCGCACACCCAACGCCTGGGGATCGAACACGTCACCTGAAATCCCCACCATGGAAGGGCCGAGTTACCTAGGTCCTCTGAAGGTCACCTTGGAGTCCCACCTAAGTAGCCAAAGGGGTGACCTTCGGATGGGCCCGGACTTGCTGCAAAGGGACGGTGGTGGCATTTCACACCCTGCATACATGTTGCAAGTTTGATCTCCACGTGTTTTCTTCTCTATTGCACCTGAAGACCCGACCACCTCTAGTTGACTCCCTGTCTCATTGAGCTCAGGTGGCCCAGGTCACTTTGGGAGGATGGCGAGGGGACAACATTGTGGCGGGAACCCACCGCAGAGCAAACTGCCTACCAGGAGGAAAGAAGAAGAACAGGAAGATACCAGGGTCCCCCAGTCCTCTTGCAGGCCACGCCCCCAATGATCTAAGAACCTCCCCCTAGGCCCCGCCTCTTAAAGGCTCCTGCACCTCTCAATGGCGCCACCTGGAGGCCAAACGGACCTCTGTGGGGAGACTGATCCGAACCGTATCCCATAACTCGGTCCGTGGTTGGGGTTCACCGTGGACCCCCTGCCTTGACCCTGAAGCACGATTTTCTCTCTCCTCCACCTGGTGCACGGGCAGGGGGCTCTCGTGTCCCTCTGATAAGGACCCTGGTCCCCTTCATGGGCTGCACCTGGTGACCTCAGCCGGCCCCAGATTCCTCACCTGCCAATCACCAGGGGTGAGGGGTCAACGTGCAGTGGGACCTGCCCCGGGCAGTGGGTGTAGGTGCCTGGTGGCCTGGACGCGGAGCTGGCCGGACTGTGGACTTCACGTGCTGATCAGGAAGGGGGACCGAGGGGCTTGCAGCCCAAACCTCAAAACTGGGTCAAGAGGACATTAAAAAAAATTTTTTTTAAATCACAAACGTCACCTGGTGCCCACCTGGGGGGACCCGGAGCTCGGGGGCGAGCCCAGGTCTCGGACGAGCCCAGCCACAGGTAAATCAAACATGCCTGAGACCGTGCCTGGCTGCGTCTGGGGGCTGCTTGTTACGCACCGTTACTGCGGCCAGTGCTGACTGACGCAGTGCTGGGTACCTGCACCTCCCAAGGACGCCTAGTGACCTTCCTTCTGAAGGGTGAACACATGGCCCTGAAAGTGACCTGCCAACTCCTACAACACGCAGCGTCCATCGGCCTGGAGATCTGCCGCCCAGAGACACCCATGACCCGCTGACCTCAGAGCACACGCCCAGCCCGGGTGGGTGGGGGTGGCCCTCTGGCCCTGCTGTGCCTTGAGGTCACTCTCAAGCCAGTGGCCAGTTGTGTCCTTGCGCTTGCTGTGCACATCCCAGTCCCCACGTGGGAGACGGGGGGATCATGCTCCAGAGACGTCCTCCTCTCCTCCCAGGGGCTCCGGAGGCCGGAGCAGGAGGATGGCAACTTGGAGGCCAGCCTCGGCCACGGAGCGAGGGTCCTGAGCAACTCGGCGGAAGCCTGTCTCTACATAAATCATGAACAGGGTCCGGGACGTGGTGCGAGCCGGGGGACTCCTCTGGCTGCGGGGCCTCTCTCTGGGCAGGACAGGAACTTGCGGATCAAACCGTCTTTTGACCCAGAACAAAGCCGCCTTCACACTGAGCTTCCCCGCGGCGGGCGGAGAGGCCGTCTGCATGCCAAAGAGCCCATGCGAATCAGGGCCAGCGGGAGGGGACGGTGGCGACTGCTCTCGCTGTCAGAAACCAGAAAGCCCCCAGCGCACCCTCAGAACCCCGCTCTGGGACCGGGGCTGGTCACCACCCACAGCCTCCAGGGTCCTGCAGGGA
>NW_026000110.1:354996-360502 GCF_001458135.2 Marmota marmota marmota | reverse complement strand
CAGGCGGGAGGGGGATGATGCTGTGGCACAGCCCGACGGGTCCCCTGGGAACGGGGGTCCCCCCACTTCTACAAGTGACCGCGGACTCTTGGAATCAGGCGGTGGACACCTGTCAGTGCAGTGGCTCAGGAGGCTGAGGCCGGAGGATGGCAAGTTGGAGGCCGGCCTCAGCAATGTGACAAGGTCCTTCTCAACTCCGTGACACAAGGGCCGGGGACGGGGCTCCGTGGCCGAGCACCCTGGGGTCCACCCCTGGACACCTCACTCGGGGTCAGCTGAGGCCGCTTCCTGCCCCCAGAGGCGCCTTCTCCTGGGTCCTCCGTGGTGGACGGGCGGGGGACCCTCGGTGTCCCTCTGATGAGGACCTTGGTCCCCTCCGCGGGCTGCACCTGGTGACCTCAGCCCTCCCGGAGGCCCATCTGCAGCAGCCGCTGGACGTCGCCGTCGATGCTAATCAGGTGTCCGCGCGGCAGAGTCCTCCGCGGACGTCGATGCGCGCGATGAAGTGCGGCCTCCTAATTGCTAGCCGGGGCCATCTGTCACGCTGTCCCCCGGAACGCACGGGACCTGGTGGCCGCTTCTCCTCACGACAGAGCCGGGTCCCTCTCCGCTAATGGCCCCGCGGGTCGTTAAGGATGACCCCTGGCCCGGCCTCCCCGACCCTGCACTTGACCTCGCTTTGGAATAGACCGGTCAGCCGATGGCCTCCGCTGTCCGGCTGCGGGCTTCTTTTTGCAGGGTCTTTTGCTCTTTTGGGTGCTGGACATTGAACCCAGAGGTGCCCACCGCTGACCCACCTGCCCAGCCCTTCTTATTTTTTCATTTAGAGGCCCGGCCTCCCCGAGTTGCTGAGGCTGGTCTCCAACTTGCCATCCTCCGGCCTCAGCCTCCTGAGACCTGGGGTGACTGGTGTGCACCGCTGTGCCCACCCCCTGGGCTGTCTGTCAAGGGCTCTGTGGTCTCCGCAGGCAGGACTCTCCGCAGCCCACCCACAGGGGCACAGTGGACACGCTCCTGTCCACCAAGAAGCAAGACTCCAGCTCCGGGGCCTTCTTCTCTCCAGAGAAACTCACCCAGGGAAACAGCACCTGCAGGTCATGGGCGCTGAGCCCCAATTCTCCCGCTCCCAGGCCCTGCTCAGCCCCACTGGGCGTCTGAGGTGACCTCTAGGGCTGCCCTCACCCAGGATGCCACCCCAGCAGCTCCGGAGGCCGAGGCAGGAGGATCGCAAGGTCAAAGCCAGCCTCCACCACAGCGAGGCCCTGAGCAGCTCAAGGAGACCCTGTCTCTCAATAAAATGCCAAATAGGGCTGGGGATGGGGCTCGGGGGTCGAGTGTCCCTCAATTCAATCTTCGGTACCAAGTAAACTAAAATCACTGTGCTGGACTGTGCGCTGGTTCATTGGGCAGTCTGTGCCGCCCGTCTCTGGGCAGGTGGTTCAGGTTGTGCACTGGGATTGGCCCAGCCGGAGGCCGTGGGGGCCCATCGTCCTGTGCTCCTGGCCTGCTGCCCGGGGTGCCAGGGAGCGAGAGCGCGTCCACCTGGACATTCCCAGAGGCGCTCTCTGCCCCTTGCAGAGTCCCCCTCTGGGTCTCTGACTGGAAACGGGACCTGCCCATGTGAAGAGGCCTCTCAGCCTCCGCCTGGGCCTGGCCACGGGGCCTCTGTGCTTGTCAGGAGGCAGGGCAGGAGGGACGTTTGCATGTGAAAGACCCAGGGCCACCCCTCCCTGCCGCCAGGCCCCAGAGTCCCTTTGCTCCCTCACAATGACCCCGAGCCCCGTGGCCCGGTCACTCCTGCCGTCCAGGGGGGTCCTGCAGGTCAGCGTCCCCCAGACCCCAGGCCCAGCAGCCCCTGGTGGGGCCCGGAACCCGGGCTCTGGGCTGATGTGCGACCCTGGCCACCAGACGGTCAGGTGGGGACCTGAGCCAGAGACCAGAGAAGGTGGCCGGAAGGACACGGGGCAGCGTGGCCCACGGGGAGCCAGCCGTGGGGACAGGTTTCCATCTTCTAGGGCCTTCAACCTCCGCATCCTGGACCTGGAGGACCAGGGTCTCCCTGGGCTGTGCTGTGCGCTGCAGGAGGTGGAGCAGCCTCTCTGGGCCCCACACACCAGGTGCATGAGCAGCCCCACCCAGGGTGTGAGAGCCCCCTGGACAGACAGCATGGGTCGATGACAGAGAGATAGATGGACAGACAGGGTGGGTTGATGGCAGATAGATAGACAGGTGGATAGACAGGTAGACAGGATGGATAGATGACAGAAGATAGATAGATGATAGATGATTGACAGGTAGATAGACAGAATGGGTCGATGACAGATAGATGGATAGACAGGCAGGATGGATGGATGGATGATTGACAGATGGCTGTCCATGGGTCTCCCTGGTGGGCCGTCCTATGCATGGCCACATATTGAACAGCATCTCTGAGCTACACCAGCAGGAGTCCCCGACATGTCCTCTGTACTTGTGACAACCACAGATGTCCCCGACATCCCCCATGTCCCCTGGGATCAGATGTGGGCCCTCTTATGCCTCCTGAGGACAGCCAGTCTCTTCCCACAGCTAGGCTGGGCAGGCCGGGCGCACACGAGTCCCGTTGGCCCCCGACTTGTGTTTGTCGATAAAGTTTTATTGGCCGTGGGCTGTGCACACTGGTTGGTGGATCCCCTTCCATGGTCTTCTGCAGGAAGCTGGAGCAGGTGGTGGAGGGGAGGCCGGAGAGGCTGCAGCAACGGGCTCTGGACGTCACTGTCACCGGAGGTGGCTGCAGCTCACTGGGAATGGGAAAGAGGAGGCGTGGGTGAGGCTGAGGCCTCGGACCTCAGGAACCGTCCTCTGGGCTCCCCGGGCATCCCAGGCCCCGAGGACTTGGAACAGCAAACCACCCGGGAAGTTCCACCTCTGTTGGCGCTAAACTGGAAATAAGTCAGACACTAGGTAGAACTGCCCTGGGAGGGCTGGGGCCAGGCGACCCAGTTGCTTTGTCAGCCCCTCGTGCTATTGGACTAAAAGTCCAACAGGGCGACCAGGACACGGACGTGGGGCTCAGCCGCGTCCTGCTCCCACCAAGCCCCGTCTCTGGGCAACTCAGCGCTGGTGTCCCATGAAGATGGGTGACCAGAGCGCCCGGCTCATCCGACTCCACGAACACAGCGAGGACCTTCAGGCCGAGAGGGAGGCAGCCCCAACCTCCCTCCCACCTCAGACCTCTCCCCTCCACTGGGCCCGGCCGCCATGTTGGATCGTGGTCTATTTCCACACCATGGACTTGAAGAGTGACCTCTACAGAGGGGGGGCCTCCTGGGGCCTCACCAAGGAAAATTATTTGGGTCTCTGCAGAGGTCATCAGTGAAGGGCCCCGAGCTGGGCTCCTCCTGGGTCAGGGGGCCCTCATGCAATGGCCGCGTCCTCCCAAGGGACAGAGGAGGGGACACAGGCACAGAGGAGGAGCCCCGTGGAGATGGAGGCAGAGACGGCAGTGAGGGCCACCAGCCCAGGGCCACCTGGAGCCCAGGAGCTGGACAGGCAGGAGGAGCCCCCTGGAGCCCTGGAGGGAGCTCAGCCTGGACTCTGGTCCAGCCTCCGCCCTCCAGGGCTGATGATGCCGTCCTCGGAGGAAAAGAAAATCAAGTAGAAATGAAAACTTCTGCAGCCCCCAGAGAGGGTCAGCGTGAAGGAGAAGTCCTGGCGTCCAGTGTCCTACAGACGTGCAGGGAAGAAAGGAAAGACGGACGGTTCCTGTGTAGGAGGTGAGTTTCGAGAGTCCCCTGCACCTGCAGAATCCAGGCAGCTGTGGGGAATCCACAGGAAAACATGGAGGACGGGGGGGGGGGGCTCATCAAGGATGGAGTCCATCCAGTGGAGAACGCCGGTCCAAATCTGCAACAAGATGCATGCCAGAGTCCATGGGGTCACATTCTCTCTGTCCTCATGGCTCAGAACCACATCCTCTTGTTCCACCCGCCTGGAGGCAGGTGTCAGGATTTCCTTCCTTCTTCAGGGCTGAATAATATTCCATCACACCAATGGGACGCATTCTATGTATCCATCCCGTGCACGGACCTCCCAGCTGCTTCCACACTGGGGCTTCTGTGAAGGCCACTTCCGTGCTCGTGGACGTGCGTGACCCTCTCTGGGCTGGGTCACGGGGTCTGGTTTTCAGGGTGATGGATCCTATCGGCCGAGTCGTCACCAGGATGCATATGGCGGCTCTCACTCAGGGTCTGGTGTGGAGTAGAGGCTTCATAAACCTGAGCCTCCTTGGGAATCTGTGTCCCTCTGAGTGTGTCCACTCCTAAGGATGTCACCGCACCGACTCCCAGGACCGTCGTGGGCTCCTGCTGTGCCTGTCCAGCTTCTGTTGGACGCCTGCGAGCAGAGGGTCACCCACGCCCAGGCTCTGGTCACCCACTCCCTTTCCGCCATTCTTCGCGGGCCACCCTCAGTGTGTGCCCACGCAGCGCCGGGTGGCCGCCAGAGCCGGGGGTTTCATCATCTATACCTACAATAAAATAAAATATGATATAAAATATAATGCGATTTAAATTATAGTATAATATAGTAAAATATAAAGAAGTATAATGTAATATAATGAAATATAATAAAATATAAAGTATAATAAAACATAATAAAATATAATAAAATCTAAAGTATTATAAATAAAATATGAAATATGATATATAGAATAAAATAAAATATAATATGATAAAATATGAACTATAATATAATATGATAAAACATAAAGAAGTATAATATAATATAATGAAATATAAAGTACAATGTAATATAATAAAATATAAAGAAAGATAATATGATATAATAAAATGTAAAGTATAATGAAATAGAATATGATATCATATGAACTATAATACAATAGAACAGAAAGTGCGATTTAATATAATGAAATATAATCAGATCTGATGAAATATAAAGTATGATATAATAAAATATAATGAAATCTAAATTACAGTATAATGAAATAAAAGAAGGATGATATAATACAATGTAGTATATATGACATAATATAGCGAATAAAATGAAATAAAATCAAATGCAAAGTATGATATGATATAATAAAATATGATAAAATATAAAGTATAATATAGTAAAATAAAATATAAAGTATGATATAATAGAATAAGATAAAATATAATATAAAATATGATGAAGTATAAAGTATAATGTAATATAATAAAATATAAAGAAGGATAATATAATATAATGAAATTTAATGAAATACAGTAAAATATAAAGTATGATAAAATATAATAAAATCTAAAGTAAGATAAATAAAATATAATGAAATAGGATATATAAAATAAAATAAAATATAATATGATAAAATATGAACTATAATATAATATGATAAAATATAAAGTATAATGTAGTAAAATAAAATGTAAAGTATAATATGGTATAATAAAATATAATATATATAAAATATAATGAAATATAAAGTACAATGTAATATAATAAAATATAAAGAAGGATAATATAATAT
>NW_026000110.1:336041-350997 GCF_001458135.2 Marmota marmota marmota | reverse complement strand
TGTCCAGGTATTAAACAGCCCGTTTGAGCCCATTTAAAAAAACTGAGGGGGTGTAAGGGGGGTGGGGTGCCATGGGGGATCCAGCTGGAAGGCGCCAGATCCCATTTCTGCCCGGGGCCCGAGATGGCCTTCAGACCCCCACGGCCTCCCTCCACGGCGCGGAGGAGGAGGAGGACCAGGCCGGGTTAGCCCCGCGCCGTGTGCAAAAGACGCTCATTAGGAGCCGCGCGCTCTGCAGCGGGGGCGCACGCGCCCGGACGGGACACGCGCGCACCATCTTTGCGAACGGCCCTGCAACCCAGAAAGCGACATCTGAAAGCCATCGCGGTGGCCCATTAGGACCCTTCCCTTTCCCCCTCCGCCTGCCTCGGTTCCAAACGCGGGCCCATTAACCGGGCGCCTGGTTTCAACAATTTGCTCTCCATTTCCACCATTTCCAAGGGGACGGGGGAGGGGGACAGGTGGGCTCCTTCCTCTTCTCGACAGAGACCCAATTGGCTGCTCCCCGCTGGAAGCGAACGGGGCTCATCACTTCCCATAAGGGCTTGGGGTATGATCCGTGCCAGGCCCGATAACAGGGTCCCCTGGTTGACAACCCCGCGTCACCGCCACTTAGCAGTGAGAATGTCAACCTGTCAGGCGTCTCCAGGCCGGGAGACCCGAGGCAGCCCGCGCCGATTTCCCTGCGAGCCACAGGGTGGGGGATCCCTGCCTCCCTCCGGCTCCTCCAGGGCCTGACGTTACACACAGTCACCTCATGGGGTGGACAGCGGGGTGGACAGGGCATTTTGGTCCCTTTCTGTCTTAAAGAGTCCTCCCCCCCGCGGGGAGCGCAAAACGGACAGCGTCCTCGCTGCCCCCTTGGAGAAACTTCAGGTTGGTTTCTTTTCTGCAGGAAAAGGAGCCATTAAACCTGATCAGGAACCTTCCCATTTCACAGCGGCTTCCAAGGGCCACTGGTGACAGGCACCTGGCTGCGTTATAGCACCGGCCTCTGCGCAGCAGCGCTGGGCTGCAACCGCTCCGCCAAGGTCCTGAGGCGCTTTACCAAACGTGGCGCTGGGGACGTGCCGGGGCATGCGCAGCCCCGAGGCGCTCAGAGGCCACTCGAGGCCCGGTGCGCACGGATTCCACCACAACCGGTGCGGAGAGCATTGTTACGCACACCCCAGACCTAGATTTTTGGTTTTTTTTTTTTCCCCCAAACTGGTGACGCAGCTCAGAAATGCACACCAGCAGGGACACTACGTGGCCACCACCCCACACCCAGTTCCTGGAAGCCTCGAAGCCCCAATTGGTCAGTGTCCTACTTGGCTGCTTCGTGAATATCTGACACCTGCTATTTTAAGGACATGAACCTTGGGAAGTCGTCTGTCACTGGCTCTGGGTGGCTGGGCCCCCTGTGCAGACATGTGTGCTGCACCGTTGGCCACCTGTAGCCTCGGGCCTCTGCATGGGTCTCTGCTGACCGAGCTCAGGGCCTCGCTGGGCGACCTCTGCACCCCTGAGCTGACTCCCCAGCCCCTGGGTGGTGGGTTCCAATTCCCCTCCCGCGATGGGAAATTGTATTTGCTAGTTAGCAACCTCGCAGTGCAGCGAATGAGCAACCGACCCTGGCGAGCCGCAGCCCAGACTTTTTAAATTCAAGAATGATTCTCTGCAAATCTGCAGCTTCGTGGGGGCCGGTCTCAGGAGCCTCAAAAAAAAAAAAAAAAAAAAAAAAGGCACTTAAAAAAAAACAAATAGGAAGCTGTCAGATGCTTGCCTTTCCGCCTGTCACCTCTCCACCGAAGGCGACCGTGCCTTTTGGATCTCCTCGTCCATCTTCCCCTGTAACCCGAGTCTCCTTCTCGCTGAAAAGTGTTCACCGGGGGCCTAAAGGGACCTTATTTACATTCAATTCCTTTCCCCTTGCTCCTAATTGCTCAGTGACGATGACGAATCTTAGGTCACTGTGGGTTTCGGGGTGTCGCATGCACCCAGGCTCACACACACTCACACACACAATCGAATTTGCACAAGGCACAAACCTGAGGCTGTTTGCATAACAGCCCCCCGTTTTGCAGGGTCCCTCGGGTCCATTTCCTGCCTCAGGTTCAATCAGCTCAGACATGACGGCCACTTAGCCAAACCCGCCCCGTCCAGGAGGGACACAGCCCAGGCCTGGGGGCACCCCAGTCCCCATCCCCCCCCTCCCACCGGCTCCCCAGGATCAAAGCCCACTGTGCGCTGAACTGGAGCCGGAGAGGACATTTTTTTTTCCTGTGTGTGCGTCGGATCTGGGCTTCGTGCAAAAAAAAAAAATCCCCAACGGAAACCAAGAGACGAGACTGTGAGAGGTGGTTGTAAAAAAGGAGCCGAGTGTCTGAGGGTCCCACTCGGGGATTGCCGTGGTCACAATCTGAAGCCAGAGCCGTGCACCCCCAAAGTGGTGGTCAAGGGGGTAAATAGGATGCAAATCAGCAAGCGCATTCTCAAGCAGCAGCCCTCTCCTCATGGGAGCAAGAAGGCTGCAGCGGCTCCGGACCCAGAGCTGGGGTGCTCTTTTGTGCCCTGTTGCAGTTGCTCAAGGTGCCCAGTGCACCCCGAAATATGGCCAGAGACACAGACGCTGCAGCTTCTGTTGGAGCTCCACGGTGCAGGCGTTGGGATGCACACCTGAAACCCCAGTGGCTTGGGAGGCTGAGGCAGGAGGATCCACAAGTTGGAGGCCAGCGGGGTGTCCCCTTTCCTGTCCCCACGCCCTGGCCACCACGGATTCCGTTTCGGCCTCTGGATTTGCCTGTTCTGACAGGAACGAGTGCTCCGGGGACCCGGGAGCGAAGGGGAGGTGCAGGAAGGGCTGCAGCCCCGGGGAGGCGGTGAGATTTACGGGTTCGGCTCGGCAGCCCCATAAAATCAGGTTATGGCCGCGCTGGACCTGTTACTTAGCCGCAGTGGGGGCGCCTGCTGGCTTTGATTGGCAGGTGGTTCCTCCAGCGCCATCTCGGCTGCACCCCCAGCTCCCGGCCTGTCGCAGGGCTGGTTCGGTGCCAGGTTGGTGGCCTCTGAGGCTTGCTGGCCCCAAGACACCTCACAAGAGGAGCCACCGGGGGACACCCCGAGGTTCTCTTCCCCACAGGAAGGAGAATGGAGGTGGCCGCAGGCTCTGCACCCAGGTGGGCCCTGGGAGCGACTCCGGGGATCACATTCGGCACCTGCTGTCACAGCTTCAGAGTGACCGCGTCTTCATGGGGCAGGAAAGACTTCAGGACGTCCCCATGGTGACCGCGCAGAGAGCAGGGTGACCCGTCCAGTGGCTCATGGCAATCGCAGGGTCTGTGATTGACAGGTAGGAAACCAGGGTCAGACAGGCTTGGCGTGCGACGTCCCGGCTGCCAGAAAGTTCTGCTGCAGGTCAGCGCCTGACCACGGGTCTCCCGGAAAATAGCCATCGCTCTGTGCTTTGTAATATCCCACAAATTCAGGGCCACCTGGGTCCTTAGAACAGGACCTGGTGTGGGGACAGGGTCTCTGCAGAGGTCGTCAGTGAAGGGTCCTGAGATGGGCTCCTCCTGGGTCAGGGGGCCCTCATGCCATGGCCGTGTCCTCCCCAGAGACAGAGGAGGGGACACAGACCCAGAGGAGGAGCCCCGTGGAGACGGAGGCAGAGACTGCAGTGAGGGGCCACCAGCCCAGGGCCACCTGGAGTCCAGGAGCTGGAGAGGCAGGAGGAGCCCCCTGGAGCCCTGGAGGGGGCTCAGCCGGGGACCCTGGTCCAGCCCCTGTCCTCCGGGGTGGACGCTTGGGTTCCTATTAGGAAACCCACTCAGAACAGGGCGTCTGGGGTGCCCACCGGGGACTGGAGCCAAGGGCAAGATGGCCAAAGGTGGACGGTCCTTCAAATGGTCTCACCTCCCTCCTCATTGGACTCCTTGACCCAACAGGTCACTGCACAGTTACGACGTCTGAAGCTCATTTTGGGTGGAGACAGACGTTTCTGGAAATGACCAGAGTCCGTCCTGCTGTCGCGGGTCCACGCATTTCTCAAAGTCAGGGCGCCATATGCAAAGTCACCCCGGGACGCCACACCTAATGGACAGGTGGGTTTAGGGGCTCAGAGGAAGAGCGTGGGTCCTCCAAAGGACCCCGAGTTGACCAGATCTGTCCTGCAGTGTAGACTGAGGCGACTTGATTGCTCACCCAGTATCCACGGAGTTGATTTGTTTGGTCATTCAGTGGGAACTGGTTTGGATGGATCCTTATTCCAGTGTAGACCAACTTAACTTCATTGGTCATCTAGTGTAGATGGAGTCAACCAACGGTTTTCCCAGTGTAGACCGAGTCTACCTGATCGGGCACCCAGTGTAGACAGGCAGTTTGCTTGGTGATCCCACATAGAGATGGAATCAAGTGGATTGAGTACCCAGTGTAGACTGAGTGAAGTAGATTGGCCCCGCCGTGTAGACTGAGTTAACCTGATTGCTCATCTAGTACAGCCTGAGTCCCACAGTGTAGACGGGAGTCATCTGGATCGGCCATCCAAGTGTGGACCGGCTGAATGTGATTGGCCATCCCGCCTCGAGTGGACTGAACGGATTGGCCTTGCAGTGTAGACTGCGTCAGCCAGGTTGGCCGTGCAGTGTAGACCAACTTAACCTGATGGGCCATGCAGTGTAGACCGACTTAACCTGGTGCCGACTGGCAGGTCACCTGTGGGGACACCCGGGCTGCAGATGCCACGGAGTGGCACGCTCATTATCCCGCTGGGGACCCCGGGGACCGCCGTGCTGTCCGCCTCCGGAGCCTCCCCTAGGTCCAGGAAGACGTGTCACGGGCGGGACTAGATTTTCACAGGCTTCACTTGGACTGCACCTGTTTTTGTGGCACGGAGGGAGGCTGGTCAGGGAGGGTGACGGTGGGACAAAGAGCGTCATGAATGAATCCGATTTGCAGCCTCGTTTATGGAGGACAGAGGGCAATAGTCTCAGGTGTCCCTGGAGCCTGATGGCACTGGGTCCTGTGTCCCTGACCAAGGATCCTTGGAAACTGGCCCCATTTATTACCGGTCCTTCGAGAGCCAGAGACGGGAGGGGACAGGCTTCTCTGTCCCCCACTCCACCCCCGGGCTTCGTAGACTCATTTCCACACACAGGCACGTCCCGAGGTCCTGGGGCCAGGGATTCAACGTAGGAACATCGAAGGGACAGAATTCGACTGTGACATCTGCTTATCCAGGTCCACGTGGTTCGGTGAGACTGGCACAGAGTGGACGGAGGCAGGTGGGTCTGCTCCAGAATGTTGTAAATGCAAACAGTAGAAAGGACCCAGAGACGGAAACCATAAGTGGAACGGGTTCCGATGTCCCATAAGTGGACGCAAGGTCCCCGTAAGTAATAATCCAGAAAGAGAATCTCTCCGTCCCTCTCTGTGTCACACTCACAGGCGCGTGCACACATGCACACACACACACACACACCCCTGGAGCCTGGGAGGATCAGCTTACAGTCACAGCCACCTGGCCCCAAATGGACAACACCAGATCCCGTGTGACAAGGGATCCTGACCTGCCACCGCATCTGGGGCAACCAGCTGGGGAAGTGCGATGACCTTGAGCAACGTCAGACCCGCTCTTGGCTCCCAACTCGGGAACCGTCAGAGAAAGCGGAACTCATGACCCTCCTCGGATCTGTGGTCTCACTCGCTGGGCATTCAATGACCCAAGGCCAACAGGGGTCCCAAGACATCAGATGGAAAATTCCAGAAGGAAATCACAGATGCGTCTCAATGTCTCTTTGCACCATTTTCGAGGACTGTGATAAAAGTCCCAGGCAGTTCCCACTGGGACCGGCCAGGGACATGAGTCATCCTTTGCACCAGTGTATCCACCAGGTATATGCTACCCTCCCACGCGTCGCTCAGCAGCTTCGTCAGTCACCAGATCCACTGTCACGGTATCACAGGGCTTTGGTTCAGGTCACGAACCCTTATTTGACTCAAGAAGGACCCCAACGTACAAGATGAGGGACACTGCTCATTCCAATGTGGCCACATGTCCCTTCATTTCTGAATGACGGAGAACGGAACAGAAATCAGGCAGCGACTCCAAGATCTGCCCGACCTCCCGAGAACTCAACCTGGGGCCTCCGCTCTTGCTCTTCTTGGAACCCGGCCCTGGGCACGTGGGGTCGAGGTGGCCGTCCCTTGGGTGGGTGGCTTCCATTGGTCCCTTGGGCCAAACAAACATGGCGGCCGGGTCTGGCTTTGAGTGGATGGGGACGGGAACGAGTTGTGGAATTTTAGTGTCTTTCCAGAAAGAGAAGAAAAACTGTGAATTTCCCATCAGACTCCAACGCAGGTTTCCATCCAGCAGCAGCGAGCTCCTCTCCGAGGTCCTTTGGTCACCCGGGCCGTCCCCTCATCAGCCCCGCGTTGGAGACGTTTCCACCGAATCCTGCCAAATCGTCCCGTCCGCCTGGATGCGGAAACCCGGAGATCAAGGACGGGGGACCGGGCGCCCCGCTCGGTGGCATGGCATCAGGCTGGGAGAATCCTCCAGGGCTGCCGTCATTAAGGAGCCAGTGTCCCCAACGTCATGCCCGGCGGGGTGATCCACAGCATAAGGTCCACGCTGGGTCCCAAATACCTGGACGATGTCACCACGGGCTGCTCAGCTTTTTCCCTTTGGGGTGACCCGATTGGCACGGGACCCAGTGACCGTCCTTCTCTTACAGGACATCTGAGGACACTTCTCCACGTGGCCCTGACCCTCTTCACCTCGTTCACTTTGCATGTGAGCTTCCCGACCATGATGACCTGTCCTCAGAGGGTGACCAGCTCCCACAGGGCTGGTGTTCCTTCACCCCAGTGAGGGGAGGGTGGACAGACCATGGACAGCCAGCTGGGTGGGTGACTGGCTGGACGGACATGGACGGATGATGGATGGACGGATGGGTGGGTGGGTGGATGGATGGATAAGTGGATGGATGGATAAGTGGATGCATGGATAAGTGGATGGATGGATAAGTGGATGGATGGATAAGTGGATGGATGGATGGATAAATGGATATTTGAACAGATGGATAAGTGAATGGATGCATGGATAAGTGGATGGATGCAGAAGTGGATGGAGGGTGGATGGATGGATAAGTGGATAGATGGATAAGTGGATGGATGGATAAGTGGATGGATGGATGGATAAGCAGATGGATGGATAAGTGGATGGGTGGATAAGTGGATGGATGGATAAGTGGATGGATGGATGGATAAATGGGTATTTGAACAGATGGATAAGTGGATGGATGCATAAGTGGATGGAGGGTGGATGGGTGGATAAGTGGATGGATGGGTGGATAAGTGGATGGATGGGTGGATGGACAGACGGACTAGATCTCCTCTCTCCTGAGACAAAGGGAGGCTGTGGCGTAGACCCCGCCCCAGGGACCCCCAGAGGACTCAGTCACCTTAGGTAACCAGGCGGCTCCCGGGGAACCCACAGTGTCCACCCCAAACCTGGAAGACGCCCAACCCAGGTGGACACACGCCCGCTGCCCTCCGGGGTGCCGGCCTCTGACCATTCCCACGTTTGCGAACCCTGGACTCCGGGCGGAGGCTGCGGTTCAAATTCCCGCAGCAAACCCAGCGGGAGCTCACGCCGTCCACCAAGCCACCCGGGAAACTCCACCGCGGCCACCCGGAGCCCTAACTGGGGCCCTGAAGCTCTGGGCGGTGAAATCGCAGCCGGAGACCAAACCGAGAAAGGCAGGAACCTGACGGGGCCTGGTGCCGCCCAGAGGGGAGCGGCTCACAGTGTCCCCTGAATTTGTGGTGGGCAGGCGGAGTCGGAATCCTTGACCACACTTTCCGGGGACTCTGTCCCCGTTCCTGGACATCACCACAACTTTGCATCATGGATGGAGCCCAGGGGGGGGGCCTCACCTCCAAGTCATACCCCCAGCCTCTTTTAAAAAAAAAAAAATTATCGAGAGACAGCGTCTTGCTGAGTTGCTTAGGGACTCAGGACGTCATTGAGGCTGGCCTCCCGCTTGCCGTCCTCCTGCCTCAGCCTCCCCAGCCTCTGTGCCCTCTAACCTCACCCAATCCACGAGTGACGATTTCTGTTTCCTCGTTCAGAGGAGGAATCAAGTTGTCATTTCACAAAGATCTTTTATATATAGATAGAAGTCACCAAGTGTCATCTGAGGGGCAATCAAGAGTCTTGATGGAGGAATCTAAAAAAGCGATTTTCATCAGAGCCTGGGCCACGGGGGGGGGGGGGCCCGTCCTGTCTCTTCGTGGACGTATTCTAGCTCCGACTCTCCGTATTTGGTTGCAAATGAATGTTCCCTTTATATTCGTCCTTAAAAACCTAAAACTTGCCGGGCTCAGGGACGCGTGCCTGTCATCCCAGCAGCTTGGGAGGCTGAGGCCGGAGGATGGCCAAGTGGAGGCCCTGAGCAACTTGCTGCGGCCAGCCAGAGCCCTGCCCGCCAGGAACCGTGGACCTCACACGTGTCCCCAGGTCCCTGGCCTGCGATAAAGACGGCTCCAATGGCCCCTCACCACGAAGAGACTGGGAATTTTTTTTTTTTTTGCATCGTGAATCTCACCAAAACTAAGAGGCAAAAAAACGCAATTTCGAGGCCGCAGCCACCGGCCGTCGCGAAGCAGCACTCACCGCGGCGCGCAGATGTTCCCTGCGGATGAGGATCTTGCAACCAGGCCCCCAGAATCCGTTGAGGACGCTCCACGGTCGTAAAAACCCTTCTGCGCGCAGGAGGAGGGTCATAAAGTCCCGGCGCCCGCGGTCTGCGTCAGGCGCGCTCCGGGGACCCCAGCTGCTGCGGGGACCCCATTTACGACGCCCGGCGCCACCCCTGGAGACTGCTAGCGGCTCCCTCGGGGCCGAGTGGGAGAAAGGACCCTGGGCAGCTCGGCTTTGCAGATGTGCATCGCGTGCCCACCGCCGGCAGCCCCCCGGGCGCCACGCCACCGTTGCCGACTGCGCAACTGAGTCCGGGAGACCCCGCGCTGTGGATTGCACGAGCAGGGTGCAGGCATGGGTGGATCAGCGGTCTCCTTACGCAGCGTCCAAGTGCAAACAGGGAAACTCCTCTGTTTGTGTTCTCTGGCCCCAAAACCTTGTGGTCTCCAGAACTCGAGCTGTCTCCGCAAAGCCTCGACTCCACATGGGAGGCTCGGCCTTCAATGCAAGATTCTTAGGAAACGTCTCAGCCTCTGCAGAGGTCACTAGTGCAGGGCCCTGAGATGGGCTCCTCCTGGGTCAGGGGGCCCTCATGCCATGGCCGTGTCCTCCCAAGAGACAGAGGAGGGGACACAGGCACAGAGGAGGAGCCCCGTGGAGACGGAGGCAGAGACGGCAGTGAGGGGCCAGCCCAGGGCCACCTGGAGTCCAGGAGCTGGACAGGCAGGAGGAGCCCCCTGGAGCCCTGGACCCTGGTCCAGCCTCCACCGTCCAGGGAGGCCCACATGATCCTCGTCCTCCTTCTCCCAGAAAAGCCAAACCGTCCCTGGGCACCCGGACCCCAGCCCGCGTCCCCAGCCCAATGCCTCCACCTGGCCTTATCTTCCGCGACTCAGTCTCATGCATAAAGTAGACACCTTCTGATTACAACGTGACGACGCTGCATCGGGCATATTTTCTGCCGTGCCTCTTATGGCTTGTCACAAGGGCTGCCGTGACGAGTCGCGCTGGTGGCAGGCTCCCCCCGGGCTCGGGCTCTGGGAAGGGCTGATTAAGTGCCTCGGTGGATCACGTGCTTTAATCAGCACCAACAGCCTTTTATTAGGCGCCATCTCTCCGCCGTAAGAGCCCATCCTAAGTGCATTGATTAACGGCCGCCCTGTAAGTGCTCCTCCGTGTCCCCTCCGCGCTGCTGCGCTTTACATATTTCTGAAAATCTATCTGCTCGGGGGACGAACGACAGCGAGAAAAGATTGTCCCCGCTGACGAGCCAGCCACCCGGGCGGGGCAGGGGGGACACTCCGTGAAGCCACCGCCCTTCCCCGGGGCAATGGCTCCCCTGGCCGGGGACACAGGTGTCTGGGGTTTGTGCCACAAACCGGAGAGTCTGCAGGGTTGGTTGGGCCGGTTGGCCGCAGAGAGTCAGAGCCATCGGTCAGTGTCCATCTCGGGGGGATTTGGCGATTCATGCAAGAGCCAGTGGGCAGGATTCGGTGTCCGGGTCTGGCTGCCCCCAGGTGTCCACAGGGAAAAGACGCAACACGGTTATTGGGTGGGTTGGGAGGGTCTCCCTCAGGCCCCCAGCTGGATGCTCAGGGAGGAAGTGGAGCCCTGAGGGAGGAAGTGAGGTCGCTGGTCGCGGACACTCTGACCCCAGTCTCTTCTTCTGCTGCTGCTGCTGTCTCTAATTAAGGGCACCCTCCCCTTGTCAGCCGTCACGGGGACATCCCCCAGCCCTGGGTGCCGATTCCGATGCTTCGTCTTCAGACCCTCGAATGGGACTTCAGGGTGGGACAATGTCAGAATCGATGTCACCGCCGGCCGGAAAGGTGTCGGGGTCAGCAGCTCCAAAGAGCAGGGGACTGGAGACGCCCCGCGGGAGTCTCTGCCAAGGGTCGATGGCACGTGGTCACCAGCACGTGGAAAGGAATGTGGACCTGGGCAGCTGGCGGGATCGACAGACAGACAGGGGATGGGTGGACGGATGGATACGTAGGTGGACAGGAAGCTGCAGAGATACAGGACACCCTCGTCCTTAAGCTCATGTAGGCACATAATTTTCTGTGAAGCCATCAGGGGTGTCCAACAATGGATGGATGGAATAAAAAAAAAATGTGGTGTATATATACAGTGGAATATTACTCAGCCCTAAAGAAGGATGAAATTGTGGCATTTGCAGGAAAAAAAAATGGATGGGACTGGAGAACGTCGTGCTAAGTGAGACTGTGTTGGATCCTTGGGCGTCTCATTGGAACGAGAGACTGGGAATGGAAAATAAGGACCACCCAGAAGGAACTCACCTCTAAAGCAGCAAAAGGAGCAATGGGACGGCCCCTTTGGGGAGTTCATCCTCCCAAATCCTGTGTGGCCCTTACCTTAGGCAGTGGGGTCAGCTGGTCCAGAGAGTAGTGGTGATGGCTTAGACAGCAGGTGTCCCCCAAAACTCAGTTGTGCAAGAAAATTCAGAGTGAAATGATTGGGTTGTGAGAGGTGTAGACCAATAAGTGGATTAATCCACTTGGATGGACTCCCTGGGTGGTGACTGCAGCAGGTGGGGTGTGGCTGGAGGAGGGGGTCCCTGGGCTGTGCCTTTGGGGTCTCTGTCCTGTCCCTGGTGAGCAGAGCTCTCTCTGCTCCCTGGGGCCCTGTCCTGAGCTGCTCTCCTCCTCCAGGCCCTGCCGCCATCTTGTTCTGCTCCCCTTGGGCCAGAGCCATGGAGTCGGCCACCAGGGACTGGACCTCGGACACCGTGAGCCCCAGAGAGACTCTTCCTCCTCTAAGTCGTTCTTGTTGGGTCTTTTGGGCGAAGCTAGTTCTAATATTAATACAAAACGGACTCTAATCAGAACACTAATATCCAGCTACCACCAAGCGAATCACCAAGCGAATCACTCTTTATTGTTCCTCCTTCACTGAAATGAGCTAATACCACACTAATTACCTCGGCTCGTTCCATGAACCCTGAGCCGATACGAAACGCGATGCTGATATTAAACTGATACCAAACTAATTACCAATTTATTATCAATGCAAAACGGATGCTAAGTACTTGTACTAAACCAACGTCGAACTAATTACCGGTGCTGAGTTTCATTATTAATGCACAACCAAGTACTGATGCTGAGATATTCTTTTTTAATCAATGCTGGACTCACATTACAGCCATTCCAAACTATTTTTAACCCTGACTTTCTTATTAATACGGAATTAATACTAAAACAATATCCGCGCTGGCCGGGGTGGCGCACACACCCGGAATCCCTTCAGCTCCGGAGGCTGAGGCAGAAGGATCGCAAGTTGGAGGCCAGCCTCAGCAACTCAGCAAGGCCCTAAGCAACTTAGCAAGACTCTGTCTTAAAAAAAAAAAAAATTAAAAAGGGCTGCGGACGTGGCTCCGTGGTTAAGGGCACCTGGCTCAAAGTGCTAAAGCCATGTCCAAGTACACGCTGATGCTAAAGTTGGTGATGGATGCTGAGCCGACACTCAGTCAGCACCAAAACGGGTCACGGACGCAGCGTTTTATTAGACCTGACTTAAGACAAAAGTCCGGATTCACTGCTCACGTGAACCTTTATTATTCCTACCAAACTAACGAGGAAGGAAAAAGCGATTACGAATAGAGAACTTGGTTTTGATGAACTGTGACCTGATCCTGAGCAGGATCAAGGCAAATACCCATGTTGATCTTTATTCTTAAGAGCAAAGCAATACCAAAGTACTTCAGCACCAAGTACTGAGAACTTAGCACTCGGTAGCACTTAGAACTAAACAGTTAGTACTTGGCACTCAGTAGCACTCAGTGGTTAGTACTTGGCACTAGGTATCACTTAGCACTAAGTAGTTAGTACTTGGCACTAGGTAGCACTTAGCACTAAGTAGTTAGTACTTAGCACCAGGTAGTACACAGCATCAAGTAGTTGGTACTTAGGTAGCAGTTAGAACTAAGTAGTTAGTACTTGGCACCAGGTAGTACTCTGCACTAAGCACTTAGTATGTACTAAGTTTCACAATCGATACTCCATTTGCAGCAAAGCCAAGTGCCTGCTAACCGAGCTTCCCCTTGACGCCATGGAGTGCTGTCCTAGATGCCGGACACTCTGGAGGAAGGCCCGTTCTGTCCCTGGTCCCTTCCCACCGGGATTCTGTCCACAGCCAGCTGAGGACCTAGGTCCAGACCTGCTGCCCAGGACGTGGAACCCCTGTGGGGTCCTCTGTCTCCTTGCCGGTGACCTCTAAGTGTTCTTGGTCACCTTCCTGGAGTGGACGTCCATCAGAGAAGTCGTTGGCAAGTGTTTTTCCCCAGCCTGGAGGCTTAAAAAAAATAAATGAAAATTCGACCGTGTCATTTGATGCAAAAAAAACTTTTTTTTTTCCCAATTGTCCTGCGTGGGCGTTGGGTGTCCCCGTGGAGAGGTCGTGCGCCAGCTGTACCCAGGGGGACCAAGCTGCCCGCCTGGGTTCTCAGCAGCTCAGAGATGTGCAGAGGGCCCGGCGGGGAGCTCAGCCTGTGGGGGGGACCCCTCGCCCGGTTGGTCCCTGAAGCCGGATTCCGCACACGGGGCCGCTGTCCGGCGCCTGCTGACGCTCTTCACGGGAGGCCCTGGGCGCGGAGCCGGCCTTTCAGCGCCGGGGGGCGCCCCGAGACGCACATGTCAACACTCTGCTCTTAGGGGTCCCCGGGGACTCCGGGGTGCAGACAGCCGGGTGGACGTGGCTGAAATCCCTACCCACCCTCGGGACACCCCTGAAGGCCCTGCGCGTTAATGGGGAGGCTCTCGGGGGCCATCACAGCTGGACCAATTGCGCACGAGGCTGCCACTTAGATGAACCACATTTGGGGGGGGGGTCTGTGATTCATCCTGTGCCTTGGACCAGGTTTGGGGCTCGGCCAGGTGGCCCCACAGTCACAAATGCAAAAATATTTGCAGACAGGGTCTCGCTCAATGGCTTCCGGCTTTGCTAATTTGCTGAGGCCGGCCTCCAACGCGCGATCCTCCTGCCCCAGTCTCCTGAGCAGCTGGGGGTACAGGGGTGCGCAAGACCGCACCAGCCCAGCGCAGGACGCAGATTTCCTGCGAACCCACCTCTCCAGAAGCCGCCAGGGCACAGCCACATCCTGGAGCCCGGGGTGAGTGCAGGGTGCACCAGGCCTCAGCCTCCGGGGTCCTCCCTCTTTGGGGACAGACAGCTCAGGGAGCTCAGCAGACGCGTCACCTTGGTGGCAAAACACAGCCCCTTATTCATGAGCACCTCTGGCTTCCCAAACCGGCTCCTGCGCCATTGGACGCGCTTACAAATAACAAGGATCAGGCGCGGGCAGCGGAGGCCAGGGAAGGAGGCTTCAATAATTCATTGCCAACACAATGGCGAGAGGACCTGGAATCCCACTGATGTCTCGTTAGTTTAATTAAGTCCTGGGTGCGCACGAGGGTCACGTGGTCACCGACCCCGACGCACGAAGGCCTCCCCGGGTTTTATGCTAATACGCCCGGAAATGGGTGGAAATCTCGGCCTTAACTTCCCCCCAGGCCGGAGGCCGTGGGAGCTGCGTGGACCCGGGATTGGATTAAATGTTGGAAACGCACAGAGACCTGCAATCCCCGTCCTCAGCCCTTTGTATTTTTTTTTTTTTTTAATTTTGAGACACGGCCTCCCTAAGTGGCTTGGGGCTGGGGGGAACCTCTGTAAATTGTTGAGGCTGGCCTCCAGCTCACGGTCCTCCTGCCTCAGCCTCCTGACTCACTTACAGGGTGGCTGCCCCACCCTGTAAGTCTCTGGGCTCCCTGACTCTCTGAGGGGTCAGGACTCCCCAGACCCACCCAAAGGAAATATTTTTAAAAGCAAAGAAAGGTGAATGACGCCGAGTGCTTTAAACGGGCCACTCTTCATGTTCAAAGGGTCCATTTGATCATAAGTGACACTTTAAACTGGGAAGGGGTGGGCGCAACCGTTGCTGGGGATGTGCATGGAGCAAGAATCTCGTCAGCCTTGGCCGTGTCTATATAGTGGAATATTAGCTGGCCAGGAAAAGGAAGGGCCCTGTGACATTACTTGCTCACTTGTGTCAGACTGAGTTGTCCCCCCAATTCCTCCCTGTGCTGAAGGTCCTGCGGAGCCTCCACGGGGTCTCAGCCCACCGCCCACAAATACCTGGGGGTCTCAGGGACATTTCCAGGCAGAAGCAGGATGCAGAGAGCCCCCCGAGCGCGCAGCTCAGCTGCGTCTGAAATCTGGGCACCATCTGGGACGCAGGGCCACTCGGGGGTGGGGGTG
>NW_026000110.1:333492-335251 GCF_001458135.2 Marmota marmota marmota | reverse complement strand
CCCCGGCTCCTTGACATTTCCCCCTCCCCCGCCCCGGACGGAGGGGGCGCAGAGATCCTCGGTGCCTCGTGCTTCCCCCGCGTCTCATTACGGGAATTTATTCCTCCGCTTTGTAGTCGGCGCGGGGCCCTCTCTAATTGTCCCTTCCATGTGCTGTAAATCTGTCCGCCAATCATTAAAACCTGCGGCGGCGGGGACCGGGGGGGGACCCGGCAATTTCCTCTCCTACCAGCGCCTGGGCCCCGGGGCCGGGGGTGTTGAAATAACACGAAACACACGTTGGCGCGAGGCTCCCAGCCTCTCGGGCCAGACTCCTTTCATCTGCTCCAGGAATTTTTAATATTCGGGCCATACCCTCCGCATGAGGTCATCCCGGGATCTAATTGGAACAGCAGTCCTGGGGCCCCCGGCTCTGGCGGCCCGCCACCCCGCCCCCCGGGCCTCCACCAGCAAAGACTTGGATTCTGTCGAGGCTGGTTGGTGCGGAGGACAGTTAGCAAATCGATCCTGAGCTCTGCGCTCAGTGGCCAGACCCCCCAGGGTCCCCGAGCCCCCGAGGCCGAGCAGCCCAATTTGTACCATCGGCACCAGGTCCAAGAGACCCCATCGGTGTGGCCCAGACCCGTCTACACCCCAGGAACCGGGTTCATAGGGCTGCACTGTCTCAGCCCTGGTGGGGAGGCCCCCCCGAGGTCTTGGGCAGCGAATGGAGACTTTGTATCACGTTTCTGGGCTGGGAACTTAGTTGCAAAAGTAGCAGGAAGTAGTTTGCCAAGAAGAGTCACAGTCTGTGCTGTGAGCCCCCCAGGAAGGACCGGACACCTCGGTGACCCTGACGTCTGCAGAGACGTCGCCGCGTGGGGCCCAGCAAGCGACCTGAAATTCAGCTCCAACGCGGAACCCGTGCTTCTATCTGGCAACCCTGTTTCTCAGCCTGGGTGGCCCCAGATGGCACCTGCCGGGTCCCCAGGCTGCAGAGCAGAGGCCACCCACCCCCCACCCCCCGGACATCGGCCTTCTCACCTTCCAATGCACAATTTGGGTTTTAGGAAATTGCTTTTGTTCACCAAGAGGCTCAAACCTGGTCCCGGGTGATCCCCAAAGACGTCGTCTGCAGGTGGGGGGAAAAGGTGCTGTGGAGGTCACAAGCGACAGAGGCTGAGGGGGTCCCCGGGGACACGGCACACCTGGGCACAGGTAGGAGTTTCTGCAGAGTGGCTCACGACGGTCACAGTTCCATCTCTCTGAGTTCCCAAACCTGTTGCTTTATATTTTTTTGGTCCGGAGGATTGAGTCCAGGGGTGATTAACCCCGGAGCCCTGTCCCCAGCCCTTTTTTTAATATTTGATTTAGAGACAGGGTCTCACTAAGTTCCTTTAGTGACCTTGCTAGGTGGCGGAGGCTGGCCTCCCACTTGCGATCCTCCAGCCTCAGCCTCCTGCAGCCACACAGTTTCTCCCTGAAATCATAACCTGTCTTTTCGGATTGAGGGTTTGCACGTTTTGACCACCAGGCCCCCAGCCCCCACGGGCACAGGTGCACTGTGAGCCCCTCCCCGCGGACGGGCGCGCGCTCACACCCGCATGCACAGAGCCACACGGAACAGCGTGGTGCATGAGATCCCCGCAGCGCCCAGCTCCCTGGGCGGTCAGGGACAATCCCCGCGGCCTCCCCCTATGGTTCCGACGGGATCGTGACAAATTGTATAAATATGTACAAATTGTCCAGGTGACGTCACGCGCCCGGGCTCCCCCCCCCC
>NW_026000110.1:328294-332627 GCF_001458135.2 Marmota marmota marmota | reverse complement strand
CAGAGCCCGGGGGATCTGTGCGACACAAGGTCACGCCGGGCCTGCTCTGCCTTCAATTGAAGCAATTTCGTTCAATTTGCTTCCATTTATCACGGCCAGGAGGGACTGTCCACTGGTCTCAGCTGCAGCCCCGTCTGTCCCGCGACTTGAGCTCTGTATGACTTTCCCGGTCCCCGGGGGGGCTGCAGGGGGGATGGAGCCCCCCGCCCCCCAGGACCGTCTGATCAATGATGCCAATAACCCAGGTGGGTTGCAATGAAGTTTGTAGGTCCCAGGTCACTCGCGGGCCGGGAAATGACCGCTAGGGAATGAGGCTGAGGCTTTCCCCCCAAATCCTCCTCCGGGAATCCTGCTCTTTTTGCACACGTCTTCAGAAGCCAGAGACTCACTGCGCGTGGGGTCCTAGGACCTGGGCTTCACCTAGCACCAGGGCCACCCTGACCACCCAGACCCTCAATCAATCAATCAATCAATCAATCAATCTGCAACCGTCCACGTCTGTCTGTCATCTATCTGTCCCTGCTGTGCCCATGATCGAGGACCTCATCAGGGACATGTCGTGTCCGCCCCTCGTCTGTGTCTGCGAGCCCTCTGATTCGTCCCCACTGCGGACCTGCCGCCTGTCAATCACTCTCTGCTAAACCCTGCGCACGGCCCCGACCGCGTCCGATCATTTCGTCTCCCTTTTCCATGGGGCATCGGTGATGGCCACACCCAACAGCAGCCAATGAGTCATCGAAACACTCGGGGAGTCTCTGAAGGGTGATTTCTTAGGCCACATCGAAGGCCCTGGACAGTGGTGTGCGCGCGCAGGGCGGTGGCCAGGGCAGGTGACTGCGGGGCTGGACAGCCGGCGGCCTCCGCTCGGAGATCAAACACTGGGAGAGGCCCCAGCTCCACCGGCCGCTTCCCTCCGCCCGAGGTCAACAGGGGTCACGCCGAGAGCCACTTGTAGAATTTTCACTGTTTGGACAAGAAATTGGGAACAGACCCAGCCCTGGACAGCAGGATTCCAAGGTTTATTTTCGGACAGAGGCTGACTTGAGGGCGGGGGCGAGGCCGCCTCAGATAGAAGGCGCCTGGGCGGTGGCACCGCGCGCTCTGGGCACGCTGACCCCGCCCCGGGCCCTGGACACTAGGGGCCGCACGCACGTCCCGGCTGCAGACGTGAAAGTCCCTCTCGGATGGCGACGTTCGGGAGCACACTTGAAAGGCCTGGGAAGTCGGTCGTCCCAGCTGGGGGCCATCACTGCCACACCTCCATAATGGACAGCCCTGGAGGGGCCATTACAGGGCCAATTTACGGACACCAGCCTCCTGCAGGCACCTGCCACGCAGCGGAGGGACGGCTCCCAGGCCGAGGAGCGCATGCGCCAGGGAGAGGCCCCTGGCAGCGCTTCTTCAACTGGCCACGGGCCGTGGAGCCTGGCACCGTGGACACGCATGAGGCCATTTATGACAGAGATGAACGCAACCTCCTTGGAGAGGGGCAGGGACAGCGCCCAGCTGCAAACAAACGGCAGGCTTCACGGTGCCTTCAGGAGAACTCAGGAGACTTGTCCCCAACGCATCCCAAGACACAGGACAGGGGACCCCAGTCATTAGGGGCACAGTTAGAGGACATATGGGGAGGCAGAGAGCCAACAAGTGCTGCATCCCCGGCTCAAGAGACATACTGTGGCCAACTCCACATCCCTGTGGTCACCTGGGGCTTGTCCACCACCAATGACATGTTGCTAAACAGGAAAAGACCCTGCAGCCTGGACCTGCAACAGCAAGACCTGAGGATGTGACCTGACCAGAGGGTCTGTGGACGCTTCTGCTGTGGGGTGGACGGGCTGGGAATGGACGGGCAGGATGGTCAGCTGAGGGGCTGGGCTGGACGGCTGGTCCAGCCTGGGTCTGCCCAGGTGGGGGCTGGGTGGAGGGTGTAGCCTGGGTCTGCCCAGGTGGGGGCTGGGTGGATGGTCTACCCTGGGTCTGCCCAGGTGGGGGCTGGGTGGACGGTCTACCCTGGGTCTGCCCAGGTGGGGGCTGGGTGGATGGTCTAGCTTGGGTCTGCCCAGGTGGGGGCTGGGTGGACGGTCTACCCTGGGTCTGCCCAGGTGAGGGCTGGGTGGAGGGTCTACCCTGGGTCTTCTTTGGGTGCAGGATCGTAGAGTCTCCAAAGCTGCCTCCATTTCTCCCTATGGAGAAAGACTTGGACCCGCCCAAGTCCCGGACTCAGTCCCCAGCGAGACACGGGGGATCAAGGCTCACAGAGGTGCCGTTTGCAATTTTATTTTATTATTATTTTTAGCAGATGGGTTCCGTTCTGAGGCCGAGAGGCTCTCCCAACAGAACTGGGCATCTTTGCTGAGTGATTGACAGGTTCCCCTGCAGGGGCACCAGCATCCGCAAAGGAAAGGTTTAGGATACTCAGAACCGTATTTGTCTCCTGCAGGTGGGATGGATCGAGCCCCCAAATTCATGTGTTAAAGTGTGCAACCCCAGGACCTTGGGATGTGCTGTGTTTGGAGAAGGGTCTTTGCAGACGTGATGGAGGTCCAGTGAGGTCCCCAGGGTGGCCCTGGCCCCAGGACATTGGGATATGCCGTGTGTGGAGACAGGGTCTCACTGAGTTGATTTGGGCCTCGCTTTGCTGAAGCTGGCTTTGAACTCTGGATCCTCCGGCCTCAGCCTCCAGATAGGATCACAGGCGTGCAGCACCACGCCCTGATTTCTTTGGTTTTTGTTTTTGTTTTAAGAGGTACTGCAGACCATATATCTAACTAAGAAAGGGACGCTCTTGCTTCAGAGCCGCCCGAGAGGCTTCTTCTCCAGGAACATCCGTCCACGCAGCTGTTGGAAGGCCCGTCCCATTAAAAAAAAAAAAAAAAAAAACCCAGCACATAACTTCCCCTAATCAGTTTGCAGCAATCAGCTCCGAAAATTGTCCCATATGTGGGAGCCTGCAGCAGGGCGCAGGGTTACGGCTGGGACACAGGCCACACCGAGGTGAGGGTCTGGCTGCAATTACGCTCACGCTGCGGGAATCTCACGGCGCTTCGGGGAAGCTGTTGCATTTCAGGGACTCATAATTGCGGGCTTGGAAATTACTCGCCCTGAAATTGCAGGGGCAGAGGAAGGGCTGTGCCCACATGTGTTCACCCTGGAGGGGGACGAGGGGGACGCAGCGTGGCTCTGTTTGGGTTGAGGGTGACCCAGTGCTTTCCTGGTCCGTGGTGCTGTTGAAACGGTCATCCTGAGTGTCCTCCCTTGGAGTCCGTCTGGAGTCCCTCAAGGAAATGCGGGCACTTCCCACTTGTAGGTCTCCCTGCAGAGAACTGGAGGTCGGGGTTGCTGGGTCCCCTGGAAGCAGCCTGCCCTGGGGGGTCAGAAGGGCTGCCCATCGTCGTCAAGAGGTGGACGCGCCGTGCTGAGCCATGTGCATGCACAGATTCCAAAATCTGAACCGAACAAACCTGCAGCTCCTCAATCTGAAACGCACCTGGTCCCCGACATTTTGGATCAGGGATTCGCAGTCTGCAGTAGGAATCCTCCAGGATTCAGAACCTTTAAGGTTTCTAAGGCTAAAAATGCCGAGATTATATTGAAACGCGCTGGGCTCAGGCTGCGTGGGATGATGAGGGACTCCAAGCAAACCCCCTCTGCCCAGGAAATGGATCAGACAGAAAAATTATTTAAAAGACATGAGGAGCCGCCCTGCAAATGTCATCAGAATCGACTGGGAGTGGTTTCAGGTGAATTCTGCATCGAGAATGGCACAAGGGCAGGTTTTGCAGAATTCGGGTACTTACCCATGAAGGGATTTCTTGAAGAAATAACCGTGATCACATGAAGAGCCTGCGCTCTCTTTCTCGATGACTTTTCTAGGATGTCTTTGCTTCTGAGACCAATGGTGTCCACGTTTGTGACCAGGTTTCTAGGGACGTATCCAGTGGCAAACTTGCAGACTTCTAGGGTCTTCCTGGAATGAAGTGAGCAATTATACCTCCAAACATGGAAGTCAAAAGAATCATATTGGAAGTCACAGGGTGGACATCAAATTCACGCACAACAGGAAGCACCATCTCGAACACAATTGGAATCTAAACCCCCATCTCCATCCCCATCTCCATCTCCACCTCCACCTCCATCTCCATCCCCATCCCCATCTCCATCTCCATCTCCATCCCCATCTCCATCTCCATCTCCATCCCCATCCCCATCTTCATCTCCATCTCCATCTCCATCTCCACCTCCACCTCCATGTCCACCTCCGCCTCCATCTCCACCTCATTCTCCTACTCCACCTCCACCTCCACCTCCACCCCCATCTCCATCTCCATCC
>NW_026000110.1:323028-326669 GCF_001458135.2 Marmota marmota marmota | reverse complement strand
CCATCTCCATCTCCATCTCCATCCCCATCTCCATCTCCATCTCCATCCAGATCTCCATCTCCATCTCCATCCCCATCCCCATCTCCATCTCCATCTCCATCTCCATCTCCATCCCCATCTCCATCTCCATCTCCATCCTCATCCCCATCCCCATCTCCATCTCCATCTCCATCTCCATCTCCATCTCCATCCCCATCTCCATCTCCATCTCCATCTCCACCTCCACCTCCATCTCCATCCCCATCTCCATCTCCACCTCCATCTCCATCTCCATCTCCATCTCCATCCCCATCTCCATCTCCACCTCCATCTCCATCTCCATCTCCATCCCCATCCCCATCTCCACCTCCACCTCCATCTCCACCTCATTCTCCTATTCCACCTCCACCTCCATCTCCATTTCCATCCCCATCCCCATCTCCAGCCCCATCTCTACCTCTATCCTCATCTCCATCAGTATCTATTCCAGGCAGGGACATTGCTGCCCACCATGCTGTGTGTCACGGTTACCACTGTCTCAGTCACCCTTATCTTCCTCTGGCTGTCGTCTACCCCTGCTGAGGTGTCCAGTGCTTGCCCAGATCTCCATCCCCCTGGGATCCTCAACAGATCCTTGTCCATTCAGTGCCTTTCCCCAAGTGTCCGTCTCCTCCCACCATGCCAGCTGTGCACCTTTGCCAGGGCAGTCCTGTGCGTGCTAGCAAGAGGGACCTGGGGCTCCCAGGCAGCCCTTAATCATTTTGGAATTTCCCTGTTCATCCTGGGGACAGCCCCACCCCATGGAGACCCCAGCAGCCCTCCTGAAGCTGACAGCTCTTTCACCCCCAGCGGAGAGAGACTTCTTGGCAGCCCTGAAACCACGATTAAACCAGACGCTTAGTGCAAACCCCTCTTGGAACAGACACGGGAACCCGCCCTCGGGGGCCCGAGGAGCCCCAGATGTCAACCATTAAATTCCGCAGGCATTAAAGCCTTTTCGCATTTCAACTCCCGGTCGTCAGCGAGACATTGGATTTGAAATTGTAATGGGCCTCCCACTTTCCAGGGAAATGCGGGGTGCCATGCGGAGGTGGAAGGTCAGGGAGAGACTGTGGGGTGGAGCCCATCACCCGGGCATTCCGAGGGATGCAGGGAGCATGTGTGTGTGCGCACGTGTGTGTGTGTGTGTGTGTGTGTGTGTGTGCGTGCGTGAGCCCCCGACACAGGTTCCCAGCTTCTCCATCTCTGCCCATCTCTCCAACTGGCCCCCCATTCCTGCAGCCACCCTGTCCCCTGCTTGGCCACCCCCTGCAGGAGAAAGCCAGGGCTGGCTCTCCCGGGGTGGCGGTGTGTCTCCGTGCACCACCTGCCCTGCCACCGCGCCGCGCACTGCTTCAGGCCTGGCTTGCAAAGGTTCTGCAGAAGGCGGGTTCGTTCCGGGGTCTTCCCACCAGGAACAATGGCACGTGGCCCCCGTTTGAGCTGCACAATGAGCCGAGGAAGAAGACCAGCCCGTGTCCCCCGCTGCCAGGTGTGCATGCGTCCAGGACAAGGGCATCTCGACGGCACGAAGAATGACACAGGTGTCACGAGGCATCTCCCGGGGGTACTGCTGCCAGCCCAAGGCCACCTGAAGGGGCAGGACGCTCGTTCCCCTGTGGAACCCCCTTTAATTAATGCCAACGTTCGCTCCCTGAAACCCACAGACGAAAACCTTATCAATCAGGGAAGCTCCCGGCGGCCATTAATCACCGCTGTGTGGACGACCGGGCCCTGACCACGCGGGGTGTGGCCGCTGACCCGTGGTTCATTCCCCTAAATGGGTCTCTGCGTCCTTGCGGTGGGTGCACCGAGTGACGGAGACTCAGTCACAGACAGGTCTCGGGTCACCAGAGGCACAAGAATCGGAGAATCAGGTGCGAAAGGTTTTAGGTGGAAAGAGAGACGTGCGGGGACATTGAGCCCTGAGCCCACGCATGCCTAAGAGCAAGGCTGGCTGCTGTGACGGAGAGAGCCCGCCTTCCAGCCTTGCTCGGGTGACCCATGAACGCATGGGGGGATTCGTCCCGGGGTGAGGGCACAGCTCTCAAGACCCCACCAGCGCCCCAGAGCCCCCATCCCAAATGGCTTCCAAGTGTCCCGTTTCTGGCACGTGGATTCAGGGGACAGCCACGGACCACAGCACTGGGGCTTGAGTCCTGGTGAGTCTCCCTTTTATACCCAGACCACGCGGCCTGCAGCCTCAAAGGCATGGGTTTGGAGGCCCCGCTGCCCCTGAGAGTGACCGATCCTCCACTCTTAAAGCTAAGTCCCTCTGTTCTTCCAGGATCCGACACTAGGGCTGCTCAGCATCCGTAAGGAGCCCCGGGGCTTGCACCCGTCGACTGCTGACCCTCTTGGATGGCGGCAGCTGGATTTCTTGAGTGACATTTCTTGAGGGGTGGCTTTCTGTGGCTCCTCTAAGCCTGGGTCTTTGTCCTCCATGGTCCCTAAACCTGTGTTACCTCCAAAAGATCCTGCAGAAGTTCAGTCCCTGGTGGCCGACTCCATGGCTCTGGCCCAAGGGGAGCAGAACAAGATGGCGGCAGGGCCTGGAGGAGGAGAGCCGCTCAGGACAGGGCCCCAGGGAGCAGAGAGAGCTCTGCTCACCAGGGACAGGACAGAGACCCCAAAGGCACAGCCCAGGGACCCCCTCCTCCAGCCACACCCCACCTGCTGCAGTCACCACCCAGTGAGTCCATCCAAGTGGATTAATCCACTATGAGTCTACACCTCTCATAATCTAATAATTTCACCTCTGAGCATTGGGACATGGTCTTCTTGGCTTTGTGGGGAACACCTCGTCTTTGAGTCACACCAGACACTAAATCCATCATGGAACCCAAATGACATCCCAAAGGCACCATCTCCGAATACCACCCCACTGCGTCCCAGTTAGCTCTGAGAGTTCATCCCCTGGGGGACAAGTACCACCGTCCAGGGCGTCCACTGCACAATTTGTACCATTGTGTGGGAAGCCCGGAAGCTGTCGGGTCACATCCTTGGGAAAAAGCACCGTCACCCAGACAGACACAGACAGAGAGAGACAGCGCTTTAAGCCTTTCTGGCCTCATGGTCAGCGGGCATTCTGTGGAGCACGGCTGGAAAGACTGTGTAAAGCGAAATTACTAAGGAACCAAGTCCTTTGCTGTCTCCAAAGACGAAAACCAAGGTGGAGAATAGACGGTGTTTAACTCACAGAAACCAGGGAAAGAGAGCCTCTACCCAGGGAAAGAGCCTCTACCCAAAAATCTCTCTGCAAGTTTGAATTTGATTTTTATCCAAAATGCAAGACCTGGATTTTTTTTTTTAATTTTCTTTTTTTTAAACCAGAGATGGAACCCAGGGGTGCTTAACCACAGAGCCACGTCCCCAGCCCTTTTTAATTTTTTATTTAGACATGGGGTCTCATTATGTTGCTCAGGGCTTCCTTAAGTTGCAGAGGCTGGCCTCCAACTCACGATCCTCCTGCCTCAGCCTCCGGAGCCACAGACGTGTGCCCGTGAGCACCCGGTCCCCAACAGACTGTGTTTAAAAATACAAATGGCCCCGTAAATGGATGCCTGTGATTCGCCATTTGTCATCATTTTGAAAAAGCGACACTGACTCTCCCCCCCCCCCCC
>NW_026000110.1:316814-321513 GCF_001458135.2 Marmota marmota marmota | reverse complement strand
ATCTCCTCTGCGGGGTTGATCTGAATCCCCCCTGACAGCCCCGACCCGGTCCTCCCGTCCCCCTTGACAGGCCTGGCGGGGCCCAGACGCCGGAAGAGCTCTCAATTATGCATCATCCTGTGTTTTCGAAGGGTTTTAATTGAATCACTCCTCTCCAACTTGTTATTTTTAATTTGCAACATTTGATTTCTGACACGGGTCCCCTCTCGGTCATGAATTATGCAGCCAGGGGCTTTGGCTGGTGTGTGGGGGTGATTAGAAAAAAAACTAATGAGGCATGATGAAAAACACGCGCGCACGCGCACACCCGTGCACACACACACGTGCACACTCCAACACGGAGACCTCTTCAATATGAGCCTGTTCCCGGCGTAAAAAGCGACCCGTGTGCACGAAAAAAGGCTCCTTTTCGTTGTAACGGGTTACGTGGGGTTTCGTACAATGTGATTGATTCTGACAGCAAGAAAGGAAATGGACGATTTCCCCCCCTCCCCCTTTCTCTCAGCGGAATCTCGAAATTGCACGACGAGGCCCCTCGGTGCGGGCTCCTCCCGAAGCTCACGGCCGCGCACCCGGAGTGTCCCTGGGCACCCCGAGCGGGGTCCTCCTCCCGACGGGGCTGAGTGCGCGGAGGAGCCTCTGCGACCCGGGCTCATGGCACCGAGGAAGGGGCAAGAATTTAAAAGAAAAAATAAATATGCAAGTTTTTTTTTTTTCGTTTTGCAAAGGGGAAAAAATAGGGACCCCAAGAAATAAATAAGGGACTTCTTTGCTTCGAGGTGTTCTGACCCCTGTCCACCCCCCCCCGCCCCCAAAATGAGCGACCAGCCAAGTGTCAGGTGCACTGAGAAGCCTCCTGTCCCCATATCTGGGTTGTGCTGGTGGGACACGGGGAGAGGGGACACTTAGGAAGATACACGATGTCACAAAAGTTGGAGTGATGATTTGAAACCACCTGCCCAGGACAGATGAGCTGTCTGTCCACCTGCGGAGGCCTTCCTGTTGGCCTTCAGGGGGGACCCGGGTGCCTTTCTGTCCTCAGGAGCAGCCAAGGGCACCCAGAGGCTGGAGATCGACCCCAGGAGGGGGGATCCGCAGCCCCCTGTCCCCAGGAAGGGGAGTCCACGCAGATGCGTTTGGTGCTGTCCACCCGTGGAGCAGACATTGGGCCTGTGTCCTGCCCCTGGACTTTGAGGTCTAAGGAGAACCCGAGGCAGGAGCAGCCGGGATCCAGCCGGTGGGATGCACCAGTTCTTTTGTTTTCTTTTAAAAACCCACAATTCCAGGAGCCCTGGCTCGGCCAGGCCGGCCCTGCAGGCTGGGAGAGAGCGGCTCTTGCAAAGCGCCCCTCAGCAGAGCCCCAGGGGTCACGGCCACCTCTGCCACCCGGTTCACAGGGCGTCCCTTCATTCCCAAAGAGGAAACTGTCTCAAATGCACTCGATTCCTCGTCTCCGGGGGGTGCTCAGGTGCAGACAGCGGGTGCCTTCTCCCAGCCTGGCTCGGGGGCCCTTTTTCCTCCTATCTAGTGCAAAGGTGGGAGGACTCTCCTCCTTTTGAAGAGTGTTCAATCAGCCCAGCACCTGGCGCTGCCCATGTGCAGGAAGCAGCGGGAAAACTGGGTGCCCATCTACCGCCCCCCCCCAGAGTGGCTGAGAGACTTGCAAAATGGCGCCCGGGATTCCTAGCAGCACCTTGGACTTGGGTGCTCCCCACCAGGAATCCCCCACGGACGCCTTCGCCTCCGGTTCTTTCTCGATGCAAAATAGGAATCGGAGTCGCAGCTTCCCGTCTGCCAAAATGCCACCCGCACTGTATTTTGCAGAGATCAGGACACAACCCTGCACCGAATCGTGCAGCTGCGTCCAAACCCAGAGCGTGGCTCCTGCCCACGTGGGAGAGCAAGAACTTGGAGGCGGCTGCTGGATCCTGGATGTGGGAATCCAGTGGCGAGCTGTTCAGGGCGAGGCTCTGTTCCACTCTGACCACTGGAATCTTCTTCAGGTTGATTTCTTGAATTCTTGACATACCCCAACCTTTACTGGGCACCCTCCACCAACCCGGTGGGACCTGGTGTGGACACAGGGTCTCTGCAGAGGTCATTAGTGAAGGGTCCTGAGATGGGCTCCTCCTGGGTCAGGGGGCCCTGATGCCATGGCCGTGTCCTCCCCAGAGACAGAGGAGGGGACGCAGACCCAGAGGAGGAGCCCCGTGGAGACGGAGGCAGAGACTGCAGTGAGGGGCCACCAGCCCAGGGCCACCTGGAGTCCAGGAGCTGGAGAGGCAGCAGGAGCCCCCTGGAGCCCTGGACGGAGCTCAGCCCGGGACCCGGGTCCAGCCTCCGCCCTCCAGGGATTCCTGTTGCCAAAGTTCCCAGGCTGTGGCCACTTGTCCCAGAAGCCCCAGGACACTCCGGCCCCATTGAGCACCCTAAGCCCTGCCCCTCTTCAACCCCCAGCTCCTGAGTCCCGGGGACCGATTTTCCCAGGTTCACCGGGTGGGACGCGGAGCTTCTCCGTGGACGTGGTCCGAGTCGTGGGCTGGGGCTGCCTCCTCTTCCAGAATCAATCTCCTTTAGCTCCGGAAACCTCAGCTTGGTGCCCGAGCGCAGAGCCGGAGGCCCTGCCCAAGATGTGGGTTCCGGGAACAGGAGCCCGAATTTCATGCAAAAAAAATAAATAAATAAAATAAGATAAAAGTTAGAGCTCATTCCTCCGCAAAGACTGGAATATACATAGTTCATGCAAAAAAAAGAGAGAGAGAAAATCATGCTTTAACAAAACAAAGTCAAGTGAGTCTTATTTATGAGCCGGGAAATTCAAAACCGGCCCTGGCCCTGGCAGAAGGGGCAACCATGTCCAGAAACCCACACGCCCTTCCCGGGGGGACATGGTTATAGCCTCATAAAAAGTCAAACGGCTGTTGCCCGGGCTCTCAGATGATTTATACCTGACGTTTGTCCTGGAGTCCACGCCGTGGGCTGCTGCGCTGACCACCTACCTGCACGGGACATGGGAGACATCAGGCTCGTCCAGGGAAATCCGAGCAAGGTCACCAAGAATGACCTCTCCGGCTTTATCAGTTTGGGCCCCTGGGTGCCAAAGTGAGTGTTCCCCCCGGTGCTAACCTGGTCACCTCGGTGGCCCCTGCACCCCAGGGGAGGACTGAGGCCTCACCAATGTGGACCTTGGCCTGCTGCCCCCCTGCCCTGTACCTGCGGATGGAACCCACAGGTGCCCAACCACGGAGCCACGTCCCCAGCCCTCACTGAGTTGCTTAGGGCCTTACTAAGTTCCTGAGGCTGGCCTCCACCTTGCGATCCTCCTGCCTCAGCCTCCCCCCGCCGCTGGGATGACAGGCGTGCGCCTCGGTAGGCGCCCGGGGTTGCCTGACCCTTGATGGACGCCAACCTCCCGGGGCCTCGGAGAGAAGCATCATTTTTTGCGACAGGGATCAGAGGGACTTCTCTCAGCCCCAGAAAGCAGGCCTCGACGAGGCTGGGAGTCCACCTGGGCCGAGGGGCCGGCAGCACAGGCCGCATTCATGCCGAGGAGGAGGCCGGGTCACGCGGGGTGCATGGGCTCATAACGCTGCCAGCCGCCGCTCGCCGCCCTGGAACCTGGGGCCATAAAACCCTGCTAATGAGCAGCGGCAGGTCGGAGCCCCCGAGTCTGGCCTCCCGCCTCCAGGCCGAGGGGGAGGCCCCCCACGCACCTCGGCAGCCGGGCTTTGCTGCAAACCCCCGTTTTATGCTGAAGCAATTTCCTCCGCCCCGGGACCCACCGCGGGGGGAAGCGGGTTCCAATCCTGTAACAAGCCCTCGCTGTTCATCGGCCCCGGGCGAGGACGGGGCCTGTGTGTGTGTGTGTGTGTGTGTGTGTGTGTGCATGCAGATGAGTGTGTGCGCTGTTGTGTGTCGTGTGCACAACGCGGGCTGAGCATGGGGGGCTGCGGTGTCTATGTTGCGCACTGCGCTACGCATCTCCCACGGACCCCTCAGACCTGGCCCGGCCTGCGCCATGCGCTCCTCCAGGGAAGGAGCCCCCCTCCGGCTCCGGGGAGTCCGAGGCCTGCACCCCCTCCTTTCCAACAGGCTCTGTCTTTAATATTCCAAAACAGCTCGCTCGCCCGGAGACTCCTGCAAACGATTTCCTTCCTCTCCTGTTCCTGGTGCAATTTGTCCGGGCCATCACCCCAGCACCCAGCCTGAGCAGGAGCAGGGGACAAACGGGGACCCTGGCAGGAGCACACCTGGGTCCCCGTGGTTGCTGGGGGCCACCGGGGTCTCCGCAGCGTGTGTTTCTCACCCGGGAAACTGTCCTGCAAAGCGCAGGTGCAACGCGTTCCTCGTGCCTGGTGTCGTTAAGGAGCCGGGCCTGCGTCCCTTGTCCACTGGGTATAGGAAACGCGGCCCTGGGCGGCTCCTAGGGGACAGCGCCCACCCTGCGCATGAGCTCCAAGCTGGGGATCCGTCCCGGGCGCAGGGTTGCATTGCTACAAAGTCTAACTTGCTGCGGCTGCAAAACCGCTACTTTGTATCCGTCCACCCACGTTCCCCGGAGGCCCCTTGGCAAATATGTGTCAGGCAATCGTGCGCGGTAAATCTGTGTCCCCTGTCCCCCCTGAGCGCCCCCCCCCCAGCCCCCGACGACGTAGTCCGTTGATTATTTTCGGTCATTTTAGTTTTAGGCATTTCGAAG
>NW_026000110.1:300423-314384 GCF_001458135.2 Marmota marmota marmota | reverse complement strand
AAAAAAAAAATAAGAAGAAGAAGAAGAAGAAAGAAAACTTGCAAAGTTACAAAGACGAAACGAGGCCGCTCAGGGATTGCATTTTGTACCTCGCAGAGGGGGATGTTAAAATGCAAAGCATCGAGGCATTAAGTCTTCAAGAAGGTGGGCAAAATATTTTTTTTGCAAATTTCCTACGCAGGCATGACCCCGTGCACACAGCAGCCTGTTCCCCGAGTCCCAAATAGGGTGCTGAGGCCTCCGAGGATGGATGTCTCAGAGGGAAAAGTGTCCCCTGTCCTGGTTGGAGGCTCAGAGAGATGCAGCTCCCAGGCTGACCCTTTAAAACAGCTGCGTCCATAGACAAAGCCTCCTCCGGCTCCGAACATTCCCGAATATTCAGTTGTAATCTGCTCTTTGATTTCTTCCTCTTGCCTAAAACTTTAAACCACTTTTATTTGCCTGAGAAGGTCTACCCCAAAGCCACAGCATGACCAGTTCGGTTGGGGTTTCTCTCAGAAAGGAAATGTTCTGCAGATATATCTGGGATGCACTGAAAACTTTTTTGTGACATTTTGAAGCATCAGTATATCCCAGCAGATATTTGGGATATGATAATTAAAAAAAAAAGTTGCAAGGCTTTTAAAGCAGCGTCTCTCAGAGGGTATTTGAAATAAAAAATAAAATACCATAAAAATAAAAGCTGCGACTTTTTTTAGCATAAGTATATCCCAGAAGATTTTGGGGATATACTAAAAAAAAAAAAAAAAGGATTGCAACATTTTTAAGTTATAAGGACAACCCAGATGGTATTTGGGTTTTCTGTTAAAAAGTTGCAACATTTTAAAGCATAAGTATATCCCAGGAGGATCTATTAAAAATTTTTGCAACTTTGTTACTTTCTTTTCTTTTCTTTCTTTTTTTTTGTACTTCAGATTGCACCCAGGGGGTGTTTACTCACATCCCCAGCCCTTTTTATTTTTATTTCTGAGACAGAGCCTTGCTAAGTTGCTTAGGGTCTTGCTGAGTTGCTGAGGCTGGCCTCAACATTTGCGATCCTCCTGCCTCAGCCTCCCAAGCCACCACGTGGATACACCCACCTTGTTCCAACACTTTAAAGCATATCTCAGGGGATCTTTGGGATCTAGTACTAAAAAACAAGTGTTGCATGAAATGGAGGCTAATTGGGCTTCCTGGGGACCTGGGGATACTGAAGGGGTCCCGCCTTGTGTTTCATTTGGCAATCTGCAAGGTGGTGCCCAGGGACTCTTGGAGAGGAGTGGTCCGTGTGGGTGGACAGATGCTCTTTAACTACTCATGCTAGCAGACGCCCCCTGCTCCTGCCCGTCGGGGTCTTTCTTCTAGGATTCTGGAGGCAGGGTCTCGGGCAGACGGCGGGGAGGCCAAAGCCAGTCTTTGTCCCTCTGTCTCAAGGGGTCCCAGGGCAGCTGTGGGGCAGAGCCACAGGCTGCTGACACCCTGCAGTGGTCATCCCCGTCCCTGAATGCCCACATAATCCCCAAGCCTTCTCGAAATATTAAACTCGGGGACGGGCTGGGGGGAGATGCAGAGAATTCACAAATTCAAAATAAAGAGAGAGACAGGGAGAGAGAGATCTGGAAGTTTCCTCAGCCGTCAGTTTTGCACAAAGAGGGACATTATTGCACCGGTCACGCCTGGAGCGTTACCATCCACGTAGAAGTGGTTTCTTTTTCCACCTGGACATAAGGGTATAAGGACATCAGAGACCCAGCTCCAGGGGGGGGGGGGTTTCATCCCGGTCAGAATCCGACCAGCAGTCACAAGCGAGTCCCCTTCTGGGTGCTACGGTGGCTCCTAGGGGACAGTCACAGGCTACCAGATGAAGAAAGGCAATTGCAGAATTGGGGAGGGGGGGGCATTCATGCAAAGGGGTGGTGGGCTGTGTTGTCTCTGTCTGAGGGAGTAAAAAAATCCCGTGAGGTGACTGTGGTCCCCCAACGAGGTGGCCCAGCCCGAATCCCACCTCTGCAACCGGGACCTGGCTTCGGCCATTTCCAGGCCGTGACTGGCCCATCTCAGGTAATGTCACGAGGGGGGAGGAACGTGGCTGTGGGCCTTACGATTTCTTTCTGTATTTCCAAAAAATAAAATAAATAAAATTAAAAAATGTGTATTTTCTCGAAGGGGCACCAGCAGCCCAAACCCAGAGGGACCCCCCCCCCCAGGGCTCCAATTCCTGTCCCCAATACTCAGGGCCCTCCCCGGGCTCGGGAACTAGCTCTGGTTGGCATTTCCCACCCCCTTTTTGCAAAGAGAGGCTCATTAAGTGATTTCCCACATGAGCTCCAAGAAGTTGTGCTGGTGCAGTGCGGAGCCCGGAGCCCCGGCTCAGGCGGGCCACCGCATTCCTATGCGCCCGGTGTCTCGCCTCAGAATCACATTCCCCCAGAGACGCGGCCCCCGAGATGGACCCGGAATAATTATTGGAGGAGTAATCAGCGGCGGCAGTGGTGGCTTCGGGTTTGACAGGAGCCTTTCTGGCGACAGACATCAGCCTGTGAGTAGATTCTCTGATCTGTCCATGGCGCGAGGCGGCAGGGCGCTGGGTCCACTCCTAAATGCATGCATTTTATCTGCCTTCCCCTTCTGTCTCTGTGGCTCAAAAATCGGATTAATATGCAACCCCGTTGGCTTCTCTAATCCACGCATTCGTTCAGGGAAACGGATCAGAGCCCCACAGCTGGGAAAATTAATTTATTTTATTATTATTATTATTTTTTTCCAGGTGGGAGACTTTTATCCGGTCTGCACCGCCCGGGGCCTCAGCCCAGCTCAAAAATGCAAGGACTCTGCAAAACCCAGTGATTCAGGGTGCCCAGGTGACCTTACCTGGTCCAAACTGCAACTTACCCTGGACGTTTCTGCTACAAGCCTCGTTTGCAAAATGGAGATGCACCGTTTCCAAAGGTCGCCAGAGAATGCGCCCCCCCTGCCAGATGACTTTCAGGTTCTAGATGGGGGTCACACCAGGGTCCCCTTATTGCTTCCCAAGCAATAAGGGCCTGCGCCCGGGGGCTGCCCGTTTTGGAGTCTCCTAGGCGAATAGAAGATCGTGGCGTGTGTTTCAAGGGGCGCGCGGAGGGGGATCCTGCAAGGCTTGGAAGGTGGAAATCCTCAGGAATTGCAGGGTCCCCTCCCAAGGAGCCCCTGGGCTCAGCTGCCGCTCACGCATGACAGGTACGATTTATAGTTTAGGATTCCACTGAGCTTTAGGGAAAGAAATCTCCATGCATTCAAAAAAAACCAACCCACCCGGATACTGTGAAGCCCGTGCGCCCCAACCAAGGCAAAAAAAACCCCCAGTCTTTCTGGCTCCTCTGCACACACCTACCTCCTCAAACCCGTCCTTTTCTAGAAGCTGACGTTCACCAGTGACCGTCAGGGACAGCCAAGCAAAACTTTTCTCAAAAGAGAAAAAAAAAATGCACGTAGATTAAATCTTTAAAAATAGAGTTTGCAGAATTCAAATGGAGGCGCACAAGCAGGTGACCCCACCCCCCACCCTCTCTATCACACTCCCCTGATTGTGCAAAACACTTTGAAGAACCGGCAGGTTTGTCATCGGACGGTCCCGGGCATGGAGGGCCGGTCACCCAGCTCCACCTGAGTCGGCGTCAGGATCTGCGTCCGTGCAGATTGGTGTCTACCGAACCGCGTCCATCCGCTAGACGCTGGGACCCGGGACTCGTTGCAGCCGTTTGCATAAAGTTAACCGAAGCCCAATTGCTCAGGGGGTCTTCAAGATGGGAGAGACCCCTCCTCTCCATCTGCGCAGGACCCCTGGACATCCTGGGGGATTTTTCTCTGCCTTCATGATTTTGCAGATTTTGGGCAATCTGCAAAACCCGAGCTGAGCGCGCGGGTCTCTGTCCGGGTCTTCTTCCTACAGAGGGAACCCTGCGTGGGTGCGCATGCGTGGGCCCAAGTCTCCTCTCGTGCATTTGTTGGACACCTCGTGCATGCATACAGCTTCTGAAATCCATTCGGCTTTTCTGAAACCCGACTCTGAGTCAAGGACTCGACGAGTTTGGGGCCTCCTAATTCAGAAATGGGAACAGGCGGGCTTTGGGGAAAGGTTTTCCAAGCTGGCTGAAACCGTGGTCCCCTGTCCCTCCACGACAGCACGACTTGGGAGTCGTGTGCACAGAGCGCGTCCCGTTAATGACGTTTTCCTGGGTCAAGGAGGGGAAGACAAATTTTAGGGTGTTTTTATTTTATTTCATTTTTTTGCAACCCCCCGGAGCTCGGAAATCGATAAGTAGTTGATAAAAAGGCAAAGTTCCTAGTGTCCCACAGTCGAGCCGGCCGTGATTTGTTTACCCACGAAGGCCTCCCGGTTGTCACCGCCGCGGTGGGATGATTTATAGACGGCCACCCCGCGAAATCACTTAGAGCAGATTAGATTCCGGGGGGAGGGACCCCCTCCGCGCTCCCCTGCTAATATGACAAGCTCATAGAGAGTGACAGGTACCTGGGTCGCCCCGGGTGGCAAAGAAGTTCAGGAAATTCTGATTAAATTAAAATATTAATGGTGCCGCCGGGGGAAGGCGAGATTGCATCCCGGTCGTAGGAAGCGCACGATGCAAATACGATGTCGCTGTTCGGGGGGACAGCCTGGGGTGGCTGCCAGGGGACGGTCCCCTCCCTGAGCCAGGACGCAGGGGATGCATTCCAATTCAGAACAGAGACACGGGGAGGCCCCGGGTGGCCCACCTGGTGGGCCCCGGAGAGCACCCTGCACGCACCGTCACCTCCGAGGTCCCCCAGATGCAGAGGTGACAGCCTGGTCCCCTTGATCCTGACAGCCCTTCAGCCCCCTCCTGCCCAGGGTGGCCCTGGGCATCTGCCCAAGGAGAAGAACATCTAACCCACTGTGGGAATCAGCCCGTCCCCTGGGCAGCAGGGTGCCCTCCTGCTGCAGAACTGTCACCACAGTGTCACTGGCTAGGAGTAGCGAGATGGCTCATGTGTCCTGCTTTGGAAACTGTCCAGGATGCATGTGGCCCCAGCCACCGGGAAGCCACAGTCCCCTAGAGCACGAATCTGCTCCTGTGTGTCACCCTGTGCATGTTGGGGACCGGCTTTGGCTGCACGGGTCCCTGACGGTGTGCTCTGCACCTTGAGGTCGGAGTAGGCAGGCGCCATGAGGTGCCACGTCCTATCTGGGACCTGAGGCCTTGCACCCAACCCCAGTGACCTCGGGGACAGTTAACTGGGCCCTGCTTTTTTTTTAAAAAAAAAAAAAAAAAGAGGGGAATCAAGGAGAGAGGCCTGGAGTCCCCCAGTCCACATTTGGCTGCCCGCTCGGAAGCCGCCAGGCACCGTGGTGATCTGGGGGCACCGGGGCTCAGGAAGCCACCCCCCCCCCCCGAGGACAAACGAGGTACTTAAAATTCCAAAACTCGCGGCCAGAAAAAAAAAAACCAAGAGGAGAAGCAGAACAGACGGCTGTTTTGAGCTCAGGGGGCTCCGGGCATCTGGCTCTCTGTCCTGTGCATGGGACGTTTGCAGCGGGTTCCCATCCAGTGTCCAGGCCCCGAACTACACGGCCAGCTCGGCCCGTCCCCAAGTTGCACAAGGACTTTTTTTTTTCTCTTTGAAAGCAGGGTCACTGTCATGTGTGAGTGTTGGGACGTGGGATCAGAATAGTCCAAGACCCTGCTGGATGGCGGCTCCCGGGCTGGACAGACTCCACATCCAGGCAGCCATGGTCCTCAGGCCCCGGCCAAAGCAGCCTGCACTCCAGGGTCTGCCTGGCAGCCCGAGGCCGGCTCCTGTCCCTCCCAGGGCCCTCGGCCCCTGGAAGGTCACAGCTCCTGCCTGGGATTCCCTGCGTCGGTGAGTGGACATGCCCAGGAGCCCGGAGAGCCACTGTCCCCTGAAGACGGCGCAAGGAAGTTGCCGAGACTCCTGCAGACTCTCCCAGCTGGACTCTGGTGGGCAGCCACAGAGGGCGTCTGTGGGGACGGGAGACTCTCCACCCTCACGTCTGGGTCTGAACAGGAGCCGTGTGGGTCCCAGGTAGGAAAGGCCACCGCGCTGCTCCCAAATACAGTGCTTTGGGCGTTGTCACGAGGTCCGCGTACGGGAGAGACCGTGGGAAGCACAGAAATATGTGTGGGTCTCGGGAAACACGTGCAAATCTGTATTTACTTCTTGGGAAAAACGTGCACATGTGTATTTATATCCCAGCATCAATGCATAAATGTGCACGTATTTCCCAAGCATAAATATAAGCTATGCATTCTCCCAGTGAAAATGTGCATCTGCTTCTCAATATTTGCACAGATTTGCTTCTCACTATGAGGATCTATTTATTTAGAGGCATAAACCTATGAAAAGATGTGCCTAGAAACAAAGGTATATAAACATATTTGCAAATAAGAATGTGCAGATATATAGATATATACCCAATATATTTATTTATCCAAATATTTATATCCAACATGTTTATTTATCATTATTAATATGTAAGTATAAATATATAAATATAAAAATATATAAATATATATTTGCACACAAACATATGAACATGTGTGTATTTATAAGTATAAATATATCCATATGCATTTCAGACATGAACCTATGTATGCATTCACAACATTAATATGTAAATATGTATTTATAGACATGAATATGTAAATGCTCGTATTTACAAGTCTAAAAGCACATTTCTAGACGTTAACGTATAAATATGCATGCATGTACCATATAAATAGACATATACATTATGAACGTAAATATGCATGCATTTACAGGGGTAAATATATAAATATGCATGTATAAGCACGAGTCTATATTTTTTTGCAAGAGGAGATGTTCTAAAAATATATTTGCTTGCAAGTCGAATCGTGCAAAATGCATTTGCACAGATAGAGATGTGCACAGACGCTAGACAGTAGAACTGCGTAAAAATCCGAGTCCTGGTCAGTGCAGACAGGAACGTGCGTATTGTAAGCCCCAGTGTGCAAACTGCACAGTGTAAATACATGGTGCCTATTAGTTGCTCTCAACGTGCTTTGTACCGCGGTGCGTGGTCCGTTGAGCATGCCCACGGGTCTTCCTGGAGGGAAGGGCTCGTGGGTGGGGATGCACGCACACATGCTGTCCCTCCAAGCCGTGTCCTCATCGTTAGGGACACTGCCCGAGCCCGTGTACTCTGGGGCTGTGGAGCTAAGGAGTCAGCTGAGGAGACGGAGGCAGACTCAAGCCCCAGGTCCTTCTCCTGATAAACTGGAGGAGGACAGAGAGTGACCAGCTGGCTTGGTGTGGGGGGACAGTCCACGCCCGTCCCTGAGGCCCGGATCCCAGAGCCCAGGCATTCACAACTGCAGCCATGTAGACCTGGACAGACATGGACGGTCCCTCTGCACCTTCTGGGGGCCGGTTCTGCAGAGGACGCTGGTGGCCTGGGAGGAGGATGGAGTACAGAGGTGGACCTCACCGGCACTTGGGCAGCGGGGTGTGCAGCTGCCCCAGCCTCTCCCTAGGATGGTCCTGGAGTCTGGGTCCTGCAGTGTGGAGGGAAGAGACAGCGGCCATCAGCCCTGCTCCCGGATCCCGGGGACCGGTCAGGGGGAAAGCAGGGGCAGCTTCCAATATGCCCCGAGGGAGCCACGCACCAGGACCCGGTCCACCAGGCAGAGTGGCCGGCCAAACTGCTCCCAAAATACAGCAGCCTCCGCCCGGCCGCCTCCAGCAGCCTGAGTTCAGCAGAATCTTCTGACCAAAGTCTTTCTCACAAGTGACCAGCTACAGCACGGTCACACTTATGTCCCCGTCCACGAATGGGCCCCGGGTTATTCCTGGTGTAGAAATACGTGGCATGCAACAGGGAATTGAACCTGGGGGTACTTAGCCCCTGAGCCCCGTCCCCAGCCCTTCTTACTTTTTATTTTTGAGACAGGTTCTCGCTAAGGTTCTCAACTTAGCCTTGCTAAGTTCCCCCGACGAGGCTGGCCTCCAACTTGGGATCCTCCTGCCTCAGCCTCCTGGGTCGCTGGGATTACAGGCACGTGCCACCTCACCTGGCCCGCATGTGTTTTTATATATTCATATACTATGTTATTTATATATAATATTTCATGTTATTATTTATATACTTATTGATTTCTATTTATTATTATGTATTCTTTATTTTCATTTATATACTTTCTGTAATGCTTATTTTATGTATTATATAGTGATGTAAATACAATAGACAATACTAATTATATATTTATCCATGAGAAGATAAATCATGAATAATCAAAATTGTTATAAATGTGCTATTAAAATCTTATGTAATATATAAATATGTAATATGTCATTTTTATATATAATATATGCATGTATATACACAAGTATGTAATATGCAAATATATATTATATATGCAAATATATGCTGTATATGCAAATGTATATTCTATATGCAAATCTATATTGTATATGCAAATATATGTTACATATGCAAATCTATATCCTATATAAGTATACAACACATGTAAAGCGCCACATGGAGTGAATAACCATGTGTTTCTACAATATTTTATATTGTGTAAAATATCAATAATATATCAGATTATATAATTATCTGTATAATAATATGCATTTTATATATACACTATGTGTACTATGTGTATAGACTGTATAAAGTCTCATTTATATGCATGACTTTTTATATAATATTTTTCTATTATTTACATATTATTTATATACCACATTCTGCATAGGTCATATTTTATTACTATTTATATATTTTATTACTATTTATATATTGATCATTACCAGTCACCATTTATTTTCAGCCTTCTGTATTCACCATCATTATTTATATATTCTCACACTATCGTACGTATTCTGTAATCATGTTCATAAAATAAACTCGATTCCAATTTTATTCATCTACCAATAAATAACTTATTTGCTCATTTCTATTTTGATGGACTACATTATTTATTGGTGGATAGATAAAAATTGATTTCACAAGTAAATTTATTTATTTGAGTAAATCTCTAGACAAATTTATTGATCCATAAATAATTACCTTATCAATAATGGAGACCATGTCCTGGACAGGCTGTGGACCCTCAAGCCAGGGCTGCAGAGTGTCCCCAGGGTCCTGTCCCCTCCTCCTGGCCAGGTCAGCCCGGGCACCTCCCAGTGGTCCCCCTGTGGAGCCGAGGCCCGGGACTTTCTCTTGGAGAAGGAACTTACAAGGCAGTGTCCGGGGCCGGGTGCCGCTCAGCCATCCAGGGCTGGTCCAGCAGGCAGGAGGCCCCGGGTTCCATCTCTGCAAAAATAAACTGCACTGTGTCCCTTCGACCTGGGCGATGACGACGTCTCAGTTTCTTACGAAGCCACCGTGGGTTGTGACTCGTGGCAATCTGGTGGTTTCTTTGAAGATCAGGGCTCTCGGGCATCGCGTCCCGGCCCTGGAGGCCGCATGCATCTGTGGGACAGACAGACAGCATCTCGTGAAGATTTGGACCACAAATCCCACATGGCTGGACAATGACCACTGTCCCCCCGGGCGGCTTCGGGATTGCAATCTCCCACCTGCAGGCTCTGCCTCGTGCCCTGGTGGAGCCCACACACCCGGCTGGGGCATTGCTGCGTGGACACTGAGTCCCCTCATGGGAGGTGGCCCTGGATGTCAGGGCCCCCGTCCACACCCCCATGAACCTCCTTGTCCCCTTGCAAGCCCCGGCCCCTGGAATTCTGCCATCGGCTTTCCCCGAGTCGGCCACACTGGAACACTGGACTGTCCTCCTGTCCTGCTCCACGAAAACCAGCCCAGTTCCTAAATCTGCGACATCCGTTTCCCCGGGTCCTTCTTGGGCGTCCACCGGCCCTCGGCTCTCCCCTCCGCCCTCCCCCCGAGCGTCTGACAAAGGCGCCCCTTAATGATTTCTCGCGGCCAAGCCAAACAAAACTCGGGGAACCCACACGCCCTGCAAAGTGGAGGGGAACTCGGGGGTCGGTCAGAGTTTTTTAAAAGACGCATGTTTGCCATTTAAAGTCTGCAAAACTGGATCCGGATGGGGTTCCGACGCCTCCCCGGCCACACCAGGGGAGGACAGAATTCACCCCGAGACGCAGAGCGGTAGTCCTGTGGGGGACAGGAGCAGCCTCTGCCACCTCGAGAGGCCTCAGCTGCAGCCTCCGTGGGGAGCCTCCTGCCCCCCAATGACCTGTGGGCTCTGCCCTCTGAGTGAGCCTCGACCAGCCAGGATTGAGACCCCCCACTCGGAAGGACACTTGCACACAGGACTGGCTTTGTGGGCATGTACCCAGGGTGTCGCGAGCCCCTGTCCAGCGGGGCCTGCCTCTCTGTTCTGCAATCCTTCATGACTCGTGAACAACCTCTCGCGCCCCCATTCCACTTGGCACGGGGTCCTGCAAATAAAGGATCTCTGCGCTCCACTTGGCCCCCGAGACGTGGTTGCTTTGCCCTCTTCCGGGGTCCCCGTGATCGGAGAGACGGTCACCACCCGGAATGCTACAGAGACAGGCTCAGCTTCGCCATTAAAAAATAAATAAATAAAAAAGCGTTTCTCATTTTTTCCCCCTTTAACTTAGCAGCCGGAGAAGAGGGCGCGATCTTCCTACCACCCGGGGAGGGAAGCCCGAGACCTTTTCTCCCAACCTGTTCGTTCTAATGGGAATAATTATGGAGTCGATGTTGCTCCCAGCTCTCGACGGTGCATTAAAGGAGAGGAAAAAAATATATATATGAAAATAAAGATATTACCGTGTTATTAATGCCCGTCGTGGCAACCCGAAGACGCAAAAATATATGGCCCGGGTGCAGGATTTAAATTGCAAAAACCGAGAGGCTTAATAAGACCGCTGAGGTGCCGGGTGGCTCTTGGTGTGTGCGGGTGGGTGGGTGCGTGCGTCCTTCTCCCCCCAAACTAATTCCCAGCATCATCTAAATGAAGCTATAAAAAAAAAAGTCATTATTACCTTTAGCAATTTTTAAGACCATTTTTCATTCCCGGGGTGGGGGTTTGGGGGGGGGGAGGGAACCCAACTCACCAGGCTACGGAAAATATTACCAGGAAATACACTGATTCTTTTCCCCCTAATCCAATTGCAGTTTATTGGAGACTTAAAGCCGAATTAGGGGGAGACATTATAGATGCGCCCCAGTGGGTGAGCCTGAGCCACCCCCTCCCCGCCGGGCGCATCTACAAGGGAAATGGTTTCGGGAGGTGGAAGCGACGTTCTGCACAGCCCCCATCAGCGCTCGGGTGCCAGGAGCCCGGGATTGATGGCCAGAGGTTTTAATCCAACTTCTGCAACGGAGCGGGGGGCATTCGGAATCCTTCAGGAAGATCTACGGCAGCATTTCAGATGCAAAATGCCATTTTTAAGTCCTTTTCGGTCTGACAACGAGGAGAAAAAGGAGGGTCGTGCGCTGCGTGGGCCGCGCACCCAGCTCCGTGCGCGCCCAGCTCCGTGCGCCCAGCCCCGTGCGCCCAGCTCCGTGCGCCCAGCTCCGTGCGCCCAGCTCCGCTGAAGGAGGGCGCACGCTCTTCCCACCGCCCAGGGATTGCTCAGGGGGACCCGGCTGACCCTCGAACCCAGGCCTCGCAGGACTGGCTTCTTAATGGGAAAATAATTACAGACCTGCCCAGGAGGCCCCAGGGCTCCTGCAGGAGCCCACGGAGGTCATGGGGTGGATGGGGAGCCCTCGGGGGGGAAGTTTGGTGTCTCTCTGCAAAAAGGGCTGGGGAGAATCAGTTTCCCTCCTGTCCCTGTGCATGGTGACCCCGGCCGAGGTCACTGTCCATTCCCAGGGACTGGGAGACAGAAAAGCAGAGACGGGGTTAATTTAGCCCTGGGTGGACGTCCCCCTGGGTTTGGCATTCCAGGGTCAGCGGGAAGCAGCTCACCCAAGGACGCACACAGCCTGGTCCTGCAGGTGGGACGTAGCCTGTCCCTGGCTCCTCTGTGTCAACCACAGGTGCTGCAGGTTCAAAGTCAACCCAAGTGTCAAGGGGCTGAATGTGACGGTCCCATTCCCCAGACTCCTGTGCTGACCCCTCAGTCCAGGTGCTGGTGTTGGAGGAGCTGAGCTCCTGAAGGGGACGAGGGTCCTTATCAGAGAGCCCCGAGAGCCCCCTGCCCGTCCACCATGGAGGACCCAGGAGAAGGTGCCTCTGGGAGCAGGAGCAGCCTCAGCTGACCCCGGTCGGCCCCGCCTGGACCTCAGGCTGCAGCCGCAGAGCTGGGGGCCATCAAAATCAGTCCAAGTAGCTGTGGTGCTTAGTCAGGGACGATGGAGAAAGAAAGTCACCCCTCGGCTGCTCAGTGAGCCACCAGAGAGGCAGAGATGGTGGGATGAGCCTGTGGATGACCCAAGAGCCGAGGGCCAGCAGACCCTGTGCCTGCACAGACGGCCACTGTGCAGAGCCAGTAGCAGCTGCCCGCGAACAGCCGCCATCTCCAAGCCGTTGGCTCCCAGCCCTTGGTCCCCCGCTCTCCTACTCTCAATTTCAAGAGTCCCAACTCCGTGGACAGCCCGGGGACACCCCACAGACTAGCAGGACCCAGAGAAGCTGAGCGTCCACCCTGCGAGCCCCCGAGTTCTCCAGCTCAGAAACGGCCTGAGCACCCGTTCTCCAAAGACGAGTGTCAGTGGACCCTGCCCTTCCTCCCAGCCACCCGCACCTGGAAGGGCTGCAGGTCACCTCCAGAGAGTGTCCACAACCCTCGAGTGTCTCTAGGCGCCTAGCCACGGCTCAGCTCCAAGCAGCGGCCCGGGTGGACCTCAGATTGCACTTCTCTGCTCAGACACCTTCTCCACGGAGGGCCCCTGGCCACCCGAGGGCACTGTCCACGGGGCATAGTTTCTGGAATCGCGTGGAAGAGATCTGCACGGAATGGTGTAGGGCAGAGCCTGGAATTGCATGGCCTGATCCTGGAATTGTCCAGCCTGGACTTGCCTGGCCTGGAATTTCACAGTATGGAATTGCTTCCGCCTGGACCATCCCAATGGCCACCCTTGCACCTGGACACGCCTCCTCTCACAGCCTACACCATTGGCCCTCCAGACCTCACTCCCCAGGCTGCAGCCCCCTGGGTCCTGTGTGGCCATCTGCCTCTGCCCCCACTGTCCCCTGGCCCTCTCCTGCTGGCCTCCCCCGACCCGATTCCTCCTGCGGATGAGGATTCAGCAACAGCATCGGCACCCGGAAGGTTCTCCAGGAAGCCGCCTCCCTGGGCCCCCACCTGCCTGCTGCGGCCCTCGCCTGGTCACTTTCTGTGTCCCCACCAGGGAGCAGGGAGCAGCAGCGGGAGCTGGTATTTCCCCCTCAGGATCCACGGGGTGGCCGGGAAGACCCCCATGTCCTGTCTTTGTGGAGCATGGAGATGGAGACACGGGTCCCTCCGTCACCTGTCCCCCTTCCTCTCACTCCGGAACCTCCATTTGGGAGGTTCTCAAGACACCCCAATTTTCCTGGCACCCAGGGGTGGCCACTTAGGGTGGCTCGGGTCAATGGAAAACAAGAGTTCTTAGGTGGGGCTTTCAGACATGAAGTCAGGTGCTACAGCAGCCACCTTGTGACGAACCCTGAGGAAGGAAGAAAGGAAGGAAGGAAGGAAGGAGAAAAGAAAGAGGAGGAGGGTTGGTAGAACACACAGGCGGTCCTTCCAAAATCAACCCACTCCTGGGGCTGTTTGAACAGGCAAAGAGTCACGTTGAGGTAATAAGAGTATCTCAGAGACACAGTGGACAGGGGCGTAGAGATGAAAAGGCCCACAGAGGTGGTATCCTGTGCAGGCTCAAAGTGGATGGTGGCCACCAAGAACCTCCCCTGTCCCCTGTGCAGAGATCCCTGTAAGAGGAAAGAAAACCAGGGAGCCCTCAGGAGATGGAGGAGGAGGAGGAGGGGGAGATGGAGGAGGAGATGGAGGAGGAGAAGGAGGAGGAGATGGAGGAGGAGGAGGAG
>NW_026000110.1:277857-298021 GCF_001458135.2 Marmota marmota marmota | reverse complement strand
CCTCCTGCACCAGGGCCTCCTGCGCCCAGGCCTCCTGCACCAGGGCCTCCTGCGCCCAGGCCTCCTGCACGCGGCTCTGGGCCTCTGCACCCTGGGAGGCGCCCAGGCCCCTGCGAGTACCCAGCGTCCACCAAGGAGGAGGCTCGGGAAAGCCTGACCCCTCCTCAGACCTCAGCAGGAGGACGTGCACTGGCCCCAGGCTCAGAGACCACCATGCACGGCTGGCTACCGTCAGGCTCCAGGTCCGGGGAAGAGGAGGAGAAGGGAGAGCACGGGGCTCCCGGGGCCTGTCTCTCCCATCTTGGCCTGGCCACTCGCGGGTGTGGAAACCTGGATACCAGAGCTAGGAATTGTCAGGAATAAGTGTGCAAATAGACACTGATCAGTACCCAGCACACACACGTGGGCGTTTGTTCATTTGCTTATATAAAGACACTCATGTGTGCACATGCAAATGTAGATATTCAAAGGAGACGTGTGTGTGCACACGTAAGTCTGAGTCCACGCGGGCAGGAAATCGGTGGAAATAATCCGCGTAGCTGGGCGTGGAGGCTGAGGCAGGAGGATGCTGAGTTCCAAGCCAGCCTCAGCCAAACCGAGGCCCTGAGCAGTTCAGGGAGACCCTGTCTCTCAATAAAATGCAAAATAGGGTTGGGGACACGGCTCAGGGGTCGAGTGACCCTGAGTTCAGTCTCTGGTACCCCTGTCCCCATAAAAGTACCCTGAGATGGGCTCCTCCTGGGTCAGGGGACCCTCATGCAATGGCTGTGTCCTCCCAAGGGACAGAGGAGGGGACACAGACCCAGAGGAGGAGCCCCGTGGAGACGGAGGCAGAGACTGCAGTGAGGGGCCACCAGCCCAGGGCCACCTGGAGCCCAGGAGCTGGAGAGGCAGGAGGAGCCCCCTGGAGCCCTGGAGGGGGCTCAGCCGGGGACACCTACCTGAGCAGGTTGACACCAGAATCCCATGAATAATGCCTTCGGCTGTGACTCTTGGGGCTAGGACGTCCCCTGGTGACAGGAACCATCCGTCTCCCTTATAAACCTGGGGGGTCGGCCCTCATGTAGGTGGCCCCCCACTAGCCCCAAGGTGGCACATGTTTGTATAAGAGAATTATATGAATTACGTTTCTCTGTGTCCCAGGGCCTCCCTGGAGTCCCATCTGGAGTGACTAATATTGACTTAGAAACATTATGACGAAGATTAAATAATTTGGTGTTGGTGACGCGGTGGGTCAGTGGGGTTCTCCGGCGAGCTAAAAATAACGTGAATGACCTCATCTCCCCTCCTAAACCACTCTTGACTGATTCTTGGACCAAAGGAAAACTTCTCCTTTCCTCCCACTTGGAAATGGCTCTTATCTCTCCTTCATCCCCGTGACATGAAGCAGGGTCTCCCTCCCACGGGCCGATTTGAGAAAATTCCTGAGAAACTTCCTTGGCTCGGGCCCGTCTGCATTCCACAGCCTCTTCCTAAATTCCCCAGTGAATCCCGGTTTGCATCCTGAACTTCTGATCCTTGGGATTTTTTTTTCCCCAAAAGAAATTTTACAGACTTTAAAAACAACTGTGATGCAGCGATCTGGAGGCTGAGTCAGGAGGATTGAGAGTTGGAGGCCAGCCTCAGCCACTTAGCGAGGCCCTAAGCAAGTTGGTGAGCCCCAGGAAGAATTCTCAGCATCCAAACTCATGGGGTGTGCCACGGTTTAGATGTGAGGTGACCCCAAAGCTCATGGGACAAGGTTCAGAGGCGGAATGAGTGGGTTGTGAGAGGTGTAGACTAATAGTGGATTAATCCACTTGGATGGACTCACTGGGTGGTGACTGCAGCAGGTGGGGGGTGGCTGGAGGAGGGGGTCCCTGGGCTGGGCCTTTGGGGTCTCTGTCCTGTCCCTGGTGAGCAGAGCTCTCTCTGCCCCCTGGTGCCCTGTCCTGAGCTGCTCTCCTCCTCCAGGCCCTGCCGCCATTTTGTTCTGCTCCCTTTGGGCCAGAGCCATGGAGTCGGCCACCAGGGAGTGGACCTCGGACACCATGAGCCCAAATCAACTTCTCCTCCTCTAATTGTTCTTGTCAGGTGTTTTGGTCTCAGTGATGCAAAATCTGACTTAGAGGGTGCAACGTGGACAGGACAACTGACCAGCGGATGGGCCCAGAGGAAATGTTGCCAAATCCTGAACAAACCGGCTTGGTGGGACCCCAGCCCCAGTGGACACGCTCCGTCCAGCTTTCCTGTTGGGATCCACCAATGCCATCTGCAATTTCCATCTCTGGGTGGACGAATGTCCTCCCAGAGGTGCCCCAGTGTCCCCTACCAAGCCCAGCTGACTGTCCAGCCCGGACCCGCCCTGAGCAAGCTCTGTTTGCCAAGCCCAGCAACGAGAGCTCCGTCACTTGGGGTCCTGCAAGGTGCCAGTGGCCCCAGAGTCGGTCCAGGTGACCGCTGCCCCTCCAGCCCGGTGCCCGACAGCCCCCTGTTTTATGTCTCCAGCGAACGTCCCACCCTCGAGGGCGGCCCCGGTTAATCAGCCGTAATGCGATCAAGCAGCACTTACAATATTATGAACCGCGTGGGTCTCGGTGGGGGACCGACAGGCCACCGCGGCGCCCGGCCCTCTGCGCGCAGTTGATGCACATATTTATTAACCGCCCNCCCCTTGGGCCAGAGCCATGGAGTCAGCCACCAGGGACTGACCCTCGGACACCATGAGCCCCAGGTCAAGTTTTCCTTGAGAAGGAAAAGAGGAAGACGCGGAGGCCAACAGACCTCTCCATGCAGAACAGGGAGGGCCAAGGTCCAAGGTCACACCCTACTTTCCACAGGGGGCTGCGTCGTGGAGATTTCTGTTACTGTGACCAAATGCCGGAGGAAATCCACGTCAAGGAGGAAAGGCGTATTCTGGCTCAGGGTTTCAGAGGTCCCCGTCCAGGGGCACCTGGGTCCACAGACGTGGGTCTGAGCAAAGCAGAACTCCATGGTGGGAGGGGTGGTGGACTCAAGATGCCTGGTCCATGCAAGTTGGGCAGCGAAGAGACGACAAAGAGCCAGGGACATGGTACAGTCCCCCAGCCCATGAGCTCCCCACCCCATGAGGTACTGCCCCAAATTAGCCCTCGTCTCCTGTGGCTTCCACCAGCTCCCAGTGGACCATCCAACTACAAATCCATAAATGGATTAATCCATTGAGGGGATTAGAACCCCAGGATGCAGTCGGTCCCCAAGAGTCCCACCTCTGAACATTGCTGTGTTGGGGATCAAGCCTTCAACCCAGGAACTTTTACAGGACTCTCCAGACCCAATTAAAACAGGGACATTGAGCCACTGAGTAAATTCGCCATATTGGGAAGCCCAGCCCCTCTGTCGAGTTCCAGAACATTGTCATCACCCCAAAGGACACTGGGTCCCAAACACGTAAAATGATCGATTATTTTTTTAAAAAAGCTTGATGATTTATACTTGGGATCCCCACCATTTTACTTAGCCACGTCCATATTTGTAGCAGCTCAATTCCCAATAACCAAGCAATGGACCCAACCTAGGTGCCCTTCAACAGATGAACGGATAAAGAAACTGTGGTATATCTACACAATGGAATATTACTCAGCCATGAAGAAGAATGGAAGAATGGTATTTGTAGGTAAATGGACGGAACTGGAGACTATCATGCTAAGTGACATAAGCCAGTCCCCCCAAAACCAAACTCCATCTACGTAGGACGTGTCGAAGTGCAGTCCACCATCATGTAGAATTAGAATAAATCAAAAAATTTACAAATTCATAAATAAAATGTTTTTTTTTTTAAAGAAATGTTCCACGTCCCCTGTGGCTGAATGTCCCCCCAACCTGCAGTGCAAGAAGGGTGCGTTTTCTTTCAACCTAAAGCCGCGGGGTGACCAGGCCCCCCGTAAGGAGCCTTCGGGGATATAAGTACACTTCACATTAGCAAATTAGACGTTTTGTACTCAAAGTCAGCTTCGAGGGTCGGCCGTCCTTCTCTGGGACCTGCTGGGCACTTGCTGATGATCAGCGATGACCACTGATAAACCTATCAATAATTCTGCACGGAAAGGAGGGCCATATGGCTCCCCAGAAGGATACTGTCCATTTGGTCTTCGAGGATGGGCAGCAGGTGGTGTAGACGAGGAGCACCCAGAATTCCAGGAAGATGAGTGTCCACCGGCCAGAGATGTTTGGGAGGAGAACCTGCCCAGGAAGTGGGAGACAGGTCAGTGGGTGCTGGACCTGCTGTGGAAGGAAGTGGAGACATGGACGTGAGGACAGATGGCATCCAGAGGAACAGGGAAGACTGGATCCAACCATCAGTAGGAGAGTGTTGAAGGTGGACGCTGGTGGCCACGTGGTCAGCTGCTGTAATAAACCAGTAAAAAGTAGGAGCGTAAAATGACCACAATCCGTCCCACCCCGGAGACCAGACGTCACAGATGTAGGTGACCCAGGCTGAGCTGTGTCCACAGCCTCCAGGGGGCTCCTCCTGCCTCTCCAGCTCCTGGGCTCCAGGTGGCCCTGGGCTGGTGGCCCCTCACTGCCGTCTCTGCCTCCGTCTCCACGGGCTCCTCCTCTGGGTCTGTGTCCCCTCCTCTGTGTCTGGGGAGGACACGGCCATTGCACGAGGGCCCGCTGACCCAGGAGGAGCCCATCTCAGGACCCTCCACTAATGACCTCTGCAGAGACCCCGTGTCCCCTCGAGGTCCACTGCAGTAAATGAACAGACTCGGGTTCCAGGGATCTGGACGGGGGTCACTTTCTTGGGAACATTATTCGTCCCCTCGGCTACCAACGGAGAATGGTCATTGGGGAAGAAGGGTCACGTGTTGGGACAGAATGGACGCAGCAGTAAGAAGGGACTCAGATGAAGTCAACTTGGAGAAGTCTGCATTGGAGTCCTGCAGAGTCCTGGGGAGTCCAAGAACCGAATTCCTGCCTCCCTGCCGAGGAGCGGGAGGGGGCCGGCAGCGTCCTCCAAGCCCATCAATGATGAACGGGATGCGGCCCCCCGCGCTGCAGCGTTGCACCCACCAAACACGACAATTCAAGATGCTTTCATCTGCCATCAGAGTCTCTTCCATGTGCTCGCCCGCAGAGAAGGGCCCTCGGCCGGGCTTTAATTCCTGCCTGAAAATGGACGCGCCCACCTGGCCTGTCGCACCTGATAACGCAGCAGCCTATCACCCGCACCTGCTCCCGACCCCGACCCGCCCCAGAAGCCAGGTCAGCGACTTTGATCTCATAAACATCACCCCGAAGAGCCTGGCGCCCAGTGCACGAGGGTGAGGTCCAGGATTTGGGGGATGAGCACTTATTTGTACCTATTTTTCTTTCTTTCTCTCTCCCTCTCTTCTATCTGTCATCCATCTAATCAATCTCTTACCTGTCAATATCTAGGTACCCACATGAATCCACTAGCTATTATCTATCAATTATCTATCCCAGATCTGTCCCTTTGTGTATCTATCATTTTTCCTGTCTGTATATGTATCCAATGGTTCAATCATGACTACACATCCAATCTGTTCTCTTTCTATCGATATCATCCATCCATCGATTGCTATGTCTATCAGCTATTTCTATCTACCTATACTTATCAATCCATCAAATCTAGTAGCTAATCTATGATCTATGTGTTTCCTCAATCCACCTTCTATCTGTATGTATCTATCTGCATTCATTGATCATCTCTTACCTACTGTACAGTCGACCTTATCTACTGTCTATGCACATGTATTTATCAATTCCTGTCAATCAATATATTTAGTCAATTTATCATCTATCATCGAGCTCTATATTTTATCACTTTTGTGTAACTATATGTGCGTAGAACCATCCATCCATCCATTTATCTGTCTGCCATATATTTATCTACCCATATATTGCCTATCGCTATCCATCCATCCACCCATCTGTCCACCCACTGACCCATCCACCCATCCACCCATCCGTCCACCCACCAGGAACAGGACACAGGGGCAGAGGTCAGCAACGAACGTCAGAAGGACTCTGCAGGGGGGTGACTGACCACAGGCTGAGAGCTGTTGGTGGCACCTGTGAGACTCCTGCTCTAGAGACCCATGTCCAGAGCCACCAAGAGTCTATTGTGTGTCTGTCTGTGTCCCCAGTAACTCACTGGCCCATTTTCCTACCGACAGATCAAAGCATGAACGTCCGCTCCCACGTGAATCTCAACAGTCCTTCAGGGAATGCACGTCCAGCGGGCGCAGAGGACACAAAGGAGCCGCAGTGGACCCGTGGGTCAGCTCCAATCGCCAAAGACTTTTTCTTTCAGGGAAAGTTCATCCAAGCAGCCTCTCTCCAGTCTGCAAGGTCAGTGGCCAGTCAATAGGTCATGTTTCAAGTCTCCACAGGGGAACAAGACGTCCCTGTTGTCCCCGAGTCCCGGGCAGCCTGGTCACCCCAAGCCTCCAACACTCTGCAGGACGTTTAAGGCATGAGTCTGGTTTCTGGGAATGGCTGGGACCCTCATGGTGCCAGGAGGTGATGCTGAGGAGGGTTGGTGGCTAAGTCACCATGTTCTCCTGGAGACGGCTGGCACAGAGGTCCTCTGAGACCTCAGGCTCCTCTCCTTCATGCTGAAATGCCCTCACAGACGTAGCCAGCAAAAGTCAGCAGTAGGGAGCCCTTTGGAGCAAAGTGGCCAACAACACCCTGTTCACCCGTCCAGCCCTGGAGAGTCCAAGTCTCAGATCCCAGGGTCCCCGGCTGAGCTCCCTCCAGGGCTCCAGGGGGCTCCTCCTGCCTCTCCAGCTCCTGGGCTCCAGGTGGCCCTGGGCTGGTGGCCCCTCACTGCAGTCTCTGCCTCCGTCTCCACGGGGCTCCTCCTCTGGGTCTGTGTCCCCTCCTCTGTCTCTGGGGAGGACACGGCCATGACACGAGGGCCACCTGCCCCAGGAGGAGCCCATCTCAAGACCCTGCACTAGTGACCTCTGCAGAGACTCAGTTTCCCCACGATGTCTCACTCACAATTACCCAGAGTTGGGACTGACACATGTGCTCCAGAGGGACACGGATGGACGGGTCATTCCCTCTTGGGACAACTCCCGTGAACCCTCATGGCACACGGTCCCACATTTCCGCACGAGCTCTGGAAACCACCTACCCTTCAAGGTCGGTCCCTTGCTCGATCCCGTTTGCCGTTGCGAAGACACCTCCGGTTTGGGGACCTCCAAAGCCATCTGCATATTTTACTATGAAGGGGACGTCTTTTGACTGACAATTGAGGATATCGGTGGGGAACGTGCAGGATGAAACTCGAGACCCTCCACGAATTACAGGGGTTTGCACGGGGGCGGGACACGCAAGCCCGTCACCAACAGCTCCCTGATGTCACTCCAGGGAAAGAAGCCCGGATGAGCACGGAGACTCCCCGGGTCCACAGACGTGGCCACCAGGGAATGTCCCCATGAAATGGGAGCCACCTGGGAAGGCTGAGAGAGACCCCAGCACAGCCCCGAGCTCTGGAGCTGACCCCAGGTCCTTGTCACTTCCCCCGGGAGCATGTCTCTGCGCAGGAGTCCCAGGAGGCTGGTCTCTGGGCACCTGATTCGAGGACAGTGGTCGACAGTGGAGGTGACCAAGAGAAACCCGTGGGAACAGCACTCTGCAGGGCCTTGGCCATCGCCTGGCTCCCTGTCCTTGTATCCTGAGGCCACCGTCGGGTGCAGGGTGAGGAGGAGTCAGAGTGGACACATCCCAGGAGGGCGGGGAGGGCTTCAGTCAGGCCCAGGTGACCTCTGGGCAGCGAGGAGACCCGCTCGGCCCCACCTGGCTGAGCTCAGGAGGCGTCTCCTCATGCCTGCCGCTCAGGGAGGCAGGGGTCCCACGCTGACCCTGGACGGAGACCTCGGGAGCTCCTGGTGCTCAGAGAGAGACCCCAGGACCCTCTGACGCGGAGAGTCCCCTCCGTCCAATGCTCAGGGACCTCAGGACCTCCTGGTGCTCAGAGATCTCTGGACCTCCCGGTGTAGGCATTTTGAAGCCTGTTCCCATCCACCACATCCCTAGGCATCTCTGCGTAGCCCTGTGGGGACCCTGTGTCTAGGATGACCCGGCCATTTACAGAGAAGAAGGACAGGGTCATCTAGGACCTGGAGGCACCGTTTACCCAAATCCCAGCCCTGCAATCAAGGGACCTCGTTACTGTAACTGGAAGACGAGGATCACGTCACCGAATATGGGTACAGTTTCTCACGCAGGAAGGGGACCTTGAGGTGACCTTCATGCTGTATTTGGGGGAATGAGGATTTCCAGAACTCTCCTCCATGATGGGGAAAAGGACTAAGAGTACGGGTTACACCCAGAGAACTTTCTAGAAGCAAAGAAGCTGCCCCCATCTGCCCTTCACATCTGACAAGCTCCTGGGATTTGGGGCCAGTGTTCCAAGTGACCACAGACCATCAGACGGGACAAATGGTCAACTAATGCCTGCTCAAGAAGAGCCCCAAGCGGACGTGTCCAGCAAGCCCACCATCTGCCCTTCCTCGTGCAAGTGGTGACCTGCTGGCTTGGCCAGAATGCAGCGCTCTGCATGGGAAGCTCCTTGGAGCTCTGTCCTGGGGGCCACTGGTCCCTTCTGTTGGACAGTTCCTCTGCATCCTGGGGAGGGTACAATGGTCATCCACCTGTGTGGAAATGCCCATGAGGACCAGTCCTACACCCGGGGCAGCCTTGCGGGCTAAGCACTGGTTGCATAAACACAAATACGGCTCGTAGATGCCTAAGCTCCTGCCCCGTGGTGGACAACAGCCCCTGGGCCCCTCTGTCATGAGGGGCTTGGACCCAGAATGTTCCCCAAAGGCTCCCCTGTTGGAGGCTTGGTCCCCGATGCAGCAATGTCCACAGGGGGGGTTGGGGGACAGGGATCGTATCATGAGGACTCCGACCTTGTCCACGGGTCAATCCATTGATGGATTCATACCTGAATGGACCATTGAGAGATGGCAGAAGGTGTGGGAGGTGGGACTTCGTTGGAGAAAATAAGACAACGGAGGCTGTGGGGACTATACCCTGTCCCTGGCCATGGGACTATACCCTGTCCCTGGCTGTAGGACTATACCCTGTCCCTGGATGGAGGGACTATACCCTGTCCCTGGCTGTGGGGACTATACCTTGTCCCTGGATGGAGGGACTATACCCTGTCCCTGGCCATGTTTAATAAACAGGGAAACCGAGGCTGAAGAGAGCCTATCGTTGGCCATCCAGGGAAGTCCAGCAGACCTCACCTAGCTCAGGCCTCAGTCAGGGTCCCCTATAAGACAGCAGGAGCCGGAGACCCACGAGTTAATGGGGACCCATGAGTTAACAGTGGCTTCGATGTGTATCCAAATCATTCCTTCGAGGGTGAATGATTCTTGCCTTCTGGATTCCCCACTGGTCAGCTGTAGGAAGGACGTGGAATCCCTTTGGCTCCAAGAGGGAAATGCAGGTGTGTTTGGCCAGTAGGCGAGAGCAGCTGGGGCCCATCTGGCTGGTGAATGAAGAGTAGGCAGCCTGTCCACTTCTGCTGCCATTTTCTCATTGCAATGGTTGGGATGTGGAATGTCCCCCACTGTCCCAGGTGTTAAAGAATTTGTGCCCAGGGTGGTGCTATGGGGACGTGGAGGAACTTTTAAGAGGTGGGGCTTAGCGGGAGGTCTTTAGGTTATTGGAGGTGTGGCCCTGAAGGTGACTGTGGGACTCGAGTCTCCTCCTCTTGTCTTTGTCTTTTTGGCCATGAGGTCACCATTACATCTCTCCTTCCATGATGTGCTGCCTCCCACAGCCTCCCCTAAGCAATGGGGCCAACCAACCAGGGGCTAGCATCATGTTCCCAAATGAACCTTTCGTCTTTCTAAATTGATCATCTCAGGTACTTTGTTACAGTGGCAGAACATTCAATAAGACCTAAACTAACTGTGATTTTACACTATCGATGGTTTCCTGAAACTTGACTCCTATATTCTCTGTTTTAATGACGAGAAAGAAATATCTGAGAGCTGATGTCTTTATAAAGAAAAGTTTCCGGTCCAAGATTGAGGACCCTATCTGAGCACAGCCATCTTGCTAGCAGAGTCCTGAAGTGGCCCAGGGCATCACATAGCAAAAATCGGAGAGGGACCCTGCATGGATTTCGTCTGTCCTTCTTAGAGAGCCGGGGTTTTGAATATGGGAGCTGCATCCTAATCCCTACTAACACTCGCTAATCCCTATCACCTTAGGCCCCTCCTCTGCATGCCACAGTCAGGTCCAGTCTCTACCCTGTTCACACCTTTCAACGGGACTCAATTCCAACCTGAGGACCTTGGCTAAGCTCCAACATGAGTTTTTTTGGAGAAACAGACCATATTCAAACCACGGAAGCCACCCCAAATCCTGCCGACTCCCATGCCCCCGAGTTTCAAGCATGTGACCTCACACAGCAAAGGGGACTTTGAAGATGTCCCCGAGATGAGGATCTTGAGATGGAGAGAGAATCCAGAGCGACCCAGGTGGACCCCCCAGAATCACAGCGTCCATGCCAGCTGAAGGCAGAGGGAGATTCGAGGTCTTCTTGGCCTCCAGAGAAGCCAAGGAAACAGATCTCAACGATCCCTCCCAGTAGAAATCAGGATTTTTTAACCCTGAGAGACTCATCTGAGAGTCCTGACCTCCAGAACTGTCGGGCAATCAGTAGGTGCTGTTTCCGGCCGCCATATTGGTAGCCACTTGTTACAGCGGCAATGAGAAACTCATACGCTCCCATGGGGTCCTCTCTGGACAGGAGGCTACAACAGACCCAGAAGGGACCTCTGTAGCTGTTATGTCACTTGCCAGATGCTCAGACCTCCTGAAAGATGAGCTCAGCGTCTTCTGGCAGGACTGAGATTTCCATGCGGCCGAGGACTGCCACCCGGACGCAGCTGAGACTAACAGTGAACAAGCCCCCGGGTGATTCCAGCGCCTTGTCTTTGTGTGCCACAACCGTCGTGGTTCAGAGCCCCGGCAAAAAGCAAGGTCTCACTTTATTAGAGGAGGGTCAGGTTCCGCAGCAGCTTGCAATAAAGAAATTAGCAAACCAGAGACTACAATTGTGCAGAAACCCTGCAAAACGAAGAGGATCTAAAGTGACAAGATCCAATTAAATTTAATTACCCAAGCTGTATTTTCAATTTAACTGACACTTTTTATTAAGGATCCTCCCGCACTCCAGCTAGCAACCCGGACCAAATTGCATCCCCCTAATACAGTTATCTTATGCAAAATTCTGAGTATCTAATTTTCTAAAACCAAATTAGAGAATGCAGGGTTTTTTTTTTTTTTTTTTTTTTTTTGGTAAAAGGATTTCTTTGTTTGTTTGCATCTCCGAAACACCGGTTGCAAGGTGCTCCCCACAGCAAATCGGCTTTTTCAGGAGGAGCGTGACTGTCCCCAGTGAAACTTACTCAGAGAGGACGTCGGGATGGCGTTATCACGTGCCAGTTCACTAAAAGGGTCCCTTCAGAGATGTGTCACCACACGGATGTCGCCCTGTAAGGTCACAGTGGATTCTTAGCAGGCTGGAGGGACTCAAAAGGTAGCCAGGTGGGGCTCCCTCTTCCCGGGGGCTTGCTCACAGCAGGAGACATGAGAGTCATCGATGACTAATTCCACTGTACTGCATCCTCAGAGCTGAGTAATCCCATAGTACTGTGTCACAGGAGCTAAGTAATTCCATAGTACTGTGTCACGGGAGCTAAGTAGTTCCATAGCATTGCCTCATTAGGGCTAAGCCATTGCAGAGTTCTGCATAATCAAGGCTAAGTGGTTTCATAGTACTGCATTTTTTGGGCTAAGTACTCTATAGTACTGCATCATAGGAGCTAAGTAATTCCATAGTACTGTGTCACGGGAGCTAAGTAGTTCCATAGCATCGCCTCACTGTGGCTAAGCCATTGCAGAGTTCTGCATAATCAAGGCTAAGTGGTTTCATAGTACTGCATCTTTTGGGCTAAGTACTCTATAGTACTGCATCATAGGAGCTAAGTAATTTCATAGTACTGTGTCATGGGATCTAAGTAATTCCATAGCATTGCTTCATTGGGGCTAAGTAATTTCATAGTACTGCATCTTTTGGGCTAAGTAACTCTATAGTACTGCATCACAGGAACTAAGTAATTTCATAGTAATGTGTCATAGGAGCTAAGTCATTCCACAACATTACATCACTGGGGCTAAGTAATTTCAGAGTCTTACATAATTAAGGCTAAGTAGTTTCATAGTCCTGCATCATTCAAGGTAGGTAATTTCATAGTACTGCATCTTTTTTGCTAAGTAACTTTATAGTACTGGATCATCAGAGCTATGTAACTCTACAGCATTGAATCATTAGACCTAAGTAATTTCATAGTACTGTATCATTGATGCTAAGTAATTTCATAGTACTGTATCATTGGGGCTCAATAATTTCATAGTACTGTATCATTGATGCTAAGTACTTTCATAGTACTGTATCATTGATGCTAAGTAATCTCATAGTCCTGCATCATTCAGGCTAAGTTATTTCATAGTCCTGCATCATTGGGACTAAGTAATTTCATAGTCCTGCATCATTCGGGCTAGGTAATTTCATAGTACTGCATCATTGGGGCTAAGTAATTTTATAGTACTGGATCATCAGAGCTAAGTAACTCTGTAGCCTTAAATTATTAGAGCTAAGTAATTTCATAGTCCTGCATCATCGGGGCTAAGTAATTCACAGCACTACCACACACCCTAAAAAATCAACAGCGCCAGTTGATCATGGGCTGAAATCTCCAAAAATGTTATACAAAACATATTTTTCACTTCATAATCAGCTTTCCTCAGATATTTGTTACAGTAACAGAAAGCCGATTAACACAAGTCCCTTGTCCACGTTGACCACAGGAATCTTCATCTACACCTTCTTGGACAAGTAGCCTGGATGGACAAGTGGAGACATGTCACAGTACCGTGATTCCAAATCCAAATGTCCAAATTCCGATTCTGGGCCCTTCTCATGGGTTGGATCTGGGATGTCCCTCAAGGGCTCCTGAGTTGAAGGCTTGGTCCTGTCTCACCTCAGACCCAGATGAACAGAGCCAGCCAACCATGTTCTGAACCTCTGAAACCATGAACCAAAAAACCTTTTTTCCCTTTAAGTTGTTTAGTGTCCCATGTTTGATCACAGCTACGGAAAGCTAACCCACACAGTCCCCAGGATTCCTTTGCTTATCAACTCTTCCATGAACATGTCTCAGGTGACAATTATCTTTCATTCCTAGGTAGACACCGCCAGAAGCTCTGGTTTCCTGCGAAGAGCTAAGTGATTTCATAGTACTGTATCTAAGTACTATGTACTTAGTACTAAGTACTGCAGAGATATCCAATTAATACACAAGTAAGCGGGTGGATGGAAGGATGGGTAGAAGATGGACGGCAGACTCAAGTTGGGGTGGCCATAACTGTCCACATGCTGAATCTCTAACTCCCTGTGCGATGGTATGAGCAGGAGGGAACCTTGGTGCATGATTAGGGTTTATGTGAGGTCAAAGGGTGGAGGCTCAGATGTCATTAAGTGTCCCTAAAAGATGGAACAACGGAGGACTGCCTTCCATTCTCTCTCCCTCCCTCCCCAACTGGGAGTCCAGCAAGAAGCCGCCATTGGCAAACCAGAAAGCCACCTCACCAGGAAGGGAGAAGGGCCAGCACCCTGGCCTCACATTCCAGCCTCCGATCTGGGAGCAGTGCATTGCTCGGGCCACCAGGTCTGTGCTCTTCTATGATAACAGCCCCAAGAGACGGTCACGACCTCCAACCTGCATCTGGTAACGCAGGTCTCCATTCCCTGGGGTCCCAGAAGTATCACTTCATAGCAAGACCAAGGTTCTGATTGGGCCAACTTTACAAACAGCTGGGAAGATGCATGTGCCGTCGAGGGCAGTCGGAAAAATGGAAGAAAACCAAGAGGAGACCCTCTAAAGAACTCACTGAATGCTCATTGGCTTTGGTCAAACCAACCTTGGGTGCCCTTGAAATTCATCTGTTCAAACCCTCACCCCGGTGCTGGTGTGGAGGGGGCTCTGGGAGGGCTGAGCTCCCAGGTGCAGCCCACGAAGGGGACCAGGGTCCTTATAAGAGGGACCCCAAGAGCTCCCTGCCCTTCCACCATGGAGGACCCAGGAGAAGGCGCCTCTGGGAGCAGGAAGCGGCCTCAGCTGACCCCTGGCTGCCCCACCTGGACCTCGGGCTGCAGCCCAGAGCTGGGAGCATCAGCTGTCAATCATTTAAGGGGCCCTAATGGACCATCAGGAGGTACCAGACCCCTCCACTAGCCACGGGGCACAACCCCTTGATGTTGGCCGTGCCAGGGGCCCTCGGGTGGGTGCCCTTGGCAGACGCACCCCCGAATCTGAAAGCTAAAGGGCGCAGCTCCATTCCTCTGGCCTTTCAACCTCAAAAAGGGCCCAGTGATCTCGGAATTCCCTGAACCAATATGGCAGCCTGAACCTCATGTAATAGATGCCCCAATCCAATATGGCAGCAGGAACCTCACCAAATAGATGCCCCAAACCAACATGGCAGCAGGAACCTCACGCAATAAATGCCCTGAACAAAAATGGCAGCAGGAACCTCCTGTAGCCAATGCCCCAAACCAATATGGCAGCTTGAGCCTCCTGCAACCACACGAGTCAAAGGCAGTGTGTGGACCCCTCATCCAGGTGCTGGTGTGGAGGGGGGGCTCTGGGAGGGCTGAACTCATGGAGTGCAGCCCATGAAGGGGACGAGGGTCCTTCTCAGAGAGACTCAAGAGCCCCCTGCCCGTCCCCCATGGAGGACCCAGGAGAAGGCGCCTCTGGGAGCAGGAAGCAGCCTCAGCTGACCCCGGTCGGCCCCGCTTGGACCTCGGGCTGCAGCCTCCACAGCAAGACTCTCTTTAAAAATCACCCAGACAGTGGGATTTTCTCACGGTGGCCCAATCAGATGGCTGCATGGTGCATGTCCTGAATGTCACCATAGCCAATTTTATGTTTTGTGACTTTCACCTCATAATGTATCGTTTCTTCAATCTATTGGGGAAATACACGCGAAATATGCAAGTCTTCCCTTTCCGCTAAAAAAAAAAAAAAAATAGAATTCTGTAAGAGGGGAGGGTGGAGTTTTGGAAAATCTGAGGGGACCCTGAGGGAGACATGTGGGGAGCGACTTCTGAGGGCAGAGAGACGCTGGACAGCCCCAATTAATGTCCTGGCTGAGGGCCGCCGAGCAGCCATTCAAAGCCCTGGGAGCTGATAATCTCATTTTCTGCATCCAGGAGACTTTCTTTGCGGATCATCTCAACAGTATTCTAATAACTCATCTCATCTGCCGCCCGGGTGCCGTAATTATTGATTTTCTGACTCAATAAAACCCTGAAGTCTTTGACGATGCCCAATCCTCCACTTCCCCCAGGATATTCGGGGGGTTGGGGGGGGAGGAGAAGAAGAAGAAGGTCCCTTTGGCCCGAGAACATTATTATTATTATTTATTTTAACTCCTGCGCTACCTGAGAAGGCTCGGTGCCCGTGCGCGGTGTCTGCTCTCTGGTTTCTCTCCAAGGCTCTCCATCTTTCCTATATGGGGGGGAAAAACGTGGTTTGGGATCTGAAATAATCCAGGCACCTCCTCCACCAAAATGCTCACCTCCATATGGACCTTTCTGTCCACCCAAGGTTTTCTAGGGTCCTTTGCCCCGAGACTGCCCTCGAGCTCCCCCGTTCTGCAAAATGAGGGTCCCCACGTGGTTTTCAATGACAATCGTGGACGCCCCAAGATGCTCAGTGTGTAGGGTGTGGCTTTGGAATTTGGGGCAACCTTGGAGATGAAACAGGGGAACGACGTCGGTGTGACCCCATTAGCTCAAGTCAAGCAGCAGGACCCCAAATCCCATGATCCACCTGATAATCCCATGGCTTCCCGCAGACCCCATCTGCTAGGGTTGGGTCTCGAATGTCCCCCAATGTGGGGGGCTTGATCCCAGCCCCGTGGTGACGCTGGGAGGTGGAGGAACCTTTAGGGGTACAGCCTAACGGGAGGTCTTCCGGTCATGAGGACCATGCCCTGGGAGGGGATTCTGGGACCCCCGGCTCTTCCTCTTTCCCCTGGTCATTCCCGTAAGCGCCCAGCATGATGTTCTCCGTGGCCTTAGACCCAAAGCAACGCGCTCCATGGATCATGGACCAGAACGTCCACAACCGTGAGCTGAAATAGACCTTTCGTCTTTTTCAGAGTTGATTATCTCAGGACTTTTCTCCCCACGGTGGAAGGAGCCAAGAGCCCTCTTGGTCTCTTATAAGGACATTTACCCCATTCCTTGACCCCCAGCACCTTCCAGAGCCCCCATCTTCCAACACCAACACCTTGGGGTGCACCACTCCCAAATATGCATTTGGAAAGGGACACCAACACTCAGACCATCACACCCAAGAACACCTGTGACCGTGACCAGGACCAGAACCCACCGAGTGTTTTGTGACACTTCTCGGTGTCATGATGCGTGCGCCATCTTGACCCCATACTTGGCCCACTTGTGGTCACAGAGTCGGTTGGTGGCCTCGTCCACAGAAGCATCCAGCCTCGTGTTTCCTCCTCCGGTGGACACACACCAGGTTCTGTCCTGGTAGGTGACATCTGTCCCTTGCCCTGCCTGGTTTCCTGCCCTGGTTAGCGACTTTCCACACATTGGGCTGGACATTTCCATCTGCCCCTGGATTCGCGCTCTACCTGTCTCCCCTTGGCCATGTGCCCAGGGACCTGCTCTGAACAACTGCATCAACGGGGCCCTTTGTCCAACAGCCTGGACATATTGGACCCATTAGGACACCAGGAGAATTCTGGAAGGGCTGAGGCAGGGTATTCATCCTCCACCGTCCTCTGGCCAACTGGTCCCCCGTTGGCTCCTGTGAAGGATTCTTTGCACGGGGTCCTCTGAATTCCCCTCAGTCCCTCCCTTAATGGGGACCTAACTGCTGCTGACCACGGCCATTCCAGGGTCCTGGGCCCACTTTGGTGCCTTCCCTCTCCTCTCCCCGTGATGTCATGATCATCAGACTCTGTGTGTCCAAGATCACCGAGAGGTGACAGGATTCAGAGGTAGAAACCATGTCCCGGGGCCATATTGGATTTGAGAGTAGGAATAGCCGGGTCTCTCCGTTCCTGCCTGTCCATGGACCAAAGAAGGGTCACGATACCCTTTAAGGCTCCAAGACAGGACACTATCAGGGTGTTCCCTCCACCAGACGACGGTGTGCGAAGAGTGGACACCATCTTGCTTTGAATCCATTGGGTCCATGGTAAAGAGTGTGATATGCAGTAGTTGCTCAATAAATGCTTGGCCCTGGGCTATTTACTGGACTCCAGACTCGAACCACCTCCTGCTCCTGGCTCAGGGTTTCAGGGTGGGCTTTGGTTTCACCCGGTGGCCACCCGTGGGCTGTGCTTTGAGACACACCCAGCCCTCCGCGTCTGATGGGGGGGCTGCCACGGGGTCACAGCCTTCTGGAACCTTCCTGCAGGTCCTCATTAGAAGAGCTAAAGATCATCCCGGCCTCCGGCTCAGCCCCGCGGAGAGGATCAGCGTGATTTTTGTCAGTCAAAGCTACCACCTTTTCCGAGGGCCGTGGTCCAAGTAAAACAGGCTCCAATGAGGTGTGAGTGGGGGGCCAAGCGGGCGATGGAGACCCGCGGATCCTTCCTCCCGCGTGGAAAATTAAAGTCAAAGCCGGGCTCGCTCCGAAGACCGCCGTTCACCTCCACTTATCGATCTGATTGCTCATCGATCCCGAGAGGGGAGCCCAGAGGGGCATCTCCCCCAAACCACGGACGGACTCAGGTGAGCGTGGACAGGGCTTCCCGACCGCGGGAGGGTTAAAGAGGGCGAGAGACCCCGGCGCTGCCTTCTCGGGGGCCGGCTCCGAAGGCACCGTGTCCTTTTATTGATGATTTCTGAATTTCCATTTTAATAAAATACATGGAGATACCTACAGATAATAGCGCTGTTCAATATTTATGAAGCGCCTTTTTAGAATAAATCCAGAAATTCGGTATTAATCATCGCAGCCATTACAGTCCGCAGGCCCATAAATAACCGTTTCTTCTTCTTCTTCTTCTGTTTTTTTTATTCTTTTTTTTTTTTTTTTTCCGAGAGCCCATAATGAAAACCAGCCGAGGACCCGGCTTCGGGATGCGGAGGCTCATCCTGGGGAGGGGGATGGATTGTGATGCCGAGGAGACGGTCTCGGCTTCCCCGGGGGACCCCAAATAAGGTGTGACAGTATCGGCTTCCTCCCACCTTCGGGGGAAGAAGGAGGCTTTTACTGAAGGCAAGAAAAGCGACCCAGAGCCGTTGTGTATATATATATATTTCCCCCTGGCAGGGAAGAGGGTCATTTGTCTGGGAGGCTGCGGTTTCTTGCAGGACGTCCAGAGCCGCCCGGAGCTACACGATGCAGCAAACTGACCACAGCCAACCTCCCGGCAAAGAGCCTCCGAGAGACACACAAAGCCCCGATTGTTTCTGGAAAAATCCTTGGGTTCCGCTCACAGCCCTCCCCTCGGCGGCTGCCGGAGCCCTGCGATTCCACGCTGGACGCCGGACGCGCTGTCCCTGTGCACCCCCAGAGGCTGACCACCGAGGGCCCCCGACCGGGCTCAGAGAGCCTCCTCTGCTCACCCTGATGGCATTTTTCGGGGTCACGCACGGTCCCCAAATGGGGACCAGGAGCCAGGGACCCAAAACAGGGTTGGGGCTTTCTGGAGAGTCCGTATTCAGCACCCGGTGGCCCTGGGCTGGTGGCCCCTCACTGCAGTCTCTGCCTCCGTCTCCTCTGGGTCTGTGTCCCCTCCTCTGTCTCTTGGGAGGACACGGCCATGGCATCAGGGCCCCCTGACCCAGGAGGAGCCCATCTCAGGACCCTCCACTGACGACCTCTGCAGAGACCCTGTTCCCCACGAGGTCCCTTCACGGGTCCTGGATGGTGGCACATGGTGACGTCCGGGGAGGGGGGTAAGATTCACTCCACGGAATGCATCAACACGGTCCGGCGAGTCCTCTCGGTCCCCTGGGCTCCTGTGACATCCCGGCCCCACACGGGCTCTGCTTGTGTCACTCATACTGCGAGCCACACGGGACACGCCTTTCGGGTCGCCGGTGTGGGTGGTGGTCCCCTGTCCTGTGAGGTCCCCCTCTGGATCCCATTAGGGGCGGCAGACCTTGCAAATGCGATGAGAGACTCGGGTGTGCGGGGACCGTGGTGCTAATCGCATTTGGCAAATTGCGTTACCCGCGTCAGGAACAGGTTTTCTGGTAATAAAACGAATCAGCGGTGGAGGCCGTGCCTGCCCGGGCGGAATCCGTCCTCCCCTGTCTCACAGTCGTGCCCCATCCTCCCCGGGTCCCACCATGACGACCGTGCAAAGGCCCTGGGACGGTTGGGAACCTCAGTGCACGGCTGTCAATCATCCTTCCCCAGATTCCCAAAGGCTGGAGTCGCAGCCCTGCGGTTGCCACAGCTCATGGCGCCATCTTGGATTCTTTAAGCCGGATGACAAAATCTCCATGTCCTCAGGGAGCGTCACCAGAGTCCCCAAAACCACCGGGTGCTGGGGAACCAAGTCCTCTTGGTCAAGTTTTCCCTGGACAGCATCTAAGTCTTCCCTTTCCAGAGACGGAAGGGAACTGGGGTCTAGAAGTGAAGCCCCGAGCCCGTTGGTCACCCAGCAGGGTTCGCTAGGCATCTCCAGGAGTCAGGTGCAGCCCGCTCTTGGGAGTTCATTCCCCAAACAACCCAGTAAACAGGAGGTCATGGGTCAGTGCAGGAGTGGACGTCTGCTGGACGATCTCCTTGGGGTGACAGATCGCAGAAAGTCCTCTGGAGAGGGGACCACCAGGTGGACATCCCGGTACCCAGACGGAGGGGAATCGGGCATGGCTGGATCAAGGCGCCATGGGAGACGGGTGGACGGTCAGGCACAAGGACCAGGCACTCACGGTCCCCATTTTATTATCAATGACTTGGGAAGCCACAGGGGACCTGAAGCCGAGAAGTGACCCCCCCCCCACTAGAAACCCAGGGAGCCTCGTCAAGGTCTCGGATGAGGGATGGGGAGGAGGGGAAATGGCAGCCGGGGGGGGGGCATGCAT
>NW_026000110.1:270992-275881 GCF_001458135.2 Marmota marmota marmota | reverse complement strand
GGGGGGGGGGGCATGCATCCGTCCACCATGGGGCAGGTAAGGAAGATGGCGCCCGGCCCCAGGACCTGCAGGCGCAGACAGGCAGGGTGACATCGTGAGCTCCTAAGAGCCACCTGGTCTGAGCCACCAGGTCACACAGGGTTGGGGACCCAGGGTGGCATGAGCCATGTGTCCTGCTGGGCAGTCCCTCACAAGGACAGCGGGGAAGCAGGGCGGGCAGCGGAGCTCCCTGTGCTGGTGGGGGGCAGCGTCCCCAGCAGGAGGCAGAAAAGATGAGCAGCCGGGGGGTCCCCTTGGGACATGCCAAGTGTCCCCGAGCTGTGACACCCCAGTGACATCGTGTCCTGTCCTCACACATCTCTCCCAATGACCTCGCCCTGATGCCTGTATGTGAAGAGCGTGGGTTGGATCCCCAACTCCTCACCTGGCGGCCAAGGAGGACTCGGGGTGTTTGACGCTGTGTGAGAAGCTCGCTGTCCCCCGGGCCCCAACGAACGTGGGCACAAATGTCCAGGAACCGGGTCCCAGGGACCAGGCTGGGGAAACCTAGGGACCCGCCCGAGCAGACGTCCCGTGGACCTATCTGTTGAAGCGTGTGTGTGAGTCAATCAACTCGGCGGAGTGGACCTGGGTGGGTGTCTCCGTGTCAGTGACCGAGGTCTGCCTCCCGCCCCCAGGAGGCTGCAGAGCACCCCCCATTGCGTCTCCAAGGACCCTGGAGGTAACCGGCCTGTTCAGCCCTTGAAACCGGCAACCAGGAGAGGCTGCTCACGGAGGCTGGTGAAAACTGCTCGGGCCTCCCTCCTTGGCCTCCGAGTGTCCCAAATAGCCTCAGTGTCCATCCGGGCAGACCTACGAGGCCAGCGACTCCCGCGCGCTGGGCAGAGGCACTCAGCGCTTGCAAACGGCTCTGTCCACGGCCCAAACTTCATCTGGAGGCCGCCGGGTGACCTGAGCGGCGCGCAGCAGCGTGGCCCCTGGGTGGACCTGCGCGACGAGCTGTTTTCCTGGGGGCCGACCCGGGCTCCGCGTCCTTGCGCGGGGGCTGCAATTGGAAGCGATGGGGGATCAATATCTGCGGAGCCTCCCCTGCGAGGCCAGGAGGCGAGGCGAGGCCCGGGATTCGGAGGCCTTTTCCCATCACAGAGAGACCCCCCCTTCTCCCCCAGCCCCCGGCCCTGGGCCACATCTCCCTGCCGTCAAATTAATTCGCACGGTGTCCCCAAATTCAATCAGATGGCTTCCCCCTGTCAGGGGCGGGGTGGGGAGGGGGCACAAGAAAAAGAAAAATAATAAACCCGCATCGGAGGCCCAGTCTTGACACATCGGAGGCCGGGCCTTGACAAATCGGTGCGGTCGGGGCGCGGATCGAGGCGCGGGTCATCTTTGCACTAATTCTCAATTACCGGAAAATGAAGCCATAAATCACGGGGACAGGGGATCGATGGCAACGTGGTTTCCCGGGTGATTGGCAGCCGCCGCGCGAGTTGGTTGAAGGTGACGGGCTCTCCAGAGGAGGCCGCCGAGGGGGGCCAGTGGAGGCCGCTGGGCCTCCCTTCCGTGGGACGCAGGGACCCCCTCCCCCTCCCCCCTTGGGGACAGTGGCACTGGCCCCCCCGCGATCCCACGGCCCATCCTTCTCCTGTTGATACCTGCTGCCCCCAAATGAGAGACAAATTAAATTTCCCTCCACTGGGCGCTCGGGCGCGGGAGCCGAGGCCATTTGAATTTTTCATGGGAACGAAATTGTCCCCAGACAAATAGCCCCCTGATTCCGGGAGAATGGACTGCGGCGGCGGCTGCGGCGTTGGCGGGGACAGAAATAAATTCATGTCACTCGGGATGGGCTCTTCTCTGTAATGTCATTCACCAGGGTCCCCCCCCACCGGGCGCCCAGGTCCCCTGCACAATAGCTGGGCGGCTCCGAGGGGGCGGGGGACAGGGAGAAGGGACCCGGGGAGTTGACCAGCGCCCGATGTCACCTCCTCTGGTGGCTGGTGCGCGAGATTGTTCCCGTTATTAATTCGCAGCCGGAGTCTCGCATTCATGAGGCCCAAGATTGAAATGTAAATGAGTCCCCAGGAAAAGCCAGGGGAAACCCGGCCCCCCGGGATGTCACACGGCGTCGGCGGCGGGACAGACGGGATCCGCTGATCCATCAGGGAGATGAGCCGCCCACAAACAATGAATCACATCAGCGTCTCTGTCCCCGTCCCGTCCCCAGCGCGGGCTCCAGATAGCACAGACCGAGTCGCGGGCTGTGGCTACCTGTTGTCCCCAGGCCACCACCGGGCTCCCCTGTCTGCTCCCTGGATGTCACTATTTAAATGCCACCTCCTCTGTGCATATATTTCCTTTTTCCATCTCAATTATCTCGATTCCCACGTCCCCAGGGGCTCCCTTTAGAAATGAGGACCCTCCCCGGCCGCGGAGGTGGACAGATGGAGACCCGTCCCTGTGGCCCCACCTGGTGTCCTGAAGTCCCCGTCCCTATCCCCGGGGGCTCCCAGGGCTCGCTAATGGGTTTCCTGGGCTTTTGAGTCACAGGCTCTCGCGGTTGGCAGACAGAGCGGTCCCCGCGGTGGGTCCTGAGGACCGGCCACCGTCACATGAGAGCCCCAGGGCCACGCAGGGAGGGACCTACGGACTGACCCTCCTGCCCCCAAACCAGTCACCCTGTCTGTAAGGGGGTCCTGTCCACCAACAGGATCAGGACAGACTCCTCTGTAGCCAAAGGCAGGGGACACGGTGCAGGGCACATTTGATGTCCCCTATTTGCTCGGTGCCTTTGACCTGCTTTGGGGGCTGGGGGGCCGCATGGCAGCCCAGGGGTCCTCAGGGACTGGACACGCTGGGGAAAGTGCGTCCAGGAGAATGGACATTTTAACGCACGCGGCCAGCCGGACCACCACAGGCTGACCGGCCGGGTAGTCCTGGACCTGCTCGTTGTCCCCGTCACACCCGCCCGTGTCTGCGCAGCTGGGCACCAGCCACGGGCTCCGGGTGCCGACGGCAGACTCAGCGGCGTCCCAACCCCGAGGGCTAGTGTCCACTGGGCCACCCTGGGACAGACGGACCCTTTGGAAGACGCACGGAGCTTCTCCGTCTTGCGAGGCTGCTCCTCCTGGATCACAGGGAAATTGAGTGACAGCTGAAGGCACACCATCCCCCGCCCCGGTGGTGACCTGAGCAGACATCACTGTCCCCGCACAAGGACAGGGCAGGTCAGAGGACTCCACTTGGCAAGCACAGCTCTGAGCGGGGTCCCCTTAGCGGATGGGACAACCTGGACCCTCCAGGACCCACTGCTCCCCGGGGGCGTGTCCCGGACAGCTGCACCTGGCTCTCTGTCCCTTCCCGTCCTGTTTCCCCCACGAGGACAAGAAGAGGACAGATCAGGAGGCCTGACCTGCTGCAGAGCCACACCAAGGGGACTAATTTGGCTTTGCCGATGGAAAACGTTCAAAAGGCTGAGATTTCGGTTCCTCCGCACATTTGGGTTCAGGCGCCTTGACTCCGACGTCCGGGAAGAGAGCAGAGGCCGCCATCCGGGTTTCCGTCACCTCTGTGGGGTGGGGACTCAGAGGCCGACAGTAAAACCTTGTTGAAAAAAATGCATCTGATGAAACAAGAAGAGAAACTGTCCAAAGGAGAACTGGGTGACAGACGGATTTGCTGGGGAAATTTGGGGTCAGACACACGACACGGTCCCACGGAAACTGGAACAGATCTCACGTCCCGTCCCGACTTAATGAAATAGAAATGAGAAGGAGTCCAGCCGAATCCAGAGCGTCCCCCAAGGCTGTGGGGTTGAAGGCTTGGTCCCCAGTGCAGCCATGTCCAGAGGTGGGGTCTGGGGGAAGGGATTGGATCCTGCGGGCTCTGACCTCGTGAGTGGATTAATCCATTCAAGGACTCACTTGTGGGCCACCGGAAGGTGGTAGGAATTCTACCAGGTGGAAGTGGGTCCTTGCTGGCATCTCCGTGGGGACTATACCCTGTCCCTGGCTCCTCAGTCCACTCTCTGCTTCGTGGTTGTCAGGAGCTGAGCTGTTTCCTCCACCATCACCTTCTGCCATGTTGTTCCGCCTCACCCCCAGCTCGCGGCCATGGCGCCCAGCAAGTAGGGAAGAGAACCTCTAGAATCACTAGCCAAAGTTCATCTTCCCCGCTTCAACTTGTTTCCTCAGGTAATTTGTGACAGCAATGAAAATCTAACTAACAACAACAAAAAAAAATTGAACCCGTAAGAAGTCAGGACCCCGCCGGAACACAAACGCTCAAAGGGGCACTCCTCACAGGAGCCCAAAGTTGGAACCAACCCAAATGTCCATCAAGAGATGAGTGGATGAACAACATGGGATGTAGCTATGCAGTGGAATATTACGTGGCCATGAAAAGGGATGGAGTTCTAGTAGATGCCAAAGATGGAAATGAAGCTTCAGGGTATTATGTTTAGTGACATAAGCCTGTCTCAGAGGGACGAACACTGTGTGACTCCAGTTATATGAGAAACAAATCGGCAAAGAGAAACTCCAATGGAGGTAACACACTGGGAAAAGAAAGAAATGGGGATATTTTATGGATGGATACAGAGTTTCTGTTTGGAGTGAGGTGAAACGGGCCATTCCCTGGACCATGGGCTCATGATGAAGAGGAAAGTTGACTTGGGGCTCACGGTGTCCGAGGTCCAGTCCCTGGTGGCCGACTCCATGGCTCTGGCCCAAGGGGAGCAGAACAAGATGGCGGCAGGGCCTGGAGGAGGAGAGCAGCTCAGGACAGGGCACCAGGGAGCAGAGAGAGCTCTGCTCACCAGGGACAGGACAGAGACCCCAAAGGCACAGCCCAGGGACCCCCTCCTCCAGCCACACCCCACCTGCTGCAGTCAC
>NW_026000110.1:254959-267729 GCF_001458135.2 Marmota marmota marmota | reverse complement strand
AGTGGATTAATCCACTTGGATGGACTCCCTGGGTGGTGACTGCAGCAGGTGGGGCGTGGCTGGAGGAGGGGGGTCCCTGGGCTGTGCCTTTGGGGTCTCTGTCCTGTCCCTGGTGAGCAGAGCTCTCTCTGCTCCCTGGTGCCCTGTCCTGAGCTGCTCTCCTCCTCCAGGCCCTGCCGCCATTTTGTTCTGCTCCCCTTGGGCCAGAGCCACGGAGTCGGCCACCAGGGACTGGACCGCGGACACTGTGAGTCCCACATCAACTTTCCTCTTCATCATGAGCCCACGCTCCAGGGAATGGCCCGTTTCACCTGTCCACCCATGTGGCCCTTTGGGCACCTGCAGGGACACAGGGACAACCATATTGGGGGGGAGACTGCTTCAGATGCAGATGGCTGCTTTGAGCTCCTTCCTCTCAGCTCGCCATCTTGCCTTTCTCCAAATCAACAGAAGAGCCCAAGAGCCCAAGCCCCAGCTGTGGACCTACCGGGCAGCCCGTGTCCCCACCCAATCCCTTGTCACCATCCCCATGGGGACTGTCTAAGGAAACAGCCGTCCCAGGGCGTGTGAGCCCCTGGTTTGGAGATTTCATGGATCTTCCAATGGCGGCGAGTCCAGTCCTGGCCAGGTGAGTTCTGATGACCTCAGAGGACGTGAAGAATGCTCCAAGTGATGTCCGTTCCTCTCCCCAGGACAGGTGATGACAACCTGAAATGAAATATCTAGGGACAGCTCTCAGCCAGGGATAGGATAGAGACCCCAAAGGCACAGCCCAGGGACCCCCTCCTCCAGCCACAGCCACCTACATACAGTTATCAATTAATCCATTTAAGTGGATTAATCCACTTAAATGGATTAATCCACTGATTCAGCGTCAGCTCTCACGATGTGATCCTTTTCCCCTCTGAATGGTCCTGCATCGTCCCACACGTGGGTTTTGGGAAACACCTCGCCTCCACACCCTCACGCTCTTCTCAGTCACCTGGTTTACGTTCTTTTATTAGAGCCACCAGAGGAGGTGGACAGGGACTCACAGGGTCACCGTGGGCCACGTCTCTTCTTAGCCCGACAGGCTGTCCACGCAGATGCAGAATCCGCCGGCTCGTCCCGAGCCACGCGAGGGTGACCAGACGGCAAACGTGAGTGACGCCGGTGCCGTCCCCTGTCCCCACAGCCGTGAGCCGGAGCCTGTGGAATCTCCGGGAACGTTCCCGCGGCCGCCCGCCCGCCCTCCGTCTCGCCCGTGGCTCCCACATGACGAATAAAAACATGAAATTAGTTTCATGTCGGAAGAACCACCCCGAGGACACTGGTAACTTCTCATTAGGACTCGCGGTCGGTGCACTTGTCAGGATCGGGATTCACGGCCCAGCCTCCCGCCGTAGATGGGCTCCGACAGCCGCCCCAGCTGCGCGCCGTCGAGCGGGGTCCCCGGAGCCGGCGGTTGAGGAACTGGAGGACCCGCGGAGCTGGGCTTCCAGGCCCTGAGCGCCCAGCCCCGAGGCGGGAAGACCGCACGGACGTGCCCATCGCTTCCCCAGGACAGGGGGGTCCCACGCTGCAGGAAGTAGCTGCCCCAAGGGCCACGTCCTCCTGCCGCAAGACGCACCCCAGATCCAGAAAACCGTCCCAGACACAGAGAGAGAAGGGCCCGGAATGGAGTCCCAGCAGGTGCCAAATGGGGACCAGCCACGCACTTGGCCCAAGGCAAGGGCTCAGTCCACTTTCCGCTACTGTGACACAACTCCTGAGGCGGTGTGGCTTTAAAAACTCAACAGGTGTTTATTTCTGACCGTTCCCCAGGAAGTACAAGACCGAGGCTGAGGCAGATGGGGTGTCTCTGGTGAGGGTCCCGTGTCCCCTTCCAAGATGGCGCCCTGAGGGCCGCTTCCTTTGGAGAGGGAGAGCGCTGGGACCTCGTGAGGTGGAGCAGCGGAGAAGCTGGGAGACAATCCCCTTCCCCGACCCCTGGATTTTTTAAAGACATCATCAAACCTTCAGAGAGCTCCTAATTCTATCGATATGGCGGCTCCGGGTTTGGAAGCCACCAACGTTCGAGCCACAGCTTCAGATGCGCGCCTTCAAAGCCACCGCGTCCGTCTGTCTGTGGGAACCGGACACCCAAAGAGTCCGACCCTTGGTCCGGGTGCTGCTGGACACTGTGACGGTCACCTGATACCAGTCCCCACAGGTTGCAATCCCTGCACTCTCGGGACGGCCACGCTCCGCTGCTGAAGCGTCTTCTGATGCCCACTTTGCAGGATTGAAAGGGGGGTCTCCACCCAAGTTCAGATACTGGAAGAGCTCACTTTCCACTCACTGATTCATTCAAAAATGACTCTTGGAGGACCTAAGATGGGGTGGCCCCACCCAGGCCCAGGGGCAGACAGCAACCCCATTCAGGGTTCCAGGAGGGTCACAGCAGGTGGCAAAATGAGTGGCTTCACCATGAAAAGCCAGCATCTGTCCAGAGAGGTATTGAACGGGTAAAGGACAGGCTGCAAACTCCCTGAGTGTGTTGGTCTGTTTTCTGTTGCTATAACAGAATACCTGAGGATGGACAGGTGATAAGAGCAGAAAGGTGTGCAGCACCGCACCCAGCTCAATTAGCTCTAAAGTCTTCCTGGATTTTCTCAGCAGCCCAATTGCAGGGTCCACCTACGGGCATGATGCCATCGAGCGTCTGTGAAACAAGATTGTCACCAAACTTGCTAGGTGTCCCTCAAATCCCTGCAAAGCCATGACTGTGTTTTCTGGGGGCCTGAGGCTGTGCCCAAGATGTGACATGGGCTCTGTGTTTGCAGATTGTTTTTGATGGAGCTTGAATCCTTACGGACGGGGATGCCCAGGCTCAGTGGATGGACAGGAGAAGCAGGTCCCTCCTGAACTCCCCACCTCTGACCCTTGGTCCCAAGAGTCCTGGCTCTGTTGACACCTCTCAGTGACCACCCGAGACGTCCTTTGTTTTCAAACGTAGTCGTAGTCCACACTCCCCGGGTCATGGAGGGCAGAGGCTGGACCAGGGTCCCCGGCTGAGCTCCCTCCAGGGCTCCAGGGGGCTCCTCCTGCCTCTCCAGCTCCTGGGCTCCAGGTGGCCCTGGGCTGGTGGCCCCTCACTGCCGTCTCTGCCTCCGTCTCCACGGGGCCCTCCTCTGGGTCTGTGTCCCCTCCTCTGTCTCTTGGGAGGACACGGCCATGGCATGAGGGCCCCCTGACCCAAGAGGAGCCCATCTCAGGACCCTTCACTAACGACCTCTGCAGAGACCCTGCCCCGTAGTGAGACTGTATTTACAGGACTTGGGGGTAAGGACACAGGCAGGATCAGCCTCTTACCACCGTGTCCTCCAGGAGAGAGGACCCAACCAACACGAAGTCCACACCCGGGCTCTTCCCCAGTGAATCAGGTGCAGCCCCCTGAGCCCATGAGCCAGGGTCCGGGGGGTAGGAAACCACCTACTTCCTCACAGCCCGGTGCGTGGGGCTCCCAGGTGCGCACGTGGGTCTCATGCGCACGAGGCGACAAAGACCCCATGGGCGGCGGCACAGGCCCCAGAGCACGTGGCACACAGGAAAACTGCCACAGAGTTCCCCGCTGGCTCTGTACAGCTGGACCCCGGGGTGTGTCCTTTCTTGCAAGGCCAGGAGGTCAAACCCTGCACCCTTGGGCTGTGCGCCTCGTTGCACCCCGGGGCTGCTGACGCCCCGATGATGAGCCCGCAGCTGCGCGCGCAAAGCCCCTGCCTGTTTCCAACGCTCCTGGGGACCGGAGAGTCGTCTAGGTCCCATGCACGAACCAGGAGCCGTGGCCACGTATGGATCTGCCATCTCAGCGTCCCCGAGGCCCCCCCGGAGAGGACAGTGCCCCTTCCAAACTCGGGCCTGCATCTCTCTCTCCTGCTTCCTTTGGAACAACCCGGGACCCCTGCCCCTCCGTCCCTGCTGCTGTCCCTACAGACAGATGTCCTGGTCGTTTGCCTTTTGCTTTTTATAAAAAACCGAGTTACAGTGTCCACGTGCAGCGTCCCCGTCCCCGGGGTGGGATTCTCATATTAGTGTTAACTAAGTAAAACTCACATCAGGGAGAACCGTTTCCACGCCACCTCCGAGCGCCCCAGACGGGTCCAGATGGTCACCCGGCGCAGACGGCGACGCGGGCTGCCGAACGCACGCAGGGGGCGGGACGCGGAGGTGTCCGTGGCTTGCAGGGTGGGCCCGGCGCCCGCCCACGTCCACCCTCGTCTTCGGGGGTTGCAATGCCTCGGAGATTTGCAGCCCCGGAGAGGCGCGTCCAGGGTGCCTCTCCAAATGCTCAACCCCATCTGGCGCTAATTCGTGCAGATGCTGCCTGCGGATTTTAATAGGTGGCAATCGGATTAAGAACCATCTAGAAGCGCTGAGATGGGGAGGCGCGCAGATTAAATGACGCACAGAGAGGCCTGGCATGGACAGGAACCAGAATTGTCCTGCAGCACGGGAAGGGCGTCCACCCGGACCCGGCCAAAGTGGAGACTCCGTGTTTGTTGTGCATAATTGTTTTTAAAAAGGAAAAAAAAAATACTTCCCTGCCCCGGACCTCCGTGGGCACTCCAGTCTGGGCCATATCGGTGTCGTCTCTGGCTGTGGCCCGAGTACGGCTGAAGGTCCACCAAGGTCCAGAGGCCACACAGGGACTTCAGAGAGCAGGTTCCAGCAGGCAGGCGGGAGGAAAGGTCAGAGAGCACTGCAAGAATTGGCCAAATTCCCCCAAATCCGTGCCGTGTCCGTGCAAGAAGGTCCCCAGACCCGAGGAGGCAGGACAGACTTTCAACCTCAGCCGACTTCTTCCAAAATGAAGGGGCTGTAAATCCGCAGTTAAACGTGCACGAGTCTTGCTAGGTGCCCGGCGGGGGACAATAAGAGATGGCCCAGAGTCCTTGGTCCTCAGTGTGGGCCATCATGGAGCTAGGAGTGGAGGCTGGAGCCAAGCTGGTCACCTCGAGGAGGCCAGGAAGCCGAGACCCTGCTCCAGGAGCGGCCATCTTCCCCTGGAAGAAGTCCCCCAATATTCCCGGGATTCATTCCTGGGCATCTTCTTCCCAAAGGGGTCCCCACGTTTCCCCTGGAAATCTACACCCAGGACAGAGAGATCCTACCCCGTGGACAGCTCTGAATGTCGCATCTCGTGGTCAGAGATGGACGCACAGCAGCGAGGGTCTCTCACACCCTGCACTGGACAGGTGTGAGTGGCGACGGCTTGATTGGCACTCGGAGAGGTCCCTCAGAATGCGCCACGCACCTGGGTATGTTCCGGGCGAGTTCTCTTCAGTGGAAAGACGGGGCGTGTAAGACCCAGGTCAACCAGATGGCTGGTCTGACTCAGGTTGACCAGATAGCTGATCAACTCTTCCCAGGTCCTCACTGCCCACCCAAGGTTCTAAGGGCTACTACTACTGGCAGGGATTGAGGTTCTGGGGCTCCATGTGGATCCCCAACTTGCCATCCCTGTGACTTCCCATCACAGCACCCCCTCTAACTCAGAGAGCCCCCTCGGACCCAGTTACCCTCTTCTCAGTGGATGCACAAGTCTGAGAGGAAGGAACCGGATCGGTCCACTCCGTTTCACACCACTGTGAGGTTGTGGATGGAGGAGGATGCGGACCCGGTTAGTTATGTTATGGACATGTGTTGGACGGATGCCCAGTCGCCGTCAAACAAGACCTCAGATTTGCAGCAACAATCACAGGTACATCATCGGACACCACCGAAGGACCCCCCAGAGCTCCATAGGCCTTGCGTCTGAACACAGCCCCAGAGAGACAGGAAATGAAAAGGAACGACGATGACATGTTTGGAGGTTGTCCTTAGGAACCCCAAGGCTACACCTCAATGTCCACCCAGCCTGGTCATCATCCTATGGGAATCGTGTGTCATCAGAGTCACAGCTGAGAGCCTTGTTGAAGAATACGTCCAGAGCCCAGACAAGACTTTCGGGGAGAACCTCTGTTGAGTTTTTAGGGACCCCCGTGTGTTGGTCAACTTGTCGTCACTTGACCAAAATATCGGGGCAGAACCACTCAGAGGAGGGAACATTCCTTTTCGCGTTTGGTTTCGGAGGATTCAGTCCATGGTTGGTTGGTTGGTTGGCTGACTCCAAGGCAGAAACAAGATGGCAGAAGGAACGCGCCCAGGTGATGTCAGTTGGGAAACAGAGAGAGAAGGAAGGTCCAAGAGAAGACACACCACCCAAGACACGTTCCCAGTGACCCACATCTTCCAACGAGATCCCACTGCCCGGGAGTCCATCCAGCCACCCATGGATTAACCCAATTAATCCCATAAGTTAGTGGATAATTTGGTGAACACATTTATGGTCCAATCCATTCCCTAGAAGTCCCACTTGTAGACAACGCTCCATCGGAGACCAAGCGATCAACCCGTGACCATTGTGGGAAGGTGCTCCGGATCCCAAACTGAGTGTGGGAAGGTGGCCCTGAGTACAGCCCAGGTCCTTGCAGGTGGGGACTTCCGGAGGAAATCCGCGTGGTCTTCTGTGCGATGACGCTACGGAGCCCCGATCTGGGAGAACTTTGGTAACTGGAGTAAATGCCCAGATGCTCAGCCGTCTTCCCCCTCCCCGTGTAAAACAGAGTTTCTACCCACCACGGACCCTCATTTCACTGTCCCCAAGTTCTATGTCACCAAAGACACTCTCCTGCAGAGAACTGCCAAATGGGAAACCATTCACGCACAACCTCACGCCGTTATGCGGTGTCTGACTTCTCCGTGTCACCCCCACGTGTCTCTCTCTCCCCGACTTCTCTCTCTCCCTCTCTCTCGTCTTCCCTCTCCTTATCCAGGACTGTTTTTCGGGCTCATAATTAGTCAGAAACTTCTAATGGCATTTACTTATCCTCAAAAGTGATCCAAAAAAATAAAAATAAAAACCTAAAAGCAACGAGCGAACCCCCATATGCTCATCAAAGGGAAGCTATTCACGTTGGGGTTACACGCTTTTCTTTTAATGATTTGATAACAATCTATGGATTAAGATTCAAAAGAATGACAACGGTAAAAATCTATTACAGAATCCCCCTTAATTACAGAAGAAGGGCTTCATAAATATTGAAATGGGTCCTTCACGGCTCGTGCCCTGGTTTCCGAGCCTTGGACACACTCCGAACGCAATTATTTGGTGATTAATCTGTGTTTTTTTTTTTTTTTTAAACTTTCAGTTCATTAGTCTTTTGATGAAAGTTTATCTTAAGCAGAGATCACAAAGAGTCGGTGCACACGGAAAATTTAATATAGATCAGGTCACGAAGGGGACCAGAGGACAAGAGGCCATCTCCTAGCACTGACCAATGAAGAGCGTGTCCACGCAGCCGAAGCGACATCGACGAACTGGCCCACTTTGGTCATCGATCAGTAGAAATCAACCCACTTCCCTTGTCCATCGGTGGAGATCAATATCATTGATCGATGGCGTTATTCCATGACCTTGACTCTTTTTTAAAAAGTTGTGTGTGACACCTAAATTGATGGTGGCTGTCCCCAAAGATGGGTTGGAGTCCAAACACTAGAACTGGTGAATGTGAGCTCTGTGGACACAGGGACTCTGCAGAGGGACTTAGTGAAGGGTCCTGAGATGGGCTCCTCCTGGGGCAGGGGGCCCTCATGCCATGGCCGTGTCCTCCCAAGAGACAGAGGAGGGGACCCAGACCCAGAGGAGGAGCCCCGTGGAGACGGAGGCAGAGACTGCAGTGAGGGGCCACCAGCCCAGGGCCACCTGGAGCCCAGGAGCTGGACAGGCAGGAGGAGCCTCCCCAGAAGGGAGCACAGCCCTGTGACCCCTGATTTCCTACTTTTGCCCCCAAATACATGGTGTGTGTGTGCGTGAGTGTGCGTGAGTGTGCGTGAGTGTATCCACACGTCTACACTCTCTCTCCATTTCCTGTGGATCTCGATGCCGAAGGTCTTGCTCTGCGTCCTCCTGGGAATGCATCCCACCCTCCCCTCCGCCATCCTCCTTGCCCACTTTGGTCATCTTCCAGGGAGGGGTCAGTGCAGGGGCAGACATGCGTCCAGGGGGGTCTGCCTTGCTTCTCAGAAGGCCCAGGCCGCCATATTGGTTCATGGTGCTCTCCATTCCCATCTGGTGCCCGTGCACCTCGCCCCTGCTCTCGGCCCCCAGCCCGTCTGACGCTCTGCCGTTGACCTGGGCTCCCTCGCGGCCCTCTACCCCATGCTTCGGGGTCAGCGCTCTCTGGTCCCCGTCCCTCCGCACTCGTCCTTTTGGGGCCTGGGACCGTGTGCGTGTCCCCCTTCTCCGCCTTGCTCCTGTGGGAGTAGGAGTTGGAGACCCTTCTCTACGGCTTCACCAGGGGGGACCCACGAAGTCCATGTTGCTCCTTGGACAGAACTCCCCACACGTCTGCCTGTCCCGAGCGTCCACTCCGGAGCATACCAGGGCAGGTGTGAGGCGGAGGCTGACCACACGTCCCACCGCCTCGGGTTGGGGCAGAGAGCAGAATCCAGGTCACCCAGCCCCATGTCTGCGGTCCTGTTCCTGCACCCAGAGTCCTTCTCCCTCCCGGGTCACTTAGTTGAGTGGCTTTGGGTGACCTCAGCTCCTGTCTCCAGAACCTATGGACCGTATGCAACGACCGTGTTGACCGTTCCCCTAAACTGTCCCTGCTGAGGAGGTCACCTGAGGGCTTGGTGTTGGAAGATGGCGCTGGGGCCATGAGAGATTTCCGTCCCTCCACCACGTGAGGACGAGAAGCTCAAGGAAGACCTTGAGGTCACCAGTCGGAGGACAAGGGATGGCCCAGGCCGGGCAGGGCCACGGGTGGATGGGATGGATGGATTTCAAGATGGCGGGCGTGGGCTTTGCTGGGTGGAGGCCACGCCCTGGAGGACGGTGACCATGGAGCAGCCCCGGCCATATTTCCCCACGGAAATTCTGGGAAGTGGCCTGCACGAAAGGACACCGTGAGACCGCCCTGCAGATGAGCGGCCACCAGTGTCACCTCAGTGTCACCCCCCAGGAGTTACTGCCCAGAGCAATGGCGGGGCGCCTCATGTGCACCCCGGCACTGTTTCTTGGACGCCGCCCCAGGATGGGGGGGCCTCTCCCCCTCCCGCCCATCCAGAGGCGCCGTCCTTGAAATGCTAATGACGGCGGAGAATCCTTAACGAGGAGCACAATTAGGAACAAATCACTAATTGCTCACCTTTTTGGGCTCTTTGATCATCCACCTCAAAGACATCGGCACCGACAAAATGTGGCACAGGAGGCCGCGGCTGCTTCCCACGGATTTGGGTTTCCCTGACTTTTAGATTTTTGCAAGAGTTCTACTGCGAGTCTACCCACTCGCTGGCACTGCCAAGGGGGTCAAGGTCCCCACGCCCACAGGTGGGCGCCAAGGGACGGGAGGGCGGGCGCTCACTGGGCTGACTGAGGGACTCCTGGTCCTGTGTCCACCGAGCCCGTCTACACAGCAGGAGGAGGTTGGTGGACGGAGGTCCTCGCCCTGTGTGGCCTCGCCCCGGGGCCTCCGCTCCTCCGTGGGTCCTGCACTTGGTCCTTGCTGCTTCTCCAGAGGACAGTAGGACTGCAGAGGCCATCTGATCCCCACACAAGGTGGACGTCCAGCCGATGACCAGGGAGCCTCCCATCAAGGCTCTGAGTGACAAGATTCAGTGAGTGTTCCGGCCTCTGTGATGACTGGTTCCTCCGTGTCCCCACGTACCAGGGTGATGGGGGGGGACGTCCAGCTTCTGCAGGGTTCGGAGGACAGACACCCTGGAACAGGACTCAAAGCGGAGCGCCCTGGCTTTGGGATTCAGAAGTTCTGTGTGTCCTCGGGCGGTTCCAGCCTCCTCCAAGATGGTCACCTGTTCCTGTGGTGGGGGCTGAGCACCCACGGGCACCAGGGGACAGGTCAGGGACAGGACACAGGGTGGGGACGAATGCAGAGTCCCTGCCTCAGGGAACACGGAGGACTGGGTGGAGGCCCGAGATGGAGGCTCAGGTAGAGGCCAGGTCTGAGGCTCACGGGGGGGGAAACCCAGACACAGGGTCCCAGGTGGGGTCAACGGAACGGGATCAGGGATGGACACCGAGGCTGGGGACCGTAAGTTCGGCATCGCGCACAGCCCACATCAGCAGCTGGACGCCACACTTGGTGTGTCGCAGGGTGGAGACCGAGAAGGCGTCCACATCTGGGGTCACGAGGTACAGACTGGACACAGAGGTCACAGCAGGGGACAAGATAAGGAGCAAAGGAAGAGGTCACAAATGGAGGCTGCTAGGGAGGACTGGAGGCCAAGGTCACATTGAAGGTCACATAGCAGAAGTCAAAGGTGGGGATGTTTGGAGTTCAGGGAGGGGGTGCCTAGGTCAGAGGTCAGGGGCAGACATCCCAGGGCAGAGGTAGGGGTCAGGGACAAAGGTCACTTCTGAGGAGGCCACAGCATGGGGGTGGAGGTCAGGGGTTCTGTCTGAGTGCAAGGGTGGAGGCCAGGATCTGAGACTGTAGGGAAAGAGGAGGTCAGGGTCTGAGGCTCCAGGGGAGGGTGGAGGTCAGTCTTTGAGGCCCCAGGGCAGGGGAGGCCAGCACCAGGGCTGTGTGTGCGGGTTCCCGGGTGTGGATCAGGGTCAGTCAGGGGCTCTGCAGGCCCCTCCACTCTGACCCAGGGCTGGAGCCCCTCCCAAGGGAGCCCAGGGTGTGGTCAGTGCCCAGGAGTCCTGCATCTGGGCCTCACTTGTCCTCCTGATGCACGAGGCCACAGGGAGGGACGTCACCGTCCCCCTGACGCCCAGAGTGAGCTGAGCCTCACTGCAGACACGGGGAGCCCCCGGGTCCCAGAGGACCAGCCCTGGGGCATCCCTCCTCCTGCCCGGTTCCCCAGGCCTCGCGCTGGACGGAGGACTGTCCACTGTGGAGGCTGCTGTTGTGCCTCGGGGTCACCCCCTCAGGCCTCAGCAGTCGCTCCCCGTGTCCCTGAATCTTAGAGTCCCCCCCAGTCCCCACAGGCCTGAGTGGCCAGTTCCCACCTAACGCATCCACAGTGGCCCCTGGGGACTCTTAATTCACTGCCCATTTCGGAGGCTCTTGGAGGTGACCAGGAGCCCATTGGTCGCCGTGTCCCTGTGACAATAGGAAATAAAACACAGAGGCCCTGCGGGGGGCAGTCACCCCAGAGGCAGCCCGGGGAGGCCCAGGCAGGAGGAACGTGAGCTCACTGCCAGCCTCCGCCAAAGGGAGGCCCCAAGCAGCTCAGGGAGACCCTGTGTCTCAACAAAGTCCCAAATAGGGCTGGGGACGGGGTCAGGGGTCCAATGGCCCTGAGTCTCGTCCCTGGTACCAAAAAATGATCATCGTAAAACATCCAGGGCCCGTGTCCAGGAGCACAGAGTCCCGGGCCTCCTTCCTGTCCCCAGCGGGTCCCCTCCCCCGCAGGGGCTTTCTTTTCTGTCACCAGAGTCCCCCGGCGGGCGGGGCGGGCTGCGGCGGAGCGGAGCTAATGTGGGGGGCCTCTAATGGGCCGGGACGTCCCCCTGCGCTGACCCCTGCCCTGCCGCCTCGAGTTATTTACTAGGTGCGGGACCTCCGCCCGCTGCGGCCTCCACGTGACAGCAGTTAAGTGCCCGCGAGGTCCCCGTCCCCTGCGCTTGGCCAAGGGGCCCCAAGGCACTTCGGGGGGGGGGGAACCGGCCTCCGAGGGCCTGGGCCGACACAGCCCCCATTGATGGCCGCGCGCGGGAACAAGGGGCCCCTTTTAGGCGGCTGCGACAATAAATCTGACACCCCATTAAGAGGCCGGCGGTTTCCCCGTCCGCACGAGGCCCTTGTAAAACACGGAGGCCATCAATAAATCATGGGCCTCCCCGTCTCCCTCTCTAATAGAGGAAACGTGGACATCAAAGCCGGCTCCGTCGGGCGATCAGAGGCGCCGGCCGAGTCCTGCGGACGGCTGTCCACCCTCCCCAACCCAGGGCCTCGGGGCTGGGCCTCAGTCGCTGCACAAATGATGCCGCATGGAGTGTCGCCTTGTGACTTCATCTGAAGAGGAACGGAGAGGGACGGAGTGTGCTCAGGTCCCCAACTTTGCACAGAGAGAGAGAGAGAGAGAGAGAGAGAGAGAGAGAAGGAAGAAAGTGCGTAAGGAAATTGCTAGAGGCCCGTTGGAATTACGGGCCTCCCTCCTCAGCCTCCCGAGGTCGCTGAGATTGACAGGCGTGCACCCCTGGGCCCGGATGGATGGATGGACCAGCGAGCTCTGGCCGCCAAAGGTGGATTTTTCAAACAAGAAGAACTTTTGGCCCATTTTTGCATCCCACGTGGGGAAGGGAAGCCCAGAAGAATGTTCCTCCGAGGTTTGATCCTCTGCTGTTCCACGTGATTGATTGATGCCTATATTTCAAGAGTCTCTGATTGGTGCTTGTGTGGGTCACCGGCCAAAGACCACACTGACCACACCTTCATAAAAAAAAAAAAAAAAAAAAAGACTTATCCAAAAGGGTGTTTACAAATTTGTTTAATTTTTCTTATTTCTCATGCCTTCCTGGAGAAGAAGGCCCAAGTGCCTCCGTACGTCACTTTCAGTCACTGTGACAACGCACCTGAGATGACTGACTTATAAAGACGAAAGGTTTGTCGGGGCTCGGGGCTTTGCAGGTTCCACCCAGGGCACATTGTGCTGGCCCCACCCAGGAGCCGACACCAAAGACCGTTCCCACACCAGGTCCCGCCCACAGGTCCTGGGGTCCAGCTGTGGACAGGACC
>NW_026000110.1:250664-254780 GCF_001458135.2 Marmota marmota marmota | reverse complement strand
AGGAACACGGAGGAGACCGTCCCCGGAGCGGCCCCAGAAGCATCCCCTTCCCTCTCAGGATGAATCCTGGGTTCCCAGAGGACCCCATCCCTCTCCGTCCCTGTGGTGGGGGGCTTTCTTAGGCCCTTTTCTTTTCATGGCTTTGACGTCCTCAGCCTGAGGAGAGTTGGGAGTCTGTCCAGGGGTCCTTTGTCCCCACAGCTGTCCACCAAGGGGGCTTTCTGAGCCTGGAAGGGAACTGTGCCCGCAGACAGTGCACAGTCAGCCAGGTTGTGCACTGAGCACCTGCCGTGCCCTGCACCCTGAGGGTACGGCCCGGGTTGCACCCCCCAGAATACGTTCTGGGGATGTTTTGCAACAGGGTTAGCAGCCAGGTGTGTCCAAACCCTGTTCCTCTGTCCAGGGACATTGTCCCACGTCCACCACCTTCTCCGGGGGAGACTCCTGCAAAATAAAATAAAGAATTAATCGCAGGAGTCTCCGTGAACTGGTTTGGTGTCCAGGGTGGAACCAGGGGTGGCACTTGACCACGGAGCCACATCCCCAGCCTTTTTCCATGTGGAATGTGTCAATACGCTGCTTAGGGCCTCCCCAAGTTGGCGAGGCTGGCCTCCAACAGGTGATCCGCGTGCCTCAGCCTCCTGGGGAGGCGCTGGGGCCGGGGGGGGGGACCGGCGTCCTGCAGGGCACCAGGCTTGCGTTCTGTACTTGTCGGCTCCGGCTGCACCTGGAGGCTGGCACCAACGCCTCCCCACTCAGTCGTGCGGGTGGGTTAAGGCAAACATGCCCAGGACCCTGTCCCCCGGGGCCCACCTACTCCCAGGGCGTCCAGGTCAGCATCCCTGACCCCTCCTAAGGTGCAGGCGGATTCCCAGTCGCTTGGCAATCTCTCCCTTTCCACCCAGAGTTGCAGACCTCGGGCGAATGCAGATGCACCACGCGGGGTGTCCTTTATGCAGAGGGGTCCCCGGTGACGCAGGCCCTGGGTGCTCCCCAGAAGGCTCCCAGCAACCAAGGAGGGGACCGTCCCTGCGCTGTGCCCCCCGGCCTGTCGCTCGCAACCCGGGTTGGCGCGCGCCGCCCCTTAATAGGCCTAATTACGAGCGCGCGCGCGCGCGCAGCCCCGCGGTCGGTCCGTGGCACGGAGGAGCGAGCGCGCGGGGCCCTGCGGAGCCGGGCAGCTGTTTGGAGAGGGGAGGCCTCTAATCCCCCTCGCGCACGTGTTGGAGCAGATGAAAGTAATTTCGTGCTCAACTGTCTCCGCGTAATTAGGCGGCGAGGCGGAGGGGGCCTCCGCGGTGCATCCGCCCGAGCCGCGGACGGACGCGCGGCGCATACCGAGCAATTACGCGCGGCGCTCCTGGGCGGGAAGGTGGGCTCATGCATCTTCCATGAGGCCGCGCCATTAGCATAACCTGCGCCATCAAAGCCCCCCGGATCCGCGCGCTTCCTTTTTATGTAACGGCCGCGAATTCCCCAGAAAGGCCACAATTTGGAAACGCGGCTGCAATTTGTAAGGTTTTCTCTTTTTCTTTCTCTCTCTTCTTTGTTAGTCGCCCGGTAAAGACGGGGGCCCCCGGGGGACCCCGATGCACAAATAGTTGTCGTGGGTTTTTAAGACGCACGATGGTCCTAAAGTGGCACCCGGGGACAGGTGCGTGCGCGCGCTCGCAGGCCGGGTCCCTTGATGGTCCCCAATTAGGAGGTCACAAGATGAGCACGGGGAAAGGGTCCCTTTCACCGAGCTCTCCTTCTCTGCACCCAGGATGTCGCCTGTCCCTGCTTCTTCCAACCGGGACCCGGAACCTCAGGGCGGCTCTAAGGTGGACTCCACGGTACCCCATGCTCCAATACCTGGGCCTCGCGTCTCCTGGGCACCAAGGGGCACCGCGTGCGTCCTGCTCTGCTTCCAACGGCTGAGCTGATGGGGATATTGTGTGGCCCATTTCCTCCGCAGGGAGAGCAGGGCTGACCCGGATGCCCACCAAGGGGGTGGGTGGGTATCTAGGCAGGGGAATATTATACAGCCATGAAAAGGGAACGAAGGGATGAACCCAGGAGACAGAGGCCGAGGGACACAAGACAGACACAAAAAGTCCACATGGTGTGACACTCTCTTTCTACCAAAAATGTCCAGAACCCATAAACCCACAGCTGACCACAACCAGATTAGTGACAGCCACAGGCTGGGGAGAAAGAATAGGGAGAGACTAATGGGTCTGGGGTCTCCTGTGGGGGGAAAGGGGATGTTCTGAAGCTACATAAAGAGGGGTGTAGCCAGGTGCGGTGAGGCACACCTGTGATCTTGGCAGCCCCGGAGGCTGAGGCAGGAGGATGGTGCATTGAAGGCCAGCCTCAACAATTTAGGGAGACCCTGTATCTAAATTAGAAAGTCGAAAGGGCTGGGGATGTGGGTCCGTGGTCAGGCACTTGTCCAGCACCCAAGAGGCCCTGGGTTTAAGCCGCGGTACCGCAAATATATATAAAGACACAGGGTAAAATTCTGCCCAGTAAACACACATTGAGCACCTACTGGATACAGTAAAGAGGCGTCGTGTGCACACAGCAGCGAGGCCCACTGGGGCCAGCAGGATGGCCACCTGTCCACCACGTCTGAACGCTGGCTCAGTAGAAGCCTGCGGAGACCAGAAGGAGGGGCCGAGGAGTGGACATGGCTGGTCCACTTCCAGGAGAGCCTGGTCAGATCTGCAGGGAGGTCATCGCCCGTGGTCACTGACGGCCACACCCACCGTCCCCCCGTGCGTCCTCCTGGCCATATGGCCTGTTGGGTTCTGTTCTAAATGAGCCACGTGCAATCACCTGGGGCTCGTCTCTGGTCAGCTGTCCACCCACGAGGTCTGCTGCCCCCTCTTTGCTGAACCAAAAAAATAAAATAAAAATTGCAAGAAGAAAGGTGAGGGCCACACCTAGACTCCAGCAGTCCCTGGTGGAATCAGTGTCCAGCTCTGCCCGGGGCCCAGCCCAGAAGAGCTGCCTCACCCCACACCTGTCCATCGCCACCCTGGGGGCCCCGGCTTGTTCAGGCCTCAGACCAGGGCTCTGCTCTTTCCCTGGGTGACTGCTTTCCATCAGTTTGATTTGCAGGCCCCTGGAACTGCCCCTAACAGGGTGGAGGGAGTGTTTCCTCCCTACCCAGGGTCCCTTCAAGGCAGTGGGCAGCCACATTTCCATGAGTGGGGACAGGCGCAGCTCCTTAGTGACAATCTCTGAGTCGCCCTGTTGACAGTTTTGCATTATATGAGGTTCCTGGTTTGTGAATTTCATCCCTGTTTCTTTTTTAAGGAGTGGGGGGCTGTTTGCACACCACCCTCGGGGGACTCAGTGCGCTGTATAGAGCCCAGAGCCGATCGACACACCCAATGATTTTTTTTTTAAAATATAGATAGATTGACAGATTGATAGATGATTGATAGATGAGTTGGTCCCATTTGTGGCGAGTTCCGTTCCTGGACGGAATCTAGGCCACTGAGACCCTCCGTCTCTTTCTCTACGGGGAGCTCTGCTTCTGTCTCTCCCCATGGCTGCACTTTCTCTGCACAAAACCCCGCGTCGCCCCCACGCAGGCCGCCTTCCCTGCAGCCTGGGTCACCGACCATCCCCAGCCTCGTCTGATTGCCCACCAGAGCGTCCGCCTGGAGAGGCCATCAGCCAGGAAAGAGAGAGGGAAACAGGAAGAGCCGCATTTCGGCTCACAGACACGCTAATGGGCCGCGATCCGGGCTCTTAGAGACAATAATGACCTGATGTTGGAACAGTCTCCCCCGTGACAGCCCCAGCGCGCTCCAAATTGCTTTCCCACAGTTTGAAGAGAGGCAGAGCCTCTTTGCAGAGGTGACCGCCCGTCGGGTCCCGAGGACGGGCCTCGTCTTCATGGAGAGGTTCCTTAGGCGCTCGTCCTGCTGACGGATGACCAGGGCCCCGCTCTGCTCCCCTGACCTTGTAATCAATGACCGGGTCACCTGGCGGCCGTCTCTGTGGCTTGGAATTCGCAGGGTGCGGTGGCCCCTGGGTGCTGGCCACGGCGGGTTGGTCCACGGCCAGACTCTCCCATTTCCTCTGTCTCTTTTTCTGTTGTTCTGCTAAAGTGGTTACGAG
>NW_026000110.1:242260-247712 GCF_001458135.2 Marmota marmota marmota | reverse complement strand
GGTTGCAGGAGGCTCAAGCTGCCATGTTGGATTGGGGCATTGGCTACAGGAGGTTCCTGCTGCCATTTTTGTTCAGGGCATCTATTTGGTGAGGTTGCTGCCGCCATGTTGGTTTGGGGCATTTATTGCGTGAGGCTCGGGCTGCCATATTGGTTCAGGGAATTCCGAGATCACTGGGCCCTTTTTGAGGTTGAAAGGCCAGAGGAATGGAGCTGCGCCCTTTAGCTTTCAGATTCGGGGGTGCGTCTGCCAAGGGCACCCACCCGAGGGCCCCTGGCACGGCCAACATCAAGGGGTTGTGCCCCGTGGCTAGTGGAGGGGTCTGGTACCTCCTGATGGTCCATTAGGGCCGCTGAAATGACTGACGGCTGCTGGTCACACCCTGGAGGCTGCAGCCCGAGGTCCAGGCGGGGCTGACCGGGGTCAGCTGAGGCTGCTTCCTGCTCCCAGAGGTGCCTTCTCCTGGGTCCTCCATGGGGGAAGGGCAGGGGACTCTCGGGTCTCTCTGAGAAGGACCCTGGTCCCCTTCCTGGGCTGCACCTGGGAGCCCCGCCCCTCCCAGAGCCCCCTCCACACCAGCACGGGGTGAAGGTCAGCACCGTGCCCTGGTCTCACGCTGTTTTATGAAGACCCAGGTGGAGGCCAGTCATGGAGGCCATGTTCAGAAAGTGCCCATATCTTTTGTGGAACAGGACAGAAGAGCGTGCCCAGACGGGACTTGGGTGTGGACAGACCCCCGGAGCCCAAGCCTCCCTGGTTACCTGGCCACTCTGCGTGGCACCCTGGAGAACAAAGGGCGGTGACATGTTACTTTTTCTGCGTCGTCCGTCTGGGGATCACTCGTCCTCCAGCTCTGGACTGAATGCTTGATGGTCCTTGAATACAGACCTTCCACGGAAGATGGACGGGGCTGTGTCCCTGCCTCATTTCCTCACTGCCCCAAGCTCTGTGGCCCAGTGACGACGTGGACGCCCCAGGTCCCTGCTCTTGAGGACCAGTGACTCAGTTCAGGGATGGGGTTTTGCTAAGGGGTAATTGGGCTTCTCCATCCCACGTTGGAGCCTGAATATGTCAATAGTTCTCAGAAAGCAAGAACATCTGACCACCGTCCACTGCCCACCGCTTGGCAAATCCTACGAGCCTGCTGTGGTCATTTCCAAAGGGCTGAGTGACCTCGCTGTGGGGTTCAGTTGAGTATGTCCAGTGGGGCTGGGTCACCAACCATCCCCAGATCCGTGCCTTGTTAACGGAACACTCATCCACCGTGATGATCCTGCATCAGTCAGCTCTTGCCGCGTAAGGAGCCATCCCCAAACTCGGTGGCTTCCGAACCGAGTGATCGTGCACAGTTATAATCACGTGTCCGCCAATTAACGGTGCGATTAACTATTTCAAAACTGAGCGACTGAGGAGACCTTTGTTCATTTTGACTTTTCATTTATTTTTGCAGTGGTGGGGACGGAACCCAGCGCCTCGTGTGGTCAGTGAGGTAGCCCCTGACCCAGCCTGAGTTAGCCCCTGACCCAGCACCCATTCAGGTGGCCTCCAAGGGTCCAAGGAGTCCCAGGAGATGAAGGCCGAGGAAGTTCACAACCCAGTCTCTCTCTGGTCCTTCCAGCTTCCTCTGGATCCCCCAGCACTCTCATTGGAATTTTCCCCATTCCGGAGAATTCTCTCCCGGCCGTCGCCTCCTTGAGGTCAGCCTGGCACAAACCCGCCCCTGGCCGTCCACGAGTTGGTCTGTGGGAATCGGAGGCCCGGGAGGCAGCGGGGAGGACCGAGCAGCCTCCCTTTGAGCAAACACCGTAAAAACACTGGAACCAGCCCAAAGTCAACTGCGAGGCCCCGGGGCCCTGGGGCGCGGGCGTCTCTGTCCCACTGACCCCAGAGAAGGGTCCCGACCCAGACTCCCGCCGTGCCAGAGTCCCAGGGACAGTCCCGGTCCCGCTGGGACCCGTGTGGGTTTGGCGAAGTGTTTTTCTGTGTGTTTTAATTTGGGGGCTTTCTACGTTATTGGCAAAGTCCCATTTTTTCGCTTTTTTTCTTCCCTAATTGTGTTTTTCTTCGTGTTTAACATATTTTAAGGGAAATGTGATCCGTGAGTCAGAAGCAGTTTCTCTTCCGCTGCCGCTTGAGTGGCGGACGAGGGCGTCCTCCGAGAGGCTGAGGGTCCCCAGTGCGGGGAAGGTGCACCTGATCGGCTTTGGGTGGGGCGCCTCTTGGCGGGGTGCCCTGGGTGCCCTTTTGGGGGGCTGTATTCATTCCCCCGGGGTCCATACATGGGAAACGTTTGCTCCTTATTCCAATATGTGCCCAGTTGCCGAGGCTGGCCTCCAACTTTCAATCCTCCAGCCTCAGCCTCCTGAGCTGCTGGGATGACGGGCAGTGACCAGGGACGGGGTCCAGGCGGACCCGGTAGCGTGTCCAGTGCTTGGTCGCTGCTGAGTTGGTGGTCTCTGGTTTTGCATGGCTGCCGTTTCACCACCTCGGAGGGGACTCTCTGGGTTGTGCACTGCACACCCCAAACCTTCCCATTACGCACCCCGTGCAGGACCCTGGCCAGTGGGATGGGCTCCCCTTGGCTGCCCCCTGCAAGCCACAAGGGAAGCCCCCCCCCCCAGAGCAAAGACCCTCCTTCCTTCCATCTTCCTCCTCCGGGAGCCTCGAATTCGCAGGGGGCTGGGTTGGAGGGCGGGCGCAGAAGCAACCTGGGGGTGCCCCGAGGTCTGCTCCCGGGACTTGAGCTGCAAACGGGTCCCAGGGCTCGGCGCTGAGGAGCCTGCGCACCAGCTGCCGGCGCGGGCTCTCCCTGCGCCTCGTTAGCGTCCCCTCAGCTGCGGCACTGAAGCCACCAAGCCTCGTTAGCCGGAGACAAATGGGACGCCGTCTCCAACCGCCCGAGTGGCGAAGCACCTAAGAGAGAGAGAAAAAAAAAGAATTATACAAAGTAGGAAATAAAGTTAGCAATGATTTTGCAATGAAATGAGCAAACCCTGGAAGGCAAAGGAGACTGAGGAGGATTTAGAGATCTGTCCCTGTCCCCGAGACCCGGGTCCTTCTGCGGACATTAATTCCGGGAGATGGGGACACAGAGGGCCTCGCTCCCCAGCGGTCGGCCCAGCCAGACGCACCTGTCACTCAAGCCCCTGCGCAGGCGCGATGCCGGGGACCTCCCTGGGGGAGGCTGAGGTCGGGGCTCTTCCCCCACCGCGGGTCCTGGGGCGTGCTCTGAAGGTCAAGTGGCGTTCCCAATCAAGGTCAGATCCATGTCACTGTCACTGTCACCATGTGCCGGTGGGAAGGTCATCTGATGTCCCAGGCCCTGACCGGGGTCGTGCAGCGCAGACATGGCCCTGAGTGGACACCCCGGGACCCCCGACCAGTCCCTCCCCACATGCTCCAAAAACGGGGAATCGGATATTCAGAGACTTACTGACCCGCATTTCCACAGCTTGTCATTGTGCAAGGTGACGAATGGGTCTGCGGGGCGTCCCCCGGGGCAGGCTGCAGATCCAGGGAGGTGCCCAGGTGACTCTGCGGATCCACCGGAGACCGAATCCCCTCTCCTTCAAAGGAGGGGAGACTGGGTCCTCTTGAACCCGTCCACTGATTAGACGAGGCCCACCCACCTCCTTTCGCTCACCTGCTTAGCTCTACATCTACCCTCCTGTAAAATGCACGTCCTTGTGGTAAAATGAGGAGATCCCGGCGCAGACGCAGGGACCCGGAACCCCTCGTGGGAGGAAGGAGGATGGGAGACGGGTTCCTGCTACCCCAGCCCTGCCCATGTCTCGTCCCCCACCTCTGGCCTTCAGAACTCGGGGACAATCTGTCTCTGAGCCACAGGATTCGTGGCTGAACGATCCCCGGGACAACGTGTTGGTGGACCAGCTAATGAGCTTCACGGTACTAGAGCAAAATGCCCGACACAACGGACGGATGAAGAGAAAAGGTTCCTCTTGACTCGTGGTTGGGGGTGTTCCGGTCCCACTTGGGGCTGGCCCATTGTTGGGGTGACGGGTGGAGGTGGAGAGGAGCATCTAGTGGGGCAAATCTTCAGGGCCAGGAAACAACGGAAGGAAGAGAAAGAGGAAGAGACCAGGGTCCAGCTGGCCCCTTCCGACCACGCCCCCACAACCTAACTTACTCCCACTAAGCTCCACCTCTTAAAGGGCCCACGCCTTCCCATACCACCATTCTGGGCACCTTTAGGAAGAGCTTCAGATCCACCACGGAGCCCCCTTCCCAGCCCTTTTTACTTTTTTATTTAGAGACAGGGCCTCACTACGTTGCTGAGGCTGGCCTCCAACTTGCGATCCTCCTGCCTCAGCCTCCGGAGAGGCTGGGACTGCAGTTCTGCTCCACTTTTTTTAAAAGAAAAAAAACCCTGTTTCTCAACAACTCGGCTTCCACGGCCCAGATTCTACTCTGTCCACACGTCTCCCGGGACATCCCATCCGGCCCTCTTGGAGGTAAACCTGCTCCGAGTTGTAAGGACACCGGGAGATTAATGAGACCAGGAAGGGAGCCCGGGCTGTCCCTGCACGTCATTAGCTGTCGTTTCCAATCAGTGCCAGCAAGATCCCCGCCGCCCGGGTGTCCATCTCGGGGGCTCCGGGGAGCAGAGGGCCGGGAGCCTGCTGGGGAGTGTTTGTCACTCTGAAATGGAGAGGCCTTCTGTCCCCGCTCTGGGGTATGCACGGGGCCTGGGCCAGCGTCCCCTGCACGGAGAGGGAGCTGGAGCTGGTGTGTGACGGCTGCAGGACAATCCACCCTGCGACCTCAGCTCCGAGGGAGGGTGCAGACTCAGGGCTCCTGGCTCCAGCCTCCATCGTCCACCCGGTAAGGACGTGGGGCACCTGGTCATCTGGGCATGCACCAGAGCTCAAGGTCACCTTGGTATTGAGTGAAAAACCCACCAAGCACCCAGTCCTGGCTCTGACGGGCACCTCGTGTTTACAGACCCAGGTGCGGCGGAGCAGACCTGTAATCCGGGGAACTCAGGAGGCTGAGGCAGGAGGACCGCCAGTTGGAGGGCAGTCTCGTCACTCAGTGAGGCCCTAAGCAAGTTAGGGAGACCCAGGGGACTCTCAGATGCTCTCCGGCTGGGGCAGGGGGTGGCCCACGGTGGAGGCCGGCACAGACTCCTTTCCCAAGGTGAGAGAGGGGGCCATTAGCCGGGCTGGTCACTCGGAACGGTAAACCCCGCGTCCAGCGGCTGTCAGGCGTGATCACGGCGGCGCTCGGCTACTTTAAGCAGGCGTCCCCCCTCCGTCCAGGGGCGGGTGGGCGGCAGACAATGTGGGAGGAAAATACACAAGTGTCACTCTGCATTAGGGGCCCGTCCCTGTGCACAGCGTCTCGCTGGCCCATTACGGCCTAACAGGCAGGTCATTGTTCGCGGTTAATGTTTCCTGCTTCCTCTCGGAGCCGCGAGGTGTGTGTGTGTGTG
>NW_026000110.1:233346-237240 GCF_001458135.2 Marmota marmota marmota | reverse complement strand
TGGCGGCCACGTCGTCCTGCGGGACCAGGGGCCCCCTCCGTCTCTCCGTGGCCTGGTGGTCTGGGTACATGATGGGGACTCACGGGTCCCTGTAGGTACAACGTGGCGCAGGGACACGGGACAGCGTGTGGGTTCCTCTTGAGGAAACAGCCCCGGGGGATTCTGGTGTTGTCCCTCACCTGTCCAATCACTGCCTAGGGGCCCAGGGGACAGCGCCCAGAGCACCTCCCCAGGGCTGAGACCTGCTATTTACAAGAACTTGGGAGATTTGAAGAGAGGGACGGACCGGCCAGCTGTGAGGCACCGAGTCTGGGGACAGTTTTGCAAATGATTGATGCATGTGAGTGTCCAACCATCGTCCGGCTGACCGGGCCTTCCCCGGCCATGGCCTGACCATCCTGGGGGCTTGGTCCCCCAGTTCTGTATGTGGGGTCCAGATGCTGGGGACAGGTGGCCCAGCCCCTGAGTGGGCCAGGAGCTGCAGGGCTGCCCTGGGCCTCTGTGTCCACCCCTCCAGGTCAGGGCAGGCTGGTCAGCCCAGAGCCGGGGTCCTTCCACCAGCCCGAGGTGGCCCCTGTCCTGTGTGTGGCCCCCAGCTCCTTGGGACTGGTGACTTCGGGTCCTGCTCTGTAGCCTGCTCATCCCACTGACCTCAGCTTCTCCGCATGTCCAGCCACTGGACATCTGCTGGCCCCTCTGGGCCTAATGCCATCACTGGCCACTCCAACCGGAGCTTTCCGTGGTCTCCCAGCATCACGCACGCAGCTTCAGGTCTGCAGGATTTCTATGTGACGGTCGTTGGATAAACGCCACTTGCCTGCTGCCCGTACGCTGGCCTTGGTACAGCTCTCGGGGCCGCTGTCCCTTCTGAGCCCCAACCGGCCTCGGGTGCTGGCCCCCAGGTGGCCGTCCCCACGCCACGGGCCTCAGGTAGCACCAGATCAAGTTCCCGGGGCTTTCTGTGGAGCAGCCCAGACCGGGCACCTGGAAGGCGCTGTCCTGCCCAGATGGACGCTCCCCGCAGGAAACAAGAAACCCCTGAGCACGCGGCGGCCGTCCCGGGAACAAAGAGCACCTCTGAGAACCGTCCAGCCCCGTTTCCCTGTTAAATCCGCCCCCAGAGGGGTCATCCGGATGCAGAACTGACGGTAAAAAACGGGCCCGCCGTTCGCACCCACCAACGCGGGCCCCGGGGAACAGAGGCGGCCTTGCGTGGGGGATCAGCCCAAGTCACACGCCTGATGGGCTGCAGGGGACGCCTCCCCAGTGGACAGGCCGGGGACGCCCAGGGCTGCTGCTCTCCCTGCACAGAGCCCAGGCGGGGACCGGTCACCAGGACAGCCCCACCCTGGGGGACACCCAGGGGAAAGCCAGGAAGGAGGAAGGAGGAGGAGCACCCGGTGCCCGGCTGAGTCTATCCCCATCAAAGGTCCTGGGGCAGCTGATTTTCTCTGCCATCCCCTGACCCTGCCGGGTCTGTCCCCACAGCCCAGGGGGCAGACAAACTCCTCTTTCTTTTTATTTTCTTTCACGGTCTTTCCAAAAACTTGAGAATGCTCACAGAAAAAGATGGCGATTTCATGCAAGAGGTCAGCAGGGACCTTCCTGCCCCCAGCCCAAGGACCCTGATCCGTGCACACCTGTGTGGGCAGCACGAGGCTCTGGGGGGCGCTGGGTCTCCATTCAGCTGGACCCTCCTGCTTCCTGGGCCTCCTGGGGAGTCTCCCCTTCTCTGTCCACTCTGAGGCTGCCCATTGTCCCTGCAAATGTCCAGCCCAGCGGCACCACGGAGCCTCCCTCCCAGGGCAGCAGCAGGACAGGAAAGGGCCCCCCCCCCAGCTGGGCCAGGGCTCCCCTGCCCTGTGCTCCTCGTCTCCCCACCTCGGACCCCCAGGTAGACCCCCCACCTGGTGTCCAGCCAAACGTGTGTGTCCAGGAGGAACGGGGTCTCCGGTCCCCACTCCCGGGACCAGGGGTCTCACAAAGGGCTCCAGGTGAACCCCCGCCCAGGAGACTCCCACTGAGCCCACGCGCTTCACGGAGGTAACCCTCGTCTTCCGCTTGTCCCCAGATGAGTGACGATCCGGTTCGCCACCCTGAACGTGGACCTCTCTTCCCAGGAAGTCCCTAAATGACAAATGGGCCCTCGCAGGGTGGACACTTAACCCGATTCATTTGGCGCCGGCCGTCAACGTGGGTAAACAGCCGGTCACCGTCCGTCGAGGGTGGAGCGGGGAAGCGCCCATGCGCCCCCGGGGGTTGCGGTCCTGATTTCCGGGGAGGCCTGGTCCTCTTGACCCCGCTGAGTGTCCCTGGCATGGACAGAGGGGCAGAGAGGGGCGCCGGGGCGTTTCCACACCCCGCAGCTGGTCTTGCCCCTCGCGCGTCAGAGACGAGAAGAGCGTCCAGCTGTGGACCTTGGTGTCCACCTGCCATCAGCGCGGAAGACCCGGCCAGAGCCGCAGACCCCCGGAAGCCGTCGTGGAGAGCCCCTGGCTGTCTCAGCCGTGGTCCTTTCACAGGCCAAGAGCGCACGGGGGCGTCCCTCACGGCTCTCCGTGGTCTCTGTGCGCACCTCTCCACACCCCGGGGAGGGCGCTCCTGCAATCCTGGACCCCACCCCAGAGGCGCCTGCGGCCCCGTGGAGACCCCTCCGCCACCGGACCCCAGTGCAGTGTGGCCGCTCCTCCCTGGGACTCCGCTCCCCCTCCAAGGACGCAGGGAGGGTCTGGGGAGCTGTCCCCCATGCCCCTGGGCACACACAGGTAAGGGCAGGGGCGCTGGAGCCCCTCGCTGACCCATAGCTGACGCGCATGCGCAAGCAGAACGTGGGGTCCCCGTGTCCAGCCAGACGCAGTTGAGAAGCGGACCCACGCAGAGCGGTTCCCAGGACCCTGGCCCTGCAGAGCGCACTGAGCTCTCCACACCGGTCCCCCCCTGCGTCTGCAGGTTCCCACGTAGGGGACCTCTTCCCCCAGACCAGCCTTGTCTGGGAGTCCATTAGGGACGGCCAGGACGAATCCGAGGGCCAGGGGACCCCGCCTTGCCGAGACCCCAGCGCCGGCTCCGGGAGTCCCCAGTTCTAAAGTGATGGGCGTCGTCCAGGGCAGGAATTTGCCTCTGGGAGAAGGAGCGAGAGGACTGCGCTGGGCAGGTGCAGGATGCCCAGATGGCCAGGGAGATGGCCAGGTCCTGGAAACCGAGGCCCCGGGGAGGCCGAGAGAGAAGAGGACAAAGAGACCGAGACACCGAGATATGGAGAAATGGAGAGGGAACATCGCGCTCAGAGGTTTATATTCGGGGTGCGGGGTGGTACTGGGAACTGGACCCAGGGGGGCTCAACCCCTGAACCACCCTCCCCAGCCCTTGCAAATATTCTATTTAGAAACAGGGTCTCCCTGAGTTGCCTAGGGCCTCACTAAGTTGCCGAGGCTGGCCTCCAAACTTGCAGTCCTCCTGCCTCAGCCTCCAGAGCTGCTGGTATCACCGACTTGCACCACCTGGTGCCCAGGTCCAGTGGAGGACTGTAGAACCTTCTTGCGTCCAGAGGCCCAGAGACCAATTAATAAGCCTTCTCTGTCCATCTCTGCCTCTCTCTCTCTCCGTCCACCCCATCCAAAGCCTGCTGTCTCACAGCCTCTCCGCGGCCTCTGGCCCAGCCCTGCGCTGTGGCTGGCTCCGTCCCGGCCTTTTCTTGCCTGGCCCCTTCAGATGACCTCCTGGGGCAGCCGGGAAGGCTGGGCGTGCTGAGGATTTACCCCAGATCAGGCCGTAAACCCGCCCAGCCCTTTGATCTCCGCTCACCCCCTCTGCAGGCCCCCAAAGCCCTGCACAAAGCGGAGGCCGTAAACTTAAAGGCTCACGGAGGCTGGCGCGGGGCCAGGAGGCGGCCAT
>NW_026000110.1:225411-229149 GCF_001458135.2 Marmota marmota marmota | reverse complement strand
GGGGGGGGGGGGGGGAGATGAGACAACTAGGACCTCCCCCTCACACTATAAAAAATAAATAAATAAACTCAAATATGTTAAAGATGAACATGTAAGAGGCTAAATTATTAAACTCTGAGAACAAAACGCAAGTGCAGTCCTTTGTGACCTTGAGTTAAGCAACAGTTTCCTCGATAATTTGGGGGCATTTCACCAAAAGAACAAACAATTCAAAAAATAAGAAGAAGAAGAAGAAAAAGAAAAAAATATATATATATATATATATATACACACACATTTAGACGTCACCCAAACTAAAAGCTTCTGAGCTTCCAAAGATACTCCCAAGAAATTTGAAAGACAAGCCATAGAGAGGGAGATACAGATTCACAGATCTAATAAAGGTCTAGTAGCCTCCATATATAAAGTACAATCGCAACTCAAGAATGAAAAGGTGAATCACTCAATTTAAAGTTCAGAGACTTTAAATCGATGTTTCTCCAAATTTCCACCAAACCCACAAAAACACGTTTGATATCATCATTCATCAGGGAAACGCTCATTAAAAGCTCCAATGAAATATCACTTTCTAGGAATATCATCACGAAGAAAGGACAAACTGGGGGTGGTTCGTTCACATCATGGAATATTACTCAGCCACGAAAAAGGTTGGAGGCTCTGACACAGCTCAGTAAATAAGCCAAGCACAAAATATCTCATGAGATGAAAGAAATTACAATTTACTTTAAATCAGCAGAAAAAGACAATCCACTGAGATAGGAAAGAGCTTCACGGTTTTTCAGGGGTAAAAGGGACGGAGAAGACTCAGGAGAGTTTGCTAAGTGGGTATGGGGTGGGTTTTCAGAGTGACCAGAAGGTTCTGGAATCTTTTAGGGCTGAGAGGTGTGGAAATATGAGAAGAAAAAAAAAAAACAGGAAAAACCATTGGTTTATGACTCACATTTAATGAAAAAAATTGAAATGTTCTCAAGGATCACGCAGGGCCCTGTGTCCGGGGACACCATTAATTGGGTCATTAGCACACATTAGACTCAGCTCCCATAACGAGTAAAATAACCCAGAAAAGGGCCTCTCGGGTTTCCGCCATCCATCCCCAGAAACAGGATCCGCCAGAACTCACAGCCGGGTCCCCCACAGCCCTGGGATCCCGCACAGATGCTGAGGTGCGCCCACCCAGGGAGACACAACTGCGCCTCCCAGCACGGTGTCACCGAGACGGTGAAAACAGGACCCTGAAATGGGGGAGCTGTCACGGCTCAGACACCGTGGGTCCCTCCTGCTATCTGACCACCTGGGCATGGAAGTCACTCAGCACTTGGGTCTCCTTTCCCCTAATAGTGCATCTGCGGAATCAGCCTGCGGGAGACCCTGGTGCAAAAACAAAAAAAAAAAAAAAAAAAATTCTCGAACAAAAATAATACAGTCGGGAAGGAGAACACCAAGCCCAGAGGACATCCCCACTTTCCGTCTTAAAATTGTTTTCCCAGGAGACAGACATTTTGCATATGGCTCCCACTTCCCGGCGGAATTTCCTGATTCATTTGTCTTGAAACCGTTATTAAATAAAAATCAGCAGTTGACACGGGAGAAGTCACCAGCCGTCACTAACCCCATCAACCAATGTGAGGGAACTCGATGAGAACTCCTAATAAATGTACAGGACCCCACAAAACAGGGGACCACATCACTGTCACAGAGACGGGGTCCCCCTCACCCCACAGAGACATGATCTCCTGTCCCTGGTGACACCGGGCCTGTCCCTATGCCGCGCCTGGGGACATATGAATACTCACGACGGGTATTCGCAGTGTTTTCATATTGAAGTCTTGTGCTGCCGACCTTTTTCCTGATGATAGTTGTTTCCACAGCGTGGAGCTTTGTAGACCTAGCCCGCAGCATCCTGGTCAGCTGTCAGACTCCGTCACTCATGTGGGACCTTGGAGGAGCCGTCCCCTTCGATCACCTGGCTTTTCCGCCTCAGCCAACAGCACAGGCTCGTGTCCTGCAAGCCCCTGTGGAGGCCTGGGCAGGGCACTCTGTGTTAGGGTCCATCTGCAGCTGGATGGTCACTGTGGCAGATGGTGGGCAGCTGAATCCTGCTGTCCCCACCCAGGTCCTCTGGAACGGCTTCTCCAGCTGCTGAGGTTTCCAGGAGCCGGTCTCCACCGAGCCCTGGGCACAAGTTCCTGTACTCGGTAACCACGCAGGGAGCGTGGACACGGGCACCTGTCCACAGTGCTGCCCGCAGGACCCCCCACCCGCCCGGGCCGTGTTCCCAGGTGCACCCCCCCCCGTTCTGTCCCTTCCTGCCACCTGTGGTTTTGATGGACAGCAAACAGCGCTCAGGGTGTCCCGTGGCCAACCTCCCTTCCCACAAGAAGATAAAAGAAGAAAACCGCCATTTTTAGAAGGTGACATTTTTCTCTCTTTGATTAACTCCTCACCCCCCAGCTCCCCTCCCCAAAAAGTGGCTCGCGCCTGTTGGCTGAATCCCTGGAACCGAAACGCACATCTCCCGGCCCTGGAGCCGCCGCAGCATCTCGGGAAGGGCCCAGAACCTGGCTGGATTCGAACTCGGGGCTTGGCACCCGGTCCGCCTTCTCCTGGGGGGACGGCAGCCCCCGGGGGCCGGAGGAGCCTTGCGAGTCAAAGCCTCCCTAAAATGCACCCGGGGGGGACCCTCAGGCACCAGCCACCAGCTGCCGTGTGCACCCTCTCGGGGCGGGCAGTGAGGTGCGCCCGTGTTTGCTTTCACACTTGAGAACAAATATTTATAAGTTTATTTATATCATCTCCATTTTACAAGATGTACATTCAGCCTGCGGGGTCGGGCGGGGCGCCGAGGGCGTCCTGGAGCTGCACACGGGGGCTCTGAGGGACAGCAGGCACATGCAGCCCGGCCAGGGGAGGGGGCAGCACAGAAAATCCAAATCCTCGGAAATCGCCTTTCGCCCAAACACCAGAGGGGGAGACACAGCGGGTTGGCAGAGCGTGTTTGGGGGGAAAGTTGTTGTTGTTGTTGTTGTTGTTATTATTATTACTATTTTCCCTTTGCAATCCCTGAAAATCCCGGCCGGTCCCCACAGCTCCACAGGCCCCCGTGTCCGCCGTCTGTCAATCACTCTGGCTGCTCATCAGTTGGGAGAGAGCGGTGGCCGCGGGCGGGGGACAGAGAAGCCTGTAAATGTCACATTTCCAGTCCACATCATTAAAATAGCACATTTTTATGAATTTTCCACATCAACGACGACAAAAAAGAAGGAAATAAATAACACGTCCACATTCATCCGTCCTCAGGAAGCGGGGACTGGCCTCCGTGAGGCCGGAAACCAGTAAATAGCGCGTTGCCCAGCCTCTCAGCTGGGCCTCCGCTGCCTTCTCCACCCACGGCGGGCTCCTGAAATACCAAATTTCCAGGCCAGGCTTCTCGGCGGCATCCAGTTTCCGGGGCTGGGACCGTCTGTCTGTCTATCCGCCACGGCTGATTTCTCTCCTGGACCGTCGATCAGGCCTGCGGTTCTAACGTGTCCAACTCGTCCACCCAAAGTGGACCCTTCGCCCAGTCTGTTCCGCCCCAGGAACCGCCAAGACTTGGAGCAAAGAAAGAAGTTTTTTTTTTTTTTTTTTTTTTCCGTGGAAAAGAACAAACTTTTTGTATGAATTGGCGTTTCCGGTCATCTTTGGGCCCAAGGAGAACTTCGGAGAGGAAGGGTCCCCCCTGGCTCCTGGGGACACCGG
>NW_026000110.1:220366-221583 GCF_001458135.2 Marmota marmota marmota | reverse complement strand
GGAGGGTTGGGGGGGAGCCTCGGCCAAGCCCGGAGGTCGGAGGCACCCAGCCTTCCAAAAACGAAACTTCCCAGAGCCTGCGGCGTCTTGGGGACCGGCTTCCTGCCCTGGACCCAGCTGACCGGACTGGCTTTCCAGAAGGCCCCACAGCCGTTCCCTCCGGGCATCGGAGGAGCCTGGAAAACTTTTTATCGAGTTCCCCTGCAAAGTGGTCTCTCCCCCCCCCAAAAAAAAAAAAACCCAAAAATAGAAATAGAAAGTAAGAGAGCCAGCGAGCCACCTCCTCCGGCCAGTCCGGAATCCAAATCCACAAACTCACAAACCAGGGCTCGGTTTGCAGGCCTCTCCCCACCCCCAGCCCCGGGGGACTAGATCCCTTTCAGAGGGTCCCCTCTTCCTCCAAGGGCCCAGGATCCCAGCCACCCCCCTGGCCAGGTCCAGCCAGACGGGCCCAGCCACCCTGCCCTGGAAGGGCACATTTTTTTCAAAAGGGAGAATTTTAAAATCCCGCAAAATGCAACACCGTTCGCTTTCCCTTTAGCAAGAGGGAGGAAAAGGAGGGTGGGGTGGGGTGGCGGGGAGAGACGCAGAGAAGCAATAAGATGATGAAGAATAAAAGTGATGAATTAGCCGCCGCATTAAGCGACCATCCATCAGTCTTGGGGTGATCCGCGATCAATTCCAATTAGGGCGGAATATGCTAACTAAAGTGCACTACCCGTGGCCCCGGACATGGCGGCTTCATTACGAGAGGCCGCTGCTGCTGATTCCCTGCACCGACGGTGTAATCTGATTTCCTTTTGATTTCCATTACCGACAGTGAATAATGACATTTAATTTAGCTCGGTGCCATAAACCCAAAGATATTTGTTGTAATTAAATTACCGCCTGCCCCTCACCACCGTCTCATAACTTTCCATTATGAGCCTGACAGCTGGGCGATGTGAGTTTGCACGACAAACACACACACACACACACACACACACACACACACACACGCACACACACGCTAAAAAAATAAGAGGTTAATAAGGACTCGCTTCCACAGGACACTCAATTTATTTACGGCGAATTTCCACACTAAATTGAAACTCTATCTTTTAACAGCCTGGGACAGGCCGCGCCACCGAGGAGGATCGCCCAGAAATCCAGAGGCAGGATTCAAATAGGGTGCATTTTTTCCCCTGGTTTTTCCTCCCCTCTTCCCACCCACCCAC
>NW_026000110.1:215183-217007 GCF_001458135.2 Marmota marmota marmota | reverse complement strand
CCCCCCCCCCCAAAGGTCGCGCGCGCGAAGTGGACCCTGTTTGCGCGACGGGGTATAAAAGCCTCTCTGTGCCCAGGCTGTGGATGGGACCCTCGGTAAGAAACGCGCCCTCGGGGGGGCTTGGGCAAATCGGTAAAACGAACTCACTCAAAAGGGGGGACACACGCGCGCACACACTCACACACACACACACACACACTTCTTTTGTAACAACTCGGGCACAACGACACCGCGGTGTGTCTTGGCCTAATCTCTGAATAGTTTCCTCAATTATCCACTTTCCTCTGTTGACACAGCCTCACCTTCCCCCCCCCCTTTGGAAGGAGACTCTGGTGTTAAATATTATTTTTTTTAAGGCGAAGAAGCCGAGGACGGATTACCCGAGTGTGGGCGCCCCAGAGGGACCCACCACCCACCCCCGGGGCTGCAGCTCAGCAAACAGGCCCGAGGCCGGCAGTCTCAGACTGGACAGGGCACAGCCCCAATCCATCTCTTTTCTGACCCCAAAGCAGGGCCATATCTGAAATCCCACCACCCACCGGGAGCCCAGGGGAATCTTTCTTGGGCTCACACGCTGTCACACCCCTATCCCACCAAGAGGCCCCCAACATGTCCAAAAACCAGGACTGGGTTCGCGTTTGCTCCGGGAAGGCCCGAGTGGGTAGCGGGCAAAGGGATCCGCATCCTGGTGATTCTCGCTGGGAAGCTTTTCCCTCTCCTCCCCACTTTTGAGAATGCAGGGTCTTGAAATAAAAGCCACCAGCACCCCCTCCCCATCCAGGCCAGAGGCTGGTGGTCCCTGCCGCCCGCACCACCCGTCTGGTTTGGGCTGCTGTGTTCTTTCTCCCTGATCACACGGGGCCTGCTAGGCTCAGGCAAAGGGCTGCCCCGTGCCCTCATTAGCTGTCCCCTGGTGTCCAGAATCAGAGACCGGCCTTTAGGAAGCAGTTCCAAAGACCTCAGCTCGGAAATATGTCAAAGCAGCCAGAGGACCCCTGAGAAGTCCCCACCCGCCCAGACACTAGCAAAGCCCCAGCGGCGTCTGAGGAGGAAGCAGATCTTGGTGCTCGACTGACTCCCTGAGCTGGAGATCAGTAGCCGCAAATTCCTTTATCTTTCTCAAAGGCCTCCCAGGAAGATTCGAAGCCCTGGGAACTTGTCCCCAACTTAGATTTGGAGACCTCTTTCACCTTCCTAGAAGGGAGGTGCAGCCCGTTTCTGACCCATGGAGAGTCCCCTACAGAGACAGGCTTCTGGTCTCTGAGTCTGGACCCCAGGATGGAGCCCAGCTGCAAAACGGGTCTTTAAGAACCGAGGCCGGGTTTGTAAAGTCCACGGGCTCTGGGCTGGCCTTGGGGAAGGCAGGCTGTTCCCCCAAGCCCGGGGCTTCCACCCGGAGTCCAGGAGTGTCCCCAACTTGCAAGAGCCGGCTGGGATTCAGCCCTCCCTGGGAGGCTCGGCACACTCAGCCAAAGGAACAGAGTAATTCGGAAATGGATATCCGTCTCCCCAGTGCCGAACCCATGCCTCCTTTTGGAAGGGTCCTGAGAGCACTTTGGACTCTTCCCAGTGACCCTGTTCCGTGGGTCTCACTCCCAGCAACTCAAGCCCCGGGGCAGGCAGTTAGGAACCCATGTATCCGGAACCCCACTGGCTGTGTAAATCCCTGAAATTAAACATAGGCCTGCAGGAGCGCCCAGCCCAGCCCTGTCCCCGGGAAGGGAAGCTCTGTGGCGGGTGAATTATAGAGCCAGGTGTTTGAGGCTGTTAATGGAGACCCACCCCAGGTAAGGCAGGCTGGCCCAGGTGGGGGGGGGGGGCAGC
>NW_026000110.1:197906-211558 GCF_001458135.2 Marmota marmota marmota | reverse complement strand
AAGGAGGAGGAGGAGGAGGAGGAGCAGCGGGAGGATCCATCCACTGCCAGAAGCCCACCTGCATCGCCGTCCACTAGATTTCATCTTCCAGGTGCAGTTGCTCCTGCAGCCCCTCTTGCACACCCGTGGCCGTCCCCGACACAGGGACAGGTCCACCCCCTGCCCAGCCTGCCAGGTGGCCTGCAGGGCCAGCCGCTGTCCGTGGAGAGCTCGGGTTTGGGGCAGGTGCATCGGGGCTCCGCCTGCCCTTGCCGGGAGCACCCAGGTCCCCCGGTCCCTCGGGGACAACCGAAACCTGGCTGCAAACCCGGCCCGTGGTGTCCTGGAAGGAGAAGGTCAGCCCTGTTTCCGTGGGCTTCTCCCCGTTGGGGCCACAGGAGCAACGTCACAGGAGGGAAAGCCTCAGGGTCTCAGTCCACAACCCTCGGGGCTCCAGGTGACACAGGACATCTTGGGGGACCCTGGCGGAGGGAGCAGCTGGGGACATCACACCAGAGGGCAGAGAGAGGGACAGCCCCAGTCGCCAGGCGCAGACTATGTGCCCCAAAGGGAAGCACGTCCCCAGTGCCACCTCCTCCAGCCACACCCACCCACCCCTTCACCCCTCAGTGAGTCCCACCCGATTAATCCACTGGCCACAATAAGGCCTCATCCTCTCTCCTGTGAACCTTCCTGCATGACTCACACCTGGGCTTCCTGGGTCACTCACATCCGTCCACCTGTGATCCATCTGTCTGTCTATCTATCTGTCATCTACCAGTTCTGTCTATCATCTATCTATCTTCTGTCATCTATGCATCCTGTCTACCTGTCTATCCACCTGTCTATCTATCTATCTGTCATCTGCCCATTCTGTCTGTTTATCTATCTCTCTGTCATCGACCCATGCTGTCTGTCCAGGGGGCTCTCTCACCCTGGGTGGGGCTGCTCCTGGCACCTGGTGTGTGGGGCCCAGAGAGGCTGCTCCACCTCCTGCAGCGCACAGCACAGCCCACCCCAGAGCGCCCCCAGCCCCAGAGGCCCCCGGTGCCCAGGAGACCTGCAGGACCGAGTCTCTGTCCATCATCCGTCCACCCAGCTGTCATCTGTCTGTCTGTCAATCATGTATCTATCTGTCTGTGTGTCTGTCTATCTATCTGTCATCTACCCATGCTATCTGTCCAGGGGGCTGTCCCAACCCGGGTGGGGCTGCTGTCTAAACCACAAGTGCCCTGAGCCAGGGGCATAAAAGATGATGGATTGACGGGTCATGGACAGGTGGACAGACAGACAGAGGGCAGAGGAGGAAGGACGGATAGATGATTGATAGACGACAGACATGAAGAGCAGAACAGACTCCATAGATGAAAGGGACCAAGGTTAAATGGACAGACTGACACAGGGTGGGGACCATAGACGGTAGAGACGTAAGTGACAGATGATAGATAGACACATAGACAGACAGAGGACAGCTGCAGGTCTCCTGGGCACCGGGAGCCTCTGGGGCTGGGGTGCTCTGGGGTGGGCTGTGCTGTGCGCTGCAGGAGGTGGAGCAGCCTCTCTGGGCCCCACACACCAGGTGCCAGGAGCAGCCCCACCCGGGATGCGACCATAGTGTCCCCAGCCTCCTGTGGGGAGGGACCCCAGCTGTCCTGGTGGAGACCCGTCCGAGCCCGGCCCACCTGCTCCTGTCGCCGGGGACGTTGGGCAGTCATGGACACCGCGCTAACCACTGGGGATACCTGCCCCGGCTCCGCACCCTGCTAGGCTCACGGACCCCCTCCCGGCTCCTCAGATCGAGTCCAGGTGACTGTTGCGACCCCACATGGGGGGGACATGGAGCCCCCGCTGGCCGCAGGACTTGGGGAGACACAGGAGCAAACCAGGGACCGGCTGGGGGACGCGCCCGGCCTCCTCCTGTCTCCTCCCGCGGGCCCCAGGGTTGGTCCCGTCCTGAGGGACCCCAGGGGTGCGCAGAGAGCAGGACTTGGGAGAGCAGGTCCTTGCAGGTCACCTCGGCCCAGAGCTGGGCCCCTGGTGACCGCCAAGATGGAAACAGCGCCCCTGGGCCTTAGTCATCCCCCGACATCAGCACCCGGTCGGGGCATTGGTGAGGCCTGCCAACGCGGCTGGACGCGGAGGATCGATTTCATTTTATTTTATTTTATTTGTACTGGGGATGACCTCAGGGACACTCGACCCCTGAGCCCCGTCCCCAGCCCCATTTTGCATTTTATTGAGAGACAGGGTCTCCCTGAGCTGCTCAGGGCCTCTCTTTGGCTGAGGCTGGCTGTGACCTCGCCATCCTCCCTCCTCGGCCTCCGGAGCCGCTGGGGTCACAGGCGAGGGCCACCGCGCCCTCTCACTGAGGAGACGTTTGCAGAAGTGTCTGGGAAGGAGGTGACAGCTTAGTGGCGATACTTGGCAGCCGGCTGAGAAAGCAGAGAGGGACACGCACTGTCCTTGGGGTCCAGCATCTTCCGGGGAGGAGAGCAGGGAGCCCGCCAGGTCCTCCAGCCCTGACCACCGGCCGAGGGCCCGCTGGAGATGTTCGGGGACAGTGCCAAGCTGGGCAGGGCCACTTCCCCGGGGAGGTTTCGAGGCCCTCGGGCTCTGTGCCTTGCTGCGGTGGAGAAATGAAATCGCCGGACCTTCATCTCAGAGCCGGTGACCCCGACGGCGGACGTGCCCCGTCCTCCGCGGGCGGCCGCAGGGACAGGCGCCCGGGGCTCTTTTTCATTTTTAAGAGAAAACGGAATTGATATCCAAGGGTCGTGGCCCTGGAGGGCATATTTGAGACATTTTTCTAAAGGGACAGATTCTCGTGACCCGCGGGCAGCGAGGCCCGGGCTGCGTTTATTTCACCTGGAAATCGGCGGAGCGGGTCGCGGACACATGAAGGATTCCTCCAGCCGCAGAAGGACATTAGGCCGTTATATTGCGAGGCCAGAGAGTGGGTGCAGACTCGGACTCGGGAGGTCAGAAATGCTGGCACCGCTTGGGGACCGGCGACAGAGACATCACCAGGCCCTGGGTTGGGTCCCCAGCAAATCAATCAATCAACAAAAAGATACGGAGGGACCCAAGTTCTCACAAAACTGTGGCTAGCAGCTGGGCAGGTGGGGCACGCGGCTCATCCCCGCGGCTCCGGAGGGAGGCCAAGGCCGCAGGATCTCCAAAGTGGAGGCCAGCCTCAGCCACTGAGGGAGACTCTGCCTCTGATTTTGAAATTAAAAAAAAAAATCCAAAAAGCGGTGGATGTGGCTCCGAGGTAAAGCACCTCCCGGGACCAAAAATCAACACACAGTCAATATTCAGAAAAGCCCTTGACGCGTAAAAATCGCATATTTATGGCGTTGGACACCGTGTTTCAATCTCCGTGTTCCACAGGCTTCGTGGTGGCCTGGCTGAATCAAAGGTGACCCTCATGATGTCACCGTCGGATGGCTTGTTAGGGGCTAGGTCACACCAGCGTGGGGACCCAGGTCACCAGGAACCGCATCCTTGATTAACTGGGATTTCTGCCCACCAACGGGCACTCCCCTGCGCCCCCGTGGGATGGGCTGTTTTTGCCTGGACGGGGCTTGGGGTGGCCTGGGCCAGCAAAGCTGTGGCCACCCCCAAATGTCAGCTCATGCTCCTGCAGGGACGCCCCCGACCCGGGATTTCTGGTTTATTTGTAAAGCGCCAGCGAGTCCCCCAACCCCCCGCTATTAATTAGGTGATTATCAGCTCCCCCCCGGGGGACAGGGACGTGTCTTGAAGTCACATCGTGACTGTCTCGGATACACAGGGTGCAGCAGCCACCAGGACGAGGTCCGGAGCCCGAGGCCCAGCCACAGTGACCTAAGTTATCTGCAGCCACCGCTGTGCAGGGGACAAGTCCCCCCCAGATATGCAAAGAGGGACCCCAAGAAAAAAATGATACACACTGCACAGACCCAGGGGGACCGCGAGGAGCCGGGCCCCGTAGCTCCGGGCGTCAGGCGCGCGCTCCGCGCAGCTGTTAAATTTAAACAGCTCTTGGGGGAAAAGATGGCAAATGGATAAAAATAGCGACACCCTTAATTTGTAACGTGAGTGTTTTCGCTGCTTCTTCTTCTTGGGGGTTACTCGGCCCAGTTCCTCCCCGCGACGGGGACATCTGTGCTGTTTACACTCCATTAGGCCCAGAGGAGTGGCTGCGGGGCCCTTGAGTGTCACCCCTGAGCTCCGACGGGCTGCAGGGGCGAGAGCGACCCATGCGGCAACTTAGGTGCTGCTGCAGCCTCCCTGTGCTCTCGGGTCCTCAAAGGGTCCCCCGCAACGGCTGAGAAATCGAACTCAGGACCCCGGCCACCAGCTCAGGACCCCAGACACCAACTCAGGACCCTGGCCACCAGCTCACGACCCCGGGCACCAGCTCAAGACCCCAGACACCAGCTCAGGACTCCGGGCACCAGCTCAGGACCCCGGCCACCAGCTCAGGACCCTGAACACCAGCTCAGGACCCCAGACACCAGCTCAAGACCCCGGCCACCAGCTCAGGACCCCAGGCACCAGCTCAGGACCCCAGTCACCAGCTCAGGACTCCAGTCACTGAGCGAAATGTTACTGAAAGAACCGGAAAATCGACCCTGGCTGACCCTCAGGCGGTGTGCGTTGGCTCAAGTTCAAGGGAATAAGAAGACGTCGGGTGACAGATGGGGTGACCCTTCTGCAAACTCACCTGGAGTCGCCTGCACAGATAGAAGGGGACTCTGGTGGCCCGGCTGGGCCGAGGTCCCCTCTCCCATGTGCACCCACCCCGGGGAATCCCGTGGGGTGCTTATTAGGGTGCAGGAAAGGTGTCCCTCTCCTCAAAGAGTGACGGGCACAGAGAGGCCAGGGGTCCTCATGGTGAGACCAGGGGGGTCCTCAAGCCAAGGATCCCAAGGGCTGTCAGAGTCCCCGAGGCAGAGACTGCAGTGAGGGGCCACCAGCCCAAGGCCACCTGGAGCCCAGGAGCTGGACACCAGGAGGAGCCCCCTGGAGCCCGTGGAGGGAGCTGGACACCATGGTAAGAGGCGGGTCCTGTCCACATTTGCACCCCAGAACCTGTGAGTGGGACCTTGGGTGGGGACAGGGTCTCTGCAGACGTGGTCAGTGCAGGGTCCTGAGCTGGGCTCCTCCTGGGTCAGGGGGCCCTCGTGCCATGGCCGTGTCCTCCCCAGAGACAGAGGAGGGGACCCAGACCCAGAGGAGGAGCCCCGTGGAGACGGAGGCAGAGACTGCAGTGAGGGGCCACCAGCTGGATAGAGAGTCCCCACCTCCTGTGGTCACAGGGGTCTTTGAACCGGGTCAGTCTCTCGGGTTCTGCGGTGAAGAAGCATCCGAGAGGGTCAGCCAGGTGGAAAATTCTAGCATCAATGCGTCGAGAGCCGTCACGCACCAGCCCCTCAACCCCTGACCCTCGGGTGGCCATTTCAGCTCCGAGCTGTGACCCTGACGAGGAGGGACTGGCTGCTGGCTGGAGTCCTGGCTGTGCCGTGTCCATGCACAGCCTCATCCTGAGCTCCTGGGCAGGTGTCCAGGACCCCGGTGAGCACCTCTCGGAGGACACAGCCGCGACAGAAGCGGCAGAACTACCGATTTCTTAGGGGAGAAGGTCTTTCTCTTTTCTTTTTTTGCAGTAGTGGACGTTGAACCCAGGGCTGCTCTACACTGACCATCTGCAACCTTTTTAATTTAATTTTTTTTTTTTTAATTTTGAGACAGAGTCTTGCTAAGTTGCTGAGGCTGGCCTCCAACTTGCCATCCTCCTGCCTCAGCCTCCAGAACCCCACAGGCATTCACCACTTTGCCCGGGTCTAGTCTCTCTGCGTCTTTTATAAACATTCAATTTGCGCATTCAAAGCGCGTAATTGGGATCCTATTCGCAGAGCGGCACGCCCATCGTCCCAGCCAATTGAGAACATTTTGTCACCCAGTGCCCCGTTAGCAGAGCCCCCTCGTCCCCCGGATCCGCCACCCGTCCCTGTGGACTTGCTCTTCTGCAGGATTCAGACGAACCGAATTCCGGAATCCCACGCTTTTTGTGATTTCCCCCCCCCCTTTTTTTTTTTTTTTTTAATTTCAGGGAAACACAGAAAGGGAAAAAATAAATAAATAAAACCGAGGCGCGAAGAGTTGGCGGAGAAACCTGGCCTTATTCTATCATTCCCAACCTCGCGCTGCCTGTCACTTAAACCCGGGATCGCAGCAACGCGGCTGCACCCGGTGCCCCCCGAGGGAACCGCACCGGGTCTCTGTCACATCCAAAGTCCAGGAGCCGCCCGCCGCGCTGACGTGGTTTAAGTGGCACCTTCTGTATGCCCCGGTTTCTCTTTTGCTATTTGGTTCTTTTGTTTTCTGAATAGTCTCCCTGACATCCTTTGCAGGATGATGCACCACCGTGGACCCTCAAAAATAAAATAAAATGAGAGTGAAAATGCAGACGACTTCTTCTTTGCTGTGGAATTTGGGTCACGGGGAAAAAAATGTAACATGGGCCTCTAATGCAGAAGCCCTAGGAAGAGACAGGTGTCCGACGGGGACGGGTCTTCCACAGAGAGCATGCCCATGTTTTCTTGGGAGCAGTAGCAAGTGTCTCTGAAGAAGATAAAGCGACCCGCCGGGCACGGTGGTGCACGCCTGTCATCCCAGTGGCTTGGGAGCCTGAGGCTGGAGGATCACAAGTTGGAGGCCAGTCTCAGCAACGTAGCGAGGTGCTAAGCAACTTAGTGAGACCCTGGGTTGAACTAAAGAGCAAAAAGGGGCTTGGGATATGGCTCAGGGGTCGACCCATCAGGGACTGCTGTCTCTCTGTATGACCCCCGTGTCTCTTAATTCTGGGATCAAAATGGCTCTGTCTTTAGCTCTGGTCATCTCTACCCGCAGCATCCACTGTGGGGAGTCACACACAGCCACTCTGCCCGCAAACGGGAGTCCTTCACTGCCATAGCGCCGGGTTCAAGTGCATCTTGCCTCCTTAAGCTGATTTTTGCAACTTTCCTTTTTCTTGTTACTTTGTAGAAACTCTTTACATAGAATGGCTATCAAGTCATCGGCTTATTTTAGTACCAGGATTGAACCCAGGTGTGCTTAACCCCTGAGACACCTCGAAGTCCTATTTTTATATTTCATGTAGGGACAGGGTCTCCCGGAGTTGTTGAGGGCCTTCATAAGTTGCTGAGGCTGGCTTTGAACTCATGAGCCTCCTGCTTCAGCCTCCTGAGCCACTGGGATGACAGTCATGCGCCACGGCACCCGGCTCCATCCTTATGTCTCAATCATTGCTAAATGGCCCCGTGCAGCTCTCGGTTGATGGGCGTGAGCACTGTATTCCACTGGAATTCTTGTGCGGGATTTGAAGCAGGATTTGAAGCAGTTCCTTGTCTCCATTTAATTCCTCCCCGGGCCCCGAATCCTCGCAACTGGACCCCGAGTCGGCCTCTCCCCGTGGATCAGCGGACACTAAGTGTCCAAACGGGGCTGGTTCCGGAATCTCTTTTCAGGGCCGCGGATCAGGTGTCGACTTGGGGGCGTCTCAACAGTCCTGCGGGATGTTGTGATGCAGTTTCCCTAAATCTGTAGGAACTAGCCCCCCCTCTGTGGGGGCTCCACGCCTCCGTCCCCAACCTGAACTGTTCCAATAATCCGCAAACGTGCACAGGCCACAGGAGAGAGGCCAAAATAGGAGGCTCGTTATTTCTGGGTTTGTTTTTTTAAGGACTTTTTTTTTTAAAAATGTCTTTTTTAAAATTTTTTTTTAGTTATTCATGGACACAGCATCTTTATCTTTGTTTTATTTATTTCACGTGGTGCTGAAAACCAAACCCAGCGCGTCACCTGTGCCAGGCGAGCGCTCTGCCCCTGAGCCACAGCTGCAGCCGCCCATTGCACATTGCGAGGGTGGGGTGCTGGGGACTGCATCCAGGGGTGCTTAACCACTGAGCCACACCCTCTGCCCGTCTTTATTTTTTTATTCTGAGACAGGCTCTTGCTAAGTTGCTCAAGGCCTCGCTCAGTTGCTGAGGCTGGCCTCCAACTCGCGATCCTCCTGCCTCAGCCTCCCGAGCTGCTGGGACAACAGGCACGTGCCACCACCCTGGGCTTTTACCCGTGGCAGGTGGTGTCCTTTAGTAGAACTGAAGCCAGGGCCTGTGTCAGGACCCCGGGACAGGCGCAGGTGGACGTGGGTGTCCTGGGCAGGGCAGGATCCCTGCGGCCTCCCGGCCTCCCGGCCTCCCGGCCTCCCACCAGCAGCCTCGGCTCTTGCAGGGCGCGGGGAGAAGACAAGAATCCAGGCCGCGTTACCTGTCAGGGGCCGTCAAGGTGAGCAGCTGCTGTCTAATGACTGCGCTGCGTGTCACCCCTGAGCGGACTCTTAGGAAGGAGGTAATGAGGGATCGCGGCGGGTTCGGGTGGCTCCTGGGCGCAGCCGGGGGCTCTCTTTGTCCCTTCCTTGAGGAGGGGACCAGGCCCGGGTGCAGCCCCAACTCGGGAGCGCGGGAGGGAAATTGGGATTATTTCAGCGCCCCTCCCCAGGCCTCGGGGGAGGCTGGCCGAGCGGAGTCCCAGCGGCCTCTCTGCAGCTCTGGGTTCTGCTGCCCCCTGCTGCATGTATGAGCGCCGACTGTGTGCACCCCTGCTGCATGTGCACCCCGGAGCATCTTGCCACAGGACGCGCTCCGTGCGCAACCGGACGCGCGCACCACATTTGGAGACGAGTCCTGCGAGAAACCCGGCCTCTCTTCCGCCCCTCGCCAGCCTCCCCCCCCCACAAAAAAAAATAAAAATAGAAAATAAAACTTCATTGAAATCACCATAAAACTATTTCTCCTCGTCCAACGAGCGCTGTGGGGCGCGTTGCCCTGGCAACCGGTTGCCTGGCGACCCCTCCTCTGCAGCCGGGGGTCTCGGGTGGACCGGCTCGGCCCGCGCCTGGCTCGGCCCGCGCGCGGCGCAGCGCACACATCAGCCTCCTGTCCTGAAATGTGTCAGAAAGCATTACCGGCTGCGCCAGGCCCGCGGTAGCGGATGCCCATAAATTTATAGATAATCAGGTCCTTTGCGACAGCCGGGCGGGGGAGGGGGCTGCGAGGGGGGCCTGACGAGGGGTCAGTGGCCCGCGGCTGCCGGGGGGAAGGATGCGCAGCGTCCTGGGGCCACCCAGGGCCGCTCCTTGGCTTTGACCCAATAATTGCACCTTCTCCAAATGGCACCAGGGTCTGCGAGACCCACCCTTCCCCCTCTGTCCAACAGGGGGGCATGGGCCCAGGGTAGGTCCTGCAGCTAGAATGGCCCAGGCCTTTGTGGGCAGCGCTGGACGCAGACAGCTCACCCCGAGCGCGCGCGAACCCGGGGATTCTCACACAATGAGAGGCGCGCTCCGGCCCGTGCGCCCGGGAGCTGCGGTCCCCATTCAGAGGTTGCCTAGCAATGCACCAGGAAGGAGGGACACAGGGGAGAGTCCTTCAGGGGCACGATCCACCCCTCTGCAAATGCCACCATCCATAAATGCGTCACCTGAAACTCTGCGGTCATCCCCCCCCCCTCCCCAGCGTCCCTTTGACCGGGGCCACAAACAGGGCGCGTCCAACACGGTCTTTATGTTACTGACGACGACGACGACGACGACGATGATGATGATTTTCTGAGCCACCTGCTCCAACAATGCAGGCACCGACCCTGATTTAAACATATTCCGCCGTATGCAAAAGGATCGAATTTTTTTTTCCGCTAAGAAATGGTCCTAAGAGAGAGATGCCAAATCAAATAACATGCACGCTGGTTTTTTTATTTTTTTATTTTTTATTTTTTTGTTTCCGTAGCTCTCAACGCACGTCAAACGGTGACAGTTTACCCGGCACGAGAGGCGAGGCTGGTTTTGCAGACGTGGTTGTCGGTGAGGGTTTTTGTTTCAGCGAGAACCATGAGGGCGTTGTTCAGGGTATATTTCGATCTCTGTGCTGGGACGTCGGGCTGGGTCACCCGGAGCCTTTGGTGCTGATCTTGCATCTGTGCCACCTGCGGCCTTCAAAGAGGTCCCCGGGGATGAAAGTCCAAGGGCCCAGGTGTGTTCAGAGGACCAACATCCAATCCGCAGAGAAGCTCCGTCCGGTTCTGATGTTTTCTGTGTCTCTCGGCGTGGGGTGACGCCGTCTCCGACCTGCTCCCCGAATCTGCCTCAGATACCCCAGCCACTCCGGAGGCTGAGGCAGGAGGATCATAAGTCGGAGGCCAGCCTCAGCAACTTAGCGAGGACGTCAGCAACCTGGCAAGACCCTGTCTCTAAATCAAAAGATAAAAGGTCTGGGGACGTGGCTCAGTGGTTAGCACCCCGGGGGTCCATTCCCAACATCCAAAAAAATAAAAAAAGAGAAAGAGTGGAGACATCTTCGTGACAGTCTCCCGTGTGTCCCCAAAGTGGGCCCAGAAACCCGTCCACATGTGTCCCAGAGTGTAGCGACGGAGCCCGTCAGAAGACGAATGCTTCCAATCTCCGGAGGAAGAGCCATGGCTCTGTAAATGCTTGTGGCTGGGAGATGAGGAGGGAAGGAGCCGTCTCCCCCTCGGCACTTACCCTAAAACAATTCCAGATGAGGAATGAGTCGGCCAGAGAGGACACGGGAACAAAGGAGCGGTTTTGCCATCTCCCAGCCGCAGGAGGGGCTTTGCAAACACTGCACAAAGGCCCGGCAGGACCTGGGTATGCGCAGCTCCGCGCACACGGAGGGTTCTGCCCAGACACACCCTGTGACCCCGAGGAAAAGAGCCACCAGGGAGAGAAGATCACGGCCCAGAGATCTGGCTTCACGTACGAAGAGCTCCCGTGTTTAGAGGGGAAAAGAAAAGATGGGAACAAGTGACGGTCACCGAGAGGTGCTGGGGAGTCTGGGGAACGCGGCCTCTGTCTCGCTGTTGGTGACAGTGAACATCAGATCCGCGTCCCCGAGGGAAAGATTCCCCATGAATTAAGCACTTGGAGCTTCCGATGTGGTGATTCCGGCTCTTCCTTCCAAATGGACCCTACAGGGGACACACTAAACATGTCCCGGTGAAGGAGGCCATGCTGAGAGAGATGAGAGAGACAGCTTGGTGTCCACCCTCGGAGAGGGAACTGGGTTCTGTTGGTGTGTGGAATACTATGCAGTCATGAAAAGGGTAGGGTGTGTCCCCATGTAAAGGATGGGAGGGAGTCCAGGGAAATACGGAGAAAATTAAGTGGAATAATAGTGTGTACCCTCAGATTCCATGGGGGAAAGCAGGTGCACACACACACACACAAACACTTGTGCTCACAAACACACACACACATAGTCTCTTTCTCCTCCTGAGAGTAGAACCACCAATCTGCCATCCAGGGTCCCCAGCTGAGCTCCCTCCAGGGCTCCAGGGAGGCTCCTCCTGCCTCTCCAGCTCCTGGGCTCCAGGTGGCCCTGGGCTGTGGCCCCTCACTGCAGTCTCTGCCTCCGTCTCCACGGGGCTCCTCCTCTGGGCCTCTGTCCCCTCCTCTGTCTCTTGGGAGGACACAGCCATTGCATGAGGGCCACCTGCCCCAGGAGGAGCCCATCTCAGGACCCTCCACTGACGACCTCTGCAAAGAGCAAGGTCCAGTCTCAAGTGGTGACTGCCCGTTGTCCTCGGGAGGCCACCTGGAGCCCTTTGGCAGGAGCAGGTGGCCCTGGCCTCGGGGACCCAAGGGCTCGGGTCCCGGGCTCCAGGCCCCTCCAGGTCACCTCCTGGGAGGTGGTCCGAGGCACGGGGAGGTTGCTCTCAGAAGTGGCACTTCCCCGTCAGCCGCGGGCCCGGCCACCTGGTTCCTATTAGAGGAAACTTGTCGGAAGGCGCGCACTTCCTCCCCTGCGCCTGGCCGCCCTCCGCCCCTCCGCCCAGTCTCCTCCTTTCTCGCTCTCCTCCTTTGTCTCCTGGCCTTTGTCCCCCCGACCCCTCCCATTTCTGAACCCCGCCATCCGTCTCCACACGTGGGGGGACATGGGGACCAGGGCTGCGTGTCCTCTCACCATGGCTGGCGGGCACTTTGGGGGCACCTCTGGGCGAGCGCCCAGCTGCCGGCTCCGCCTGGGTCCTGGCTCCAGGCTTCCTGCAGGCCGAGCGTCCAGGCCGCCCCGGGGCCCCGGGTGTCCCTGCTCTGCGGCGGGATTCCGCCACGTGCCATGTGCATGCATCAGGTGCCAACCAAGAGTTGTCCCCCGTCGACAGAAAAATGTCCCATAAGGGAGGTCGGCAGGATTGTTAAAAAATGCAGCTCACCTGGAGATTTCTGAGGAGCAGGACAGCACTCGGGGCCAGTGACCACCAGCAGGTGTCCAGGCAAGACCCCGTCCCCGGACCCTACAGGACCCTGCAGGGAGCCCCGGTCCCCACCTCCCAGGGGCCTCAGGACGTGCAAAGGAGCCAGAGAAGGCAGGCGGGTTCCCGGGGGCGCCACCGGTCATTTCCGAAGCGGACTTAAGCCCGTGGTGCTGTCTGGTGGGAAGACGAGCCGCGCCAGGCCTTCACCCAGCGCTCGGTGTGGACACGCAATTCCGAGGGTCCTGGGTACCCTTCCAGGCTCCCCGCTGCCTCCCGGGTGCAGCCCGGGGCTTGGGTCACCGAAAGGTCTTTCTTCAGGACCCGCAGAGGAGACGTCCTCACCCCCCGGGCCACCTCTGTGCACCACCCACCAGGACCTGAGGGTCAGCACCCAGGGGCTGCAGGACCCACCCGAGGCGCAGGGTCGCCACCCCTTCCTGATGGAAACCTGTGGGACCCTGGCCAGGACAGGAGGGGACCCGGGTGCCAGGGGCCGGCCGGGGAGAGGGCAGTGTCTTTCCACGTGTCCGTGGTCTCCTTCTGGGGTGAGGAGAAGGTCCTAGAACCAGCTGGCGGTGGATGGGCACCTGGTGAATGGCCGTGCGCTTGAGAACCGGGGAGACGTTATATTATGTAAAGTGGCCTCCATTAAAGGGTAAAGAATTCTCAAAAAATAATAAAAATGATAAAAATATTTGGGAGACAAAGAAGGATCCGCGGGTCCCAGTGGCTGGGAGGAGGGAGAGAGGGGCTGAGGGCGGCGCAGACGCGGGTGCGCAGAGCGCTCTTCTGTGCGTAACGGGGGGGGGGGTGGGGGGGGGAGGGGGCCACGGCCTGGGGGCGTGTCCAAGCCACGCACAGGCCACTCCAAGTGGCCCGGTGGAAGCCCGGATGTCACGATGTGACAATCAGTGGCTGCCAGGAGCCGACCCCCGCTCCACGCAGGGGGCGGCTGTGGGACCCTCTCCACTTCCCCGGACCCTAAAGTCAGTAAAGTCAGGGTCACGGAGTGAAAGGAAGGGGACTCAGGCCGGGAGATGCGGTTGGCCAGGTTCCGCACCCACGGCCCTTGTAAAGGTGGCCCCCGACCCGGCAGGTTCTCTCCGGGGTCCTCAGGATGCCCTGGGACCGCCACCCTCCGAGGACCCCCGCCCCCAGGAAGCCCCTCAGTCACGGGTGGACCTGCCCGAGTGCTGGTCACTCACTGCAGCAATGTCATTAAGGGGTGCTGGGCTGCACTCAAGGGGACCCCACTGAGGGTCAGAAGAGCGCGGAGCCCACCCCCCAGATGCCAAGTGTTTTGCAGTTTTATTGGAAAAACCCAAGAAGTGGGCAGCCCCGGGGGTGGGGGGGGG
>NW_026000110.1:191796-194906 GCF_001458135.2 Marmota marmota marmota | reverse complement strand
GTGGCCGCCCGCCCTGTCTGGCCAGCGCCTGTGGAATCCATACATCAGCATTCTGAAAGGTCCTGCCTGGGCCACAAAACAGCACTGAAACCCGACACTGTCCTCCTGGCCGAGCTGCCGCGGGCAGGGGCGGGCTCTGCACCGGGCTCCGTCCAGAGCCCTGTGTGGCTGGGTGACTGTCCCCTGGGCCCACAGACCTGCGAGTAGAGGAGTGATCCTGAGCTAGGCTCCTGCAGCCAGCTGTCCCCACAGGCACCAGGAGGGACAGAGGGGATGCTAGGGCTGGCGGAGCCTGGTCGTGGCCTTGGACCCTGGGCCCCTGAGGAGTGGGGGGCGTCTGCAGAGTCCTGGAGGCCGGGATTTCTGCCCGGCTGACCCCATCCTCAAGCAAGCATCCCTGGGCTTCCCCAGACTTTGAAAGGGGCCTCGAGGCCAGAGTGACCTGCTTCCGAGGTCCCGGCCCCTCAGGAGGCCCTCCCTGAGCCCAGCGCTGGGCTTTGGATATTCCCAGGAAGGGGCTGCAGACCCAAATCTGTCTGTCTGTGGGGCCCACAAGTGCGCTGGTCCAGTGGGCTCCGTCCCCCCTGGGCTGCCGAGGCTCGTCCAGTTCAGGGAGCCTCCTGGAGGGAGCTGGACACCATCTTAGGAGGTGGGTCCTGTCCACAGCTGGACCCCAGCACCTGGGACCTGGTGTGGAAGCAGGGTCTCTGCAGAGGTCATTAGTGAAGGGTCCTGAGATGGGCTCCTCCTGGGGCAGGGGACCCTCCTGCAATGGCCGTGTCCTCCCAAGAGACAGAGGAGGGGACACAGGCCCAGAGGAGGAGCCCCGTGGAGACGGAGGCAGAGACTGCAGTGAGGGGCTACCAGCCCAGGGCCACCTGGAGCCCAGGAGCTGGAGAGGCAGGAGGAGCCCCCTGGAGCCCTGGAGGGAGCTCAGCCGTGGACCCTGGTCCAGCCTCCGCCCTCCAGGGCTGGGGACCTGGACTGTTTTTGTTTTTAACCGCGAAGGCTTGGTAATCTGTGGCGTCAGCCTGTGGAAACTCGACGGCGGGAAGAGCGTCATGCCGTGTCCCAGATCCAGGGCTGGGCTAATATTTTCCTGTGGAATCGGCCAAACAGGCCCCTGAGCCGTGACCGCAGGTGGACAGATGGCAGCCCACGACTCGAGGTCTCACAGAGCCCATTCCCAGCGTCTCCCAGGAATGGGGACAAACGGCCGTGGGTCCCGTGGGCAGGCGGGTGACGGGACCCTGTGCAGACCCCAGGCTTGGGTTTCCAGACCCGTCCTGGGGGAAAAACAGGCAGGAGGTGGACACTGGCCGGACTCTGGAATGAAGTCGACTTTCCTCTTCCAGGAGAGTCACGGTGCCGTGTGCCAACGCCAACATGAGCCCTGCGCGTCCCCTGGTCTGACTCACCCTGGAGATGTTCGCTGGAGATGATCCTGGGGCTGTGTGGTCAGCGCCCCCTCCCGAGCCCCCGCCTGGGTCCCGGGGACTTCACGGGCTGAGTCATTCCGGATGCCCTGCCCACCTCTGCTTGCCCCAGGCCCTCCCCAGGGGGGCACATCAGGGCTCGGGTATCTACCAGTCACCGTCCAGGGCTGCTGTGGATCTGGGAAGTCCCTCTGGATGCCAAGACCCGATTTCTACCCTCGGAGTCAGGAATCTCAGGGAAATAATCATCAAAAAAATTTCATAGTACATGGGGCATCGAGAAGAAAAAGAATGGATGTAAGGCCACTGGGTGGAGGGGACGGGCTCCTATTTCAAACAGAGAGGGGTTCCCATGGTGGATAACCATGCAGAGAGTCATGTGGGCAAGATGGCGGCACGTGCAAAGGCCCTGGGACAGAACTGGGCCCCTCAAGGAAGCTGGCATGAGCATTGAGGAGGTGATGGACAGCCGGGTCCTGGGGCATCCTCGGTGCCTGTCCACCAGTGTGAGTCCAGTGCTTAGGGCGTGGGCATCAAATCCAAGGAGGAGTCATGGAGTCACGGAAGACAATTCCCCTTTCTCTCCCCTTGTGAGCCACTCTGAACCTCAGGATCTCCCAGAGGTCCTTTCCACGCAAGGACCTACCTACCTACCGTCTCTGTCCCTTTCCGAGCCTGATGCTGTAAAACCCTCGTCCATGCTGCATAGATTAACGAAATCTGTTGGAATATTCGCCTCTCGAAGGGGAAACAAAGGTCAGAGCAAATTCTAGCGTCTGACGTCGGTCGGGGGTGGAATGCTCACCCCGACACCATGCGCAGACCCAGAACATCTTGAGGTGGGGAGGGCGAGGCATTCCCACGTCCCTCCCCGGGGCCTGCCCTAAAGCCGCTCTCGCCCCGCCTGCCCCCCCAGACCCGCGTCTGTCTCTGGGGGTCGCCTGGTTAGTGTTGAGGCGATCCTCAGCCCTCCTGCTGACGAGCAGCCACTCACGTGGGGGCTTCACCGACGGCGCCAAACACTGAACAGGTCCCCGCGTGCATTCCACTGGAGGACCCCGCGAACCTTCCTGGGGGGGAGAGGCATGATTCAAAGCACATTTGTCTCCGAGCACCTGTTTCACATCATCCTCCGCAAAGCCACAGCAGGGCTGCCCTCGGAAGCCCAGCATCATCCATGCAGTGAGCACGCGGCAGGCAGGAATCGCGGGCAGGCTCCTGGGTACATCCAAGGGGATGGCGGTCAAGAGCAGGAAGACCCCTGGTTCCCCCTGCCTCCCCGGCCTCAGGACACTGGCCCAATCTTGAAGCCCTTCCTTCCTCTCCTGGTGACAGGTTTCCTAGTAAGGACCCCCTGTTGCCATCTTGGAGTTGATGATGTCTTTGAGGGCCGCCATGTTGCTGGAAGTCCTGGTGCCCTTGGGGGCGGCCATGTTGCTGGAAGTCCTGGTGCCCTTGGGGACGGCCATGTTGCTGGAAGTCCTGGTGATCTTGGGGGCCGCCATGTTGCTGGAAGTCCTGGTGCCCAGTGCCCTTGGGGGCCGCCATGTTGCTGGAAGTCCTGGTGCCCTTGGGGGCGGCCATGTTGCTGGAAGTCCTGGTGCCCTTGGGGACGGCCATGTTGCTGGAAGTCCTGGTGCCCTTGGGGGCCACCATGTTGCTGGAAGTCCTGGT
>NW_026000110.1:185000-188855 GCF_001458135.2 Marmota marmota marmota | reverse complement strand
GCGACGGGCAGCCCCTCCGCCATCTTCGCAGCCAGCCGCGGTGGGTTGAGTCTTCCTCCCGCTGAGCCCTGACCCTCTCTCCGTCCACCTCTGAGGGTGTCCACGGAGGCACCGTTGTCAACTGAGTACCCAAGGGTCCTCCCCTGACGTTAGGTTGGACCGGGGAACCAGCCTCCCAGCACCGACCCTTAGTCCCCCAGGTGACGTCAGGTAGTGGGGACATCGGGTCATCTTCCCTCCTGCTGACTCTGCTGACCTGCGCATGGCGTCAGGGAGGTCAGGGAGGTCGAGTCACGGGTCACTCACTCTTCCAAGCTCACGTCCCCAGAAGCCACGGGGCCTGGCTGAGCCCGTCACCGTGAACCCCACGTTGATGGCCTGGTGTTCCTGCACCTCCTTCTCCAGGGCTCCGGCACGAGCTCTTGCCCCCACGTCTCCAACTACATCTCAGCCCCAGGTGGAAGCAGAGGCAAGATGGCGCCCTGCGGGGTCCCCCATGAGTGACAGGAGCTGGGTGAAAGGGGACAGGAGGAGACGTGGACGGACGGATGGTGGGTGGTGAGTGGGTGGATGGGGTGTTAGATGGTGGATGGAGGATGGAGGATGAGTGGGTGGGAGGTGAGTGGACGGATCGTGGATGGTGGATGGATGGGTGGGTGGATGGGTGGGTGGGTCCATGGATGGGTGGGTGGATGGATGGATGGATGGATGATTGATGGATGGATGATGGATGGTGGATGGACAGATGTCGAGATGGTGGATGGATGATGGCTGGATGGTGGAGGGATGAAAGGCGGGACGGATGGACGAATGAAGAGATGGCGGGTGGGTGGACCCCATTGATAGTGAGACACCCACACCACATCGCTGACCCTTGACCCTTGACACACAGAGCAGGAACTGGAAGCCGTTGGTGGCAAGTGTGACGATCTACAGGGAAGGAGCTGGTGGAGAGCCTGAGGTCCTACCAGGCCTTCCCTCTCCTCCGGGAGGGGACAATGACAGGGAGCCTTCCAGTGGCTTTGCCCCGGGGAGGGACTCGGGAGAGACACTGCCTTTATTCCCCTCCTCCTTGAAAATACTTGTGGGCTCCCCAAAACTGGGGGGGACGGTGTCTTTTCCGCTTGGGGCGTGTGTGTGTGTGCGTGCGCGTCTGTTGTGCCTTCGCTTCCCTTAATAGAAATAAATTAAACCTCGCTACGATGGGGCTGTTGGACTAGCAAGATAATTGATGACGATGACATTAAAATCACATCAGGGACGAGACGTCTCTTCAATAAAAACCCATTAATTGGAATCTCATAAATTCAGAATTTAGCCTGGAATTCATCTTCGCGTTGGGTATTAAGACTCGGAGTCAATTAGCCGAGTCAGGATTTCAGGGGAGATGTAGAGGTAATTGCTTACCCAAGACGGAGCTCCCGCGAGTTGGAAAGAGATTCTTTCTTTTTTTTTTTTTTTAACATCTGAAATTACGAGGCTCGTCGTCGTCGTCGTGATGGTCTATCGGAGGGGCCGGCCGCCTGCGCAAACACCATCCATCAAAACTCGGCGAGCGCCTAACATCCCGTCGTCAGCAGTGGGAAGCTCTGCGGTGCGTAGTATTCCATCAGGGAGACACGCATGATCCATCATTAAGATGAGCTCCTGAGAGTCTGATGGCCACGGGTCTCGGCACAGGACAAGGAACTGCTCCATCAGATCCCACTTTCCATTCGCTTCGTGGTTTTCGGGCTGCAGAGCTGAGCTCCCTCCCATCCTGGCTCGGATGACGTCTGCTCTCTGCTCTTCTGAGTTGGATAACAGGCTGAACTTTCCGGCGGGAGTTTCTCTACGTGTAACATCAAAGACCAGGTAAGACGGAGTGACTTCCCACGTGGATTCAAGTGGAAGATTCCACAGTCCAGTCTTTACCTCCGTGGAACATCATTGACTGACGCTTCCAAATTAGCTTGTAGCAGTCAGCTACTGCCGCTTAACAAACTGACCCCGATGCAGACAGTTACTTTTCTTTATTCGGGTAACGGTGGCTGATGTCTGCTGTGCTTTTCTCCTTGTCGTTATTTCCTGAATAGTATCTGTATTAGTCCCCCTGAGCTGCTGTAACAAAACCCCCCAGCCCAGTTGGCTTCTAGACCCCAGACCCCGACAGCTCTCAGCTCTGGGCTGAAGCCTGAGGTCCAGGTGGGGCCGACCAGGGTCAGCTGAGGCTGCTTCCTGCTCCCAGAGACGCCTTCTCCTAGGTCCTCCATGGTGGACGGGCAGGGGGCTCTCGGGTCTCTCTGAGAAGGACCCTGGTCCCCTTCACGGGCTGCACCTGGGAGCTCAGCCCTCCCAGAGCCCCCACACACACACCAGCACCTGGGGTGAGGGTTTGGGGGAGAGATCAAAAGCTTCAACTTCTGAGTCTATAAACCATGGTCACCCCCAGAAATCCCAAGTCCCCAAATGGCGGCTGTCGATGAGAATCCACGCGGGGCTCTGCCTGAGCATGGTCAGTGACCATCAAGGGTTACAAGTGACCAGTCACAGTCACAGCAATCCTATTTAATTAGAGCCCTCTGGACAGCCGTATGGAGACACCTATAAAGACCAGGGAGGGAAACACCATACCACCCATCCACAGCACCTCTCGGTATTTACCCAAAAGTTCTAAAATCAGTGAACTCTGGTGATCCACCCACATCAATGTTCACAGCAGCTCAATTCACAATAATCAAGCTACGGAACCAGCCCCAGCGCCTATCAGTAGCCAAATGGATAAAGAAAATGTGGTATACATACACAATGGAATATTACTCAGCCCTGAAGAAGAATGAAGTTACGTCATTTGCTGGTAAACAGAGGGACCTGCAGACTATTATAATAAATGAAATAATCCAGACTCAGAAACCTAGTGTCAAATATTTTCTCACATATGCAGAAGCGAGGGAGAAATAAGTTCTTTTTTTTTTTTTTTTTTTTTTAAATAAAAGGGGCAGGTAGGATATCATGGAAATAGAAAGGAGGTCAGAGAAGCAGAGGAAGGGCAATAGCGTTGGGGAGGAGGGAGGTGAAAGGAGTGTCCCAAATCAGTCCATAGCTGGGGGGTGGGGGGCAGTCACCTCCATCGGCTCTGCCCCCGGGGGGTGTCTAGAAATGCCAACGGCCCCAAGCACAGTCCCCAACCGCTTGGCCCCCGTCAAGGAAGCCGTGAGTAGAGTTTGCACCTGGCTTTTCTTTGGCCAGTTGCAAAACACAAACCCAACAGCCTCTGATGTGGGGTGGGGGGTGCCCCGTCTTGAGAAGCCCATTCCCCCCAGCACAGGGTGCCGGCTCCACGGCACGCACCCACCGACCGCAGCAGCAGCAGCAGCAGCCGCAGCCTCAGCGGTGGAGAGAAAGAGCAGCCCCCCACCACCGGCCCCGGGGGGACTCAGCCGGGGTGACGTCACCCATGTGGCTGCATTTAACACGGTGATTAAATCCGGAGCCGCCCTCGGGGGGGAGAGAATTTCTGATGGGAAGGTTAAGCCAATATTAGCAAACGGGGAGGAGAAAAAAAAATAATAAAATAACATGAAACAGAGTCCCATGGCCCAGAGCGAGACAGCCGCTGGTCGATGGCAGGCGCGCGCGGCTCCAAAATGAGCCACCAGTTAATTGTGTAAATGCTGCTAATTACGCGTGCAGAGCCCCCTAACCAGGGCTTCCCCCCTGTAACTAATAAGAAATCAATTAGCTAATGAAGTGGCCGCTCATCGCGACGCCCGTCCTGGCCGGGCTGTTTTTGAACTGTCTCTCTCTCCTCCTCCCCCCCCCCCCCGGTCCCCGTCAGCTCTCTTAATTCCGTGCCAGACCGGAGCGCACGGCGGC